>NW_028274822.1:55765000-56065000 GCF_037043125.1 Eumetopias jubatus | reverse complement strand
TGGTTTATTTTTGAGAAGTGAGATTCTAAGTGTTGTAGTTTCCTTCTGTATTCTTCAGGCTTTTCTGAAGTGCCTCCTGTTTCTCCACTATACATATATTGCTCTTACAATTTAAAAGGGAGAGAATGAATAAAGTTTAATATATAAAAATGATTCTTTTAAAGGTATGTATTTCTTCTTGATATCCAGACATTCCTAACAATCATTTTGATATAAGCCAATGAACATTTATTATAATTAGGAATTTTGTTTATCTAATCATCATGACTTTGAGTATTTCAATCAGCAGTGTCATAATCTATTATTAATTCAAGTTCAGACTTTGGGATAACCACACATGTCAAATGTCACTATTAGAGTCTGAGGGCCCAGAACACAGGAAAGAAGAAGGGGTGTGTGTGTTTGTGTATCTGTGTATAAGTAATAATAACCCCCCATTCAAACTTAATTTTTGAAAAATCAGTCAACTAAGAGATTCTGTAACACTACAAATCAAAGAAAGATTAAAAAGAAAGGATCTATGGCACCTTTACCTCATCCCTTAATTTGCATAGGTTTAAATGACGGGGGAAACCTAAAAGGTGAAGGCTTTCTTTTAGCACAGAAAGGGGGAAAAAATCATTAGACAAAGATAAAGAGCCAACCCTGACATTCAGATAGGTAGCAGAGTATTTTTAAAAGCAAGGAAAGGTTTTCCTTTTTTTTTCCTTCAATATTTTCATCACAAGTGATCTTAGAAACCTACTGTCTTAGTTGGCTTGGGCTGCCATAACAAAATAGTATACACTGGAGGTCAGAAGTCCCAGATCAAAGAGCCAGCAAGATGGGTTTCATCCTGAGGCCATTTCTTGGCTTGTAGGCAGCCACCATCTTGCTGTGCCCTCACATGACCTCTCTTTGTGTGTGTGTATCTGTGTGTGTGTGTGTGTGTGTGTGTGTGTGGAGGGGGAGGGGGCTGCAGCAAGAGAATAAGCTCTCTGGCATCTCTTAATATATGGCCCCACCTTCATAACCTAATCCAACCCTAATTACCTCCCAAAGTTCCCATCTCCAAATACCATCACATTGGGGGTTAGAACTTCAACATACGAATTTAAGAGGGGGACACAAACATTCAGTCCATAACACGTACTCAAATGATAACATGCAGAAATGGGTGATAGAATTGTTCATTACTTATGAGGCAATGATTGTTTGACCAAAAGCTCTCTCTGGAATAATACTTGCTTGTTCAGTGGAATGTAGGCATTTGTGTTGCTGATTTCTTCCTGTCAGATACTCCTTCAACATTGACACAATCATAGTACACATCTTTTATTCACCAAGGTGCCCACTCCTCCCTTTAATGTTACTGTCTCTTAGCAGGTAACCAAGTCAGGGTAACAATCAAGAGATGGATTAGTATCCTCTAGAATTATTTTCTAGTGTCTCTATTAAAACAATGTTTAAGTAACTTATTTTGGTCTGCATTGGTATTGGTTAAATCTCATTGCGACGTAAATACTTAATACAGCAAAATTTCATTACAGTGAAAGTTATTTGCTAGCCCTTTGGTCACATTATAATGAGATTAGAAAAAGAGTATGTTAATGCTGAAGAATTTACATTGATTAGAGCATGTAGATTAAATAAATCTCTCTTAAATATTGAGAAATGGGGAAGAGGTGGTAATAAAACAAAAATGAGATATTGGGAATCATTTTAAAAATATATTTTCTACTCTGGAAAATCCTATTTTCCCTAAGTATGCAGATGAGTCTCTTCCCCTGGAGAAGCCACCTGTGGATATGACACACTCCTCACATTTCCTTCATACAGAACCTTATTTTTCACAGATGCTGAGAAGTAGGGTTTCTTGCTCCATCCTGGAGTCCATCTTTCCCCCAAACCCAAGGAGATATTTGGAGTCTGTCTTAGACAAAGGTCAGGCTTGGCTTCCCCAGTTGTGCAGGCAGTTTGTGTCCTCTCTCCTGAACTAAGTGCAGTTGTAAATGCTTGCTCTTTGCAGGATCTTTCCAATAATAGCAAAGACCAAATGAGCTACAGAAGCACGGTCTTTTTCACATGATGCCCATGCTGCTGAAACTGACATAGATAGAGGATGGTATGTACCCACATACATACTTGCTCATCTGTCTTGTAAGTGTTCATGTTCACATCTTCCCCAGTGGCAATATTTTTTCTCTGGCAGCACTTCCTTCCACCCCACGAAGAGAGAGTTGTGTTATTTGTAGAATCACCAGCTCTATAGGTGCCTGTCACCAGGGCAGTGCCCCAGGAGCTAGGTCACACATTATCTTTGAGGGGTGTTAACATCTGTTATGGTGTGGTTTGCGTCAGTCTCCTGGCCAGGCCCGAAAGACAGACACAGTCAATAGATTCAGTGTCCTTGTCATCTCTAATCACTGAACCAGAATGGTATACAGATGCTCCACTTATCCTAACTTGTTCCAAGTATTATTTCTCCTGCCTAAGGATGTGAGTTATTTTACTCCTTATGTTTTTTCCAAGTTCTTCTATCAACTCTTTCCTCCCAGTGCCAACTACTCCTCTGGAGCCAACTTTTATTTCCCTGTTCTGCATAAAACCAGCACTTTTCTACATTAACTGAAGTATGATCCTGTCCTTATCTAAGAGACTGGGAGAGGGCTGGGGGCTGGGGAAGGAGTGAGTTGCATGCTTGGATCTTTGGAGAACCAGGTATTCCCTAACATTTATCATTAAGCCTCCTCTGTATGATCTCAAATGTCATTACTGTGGAGGTACAGAATAAAGTTTTCCAAACCATAGTCCTTCGAGGCTGTGTTAACAGAGGCTGCAGTTGGCTATGCAGTTGTAAGTGGTTGTTGTTACAGATGTGTTCTACCGGTTATACATTTGCATTTTGTAAGAAAAATAACTTAACCTGTTACTATATATCAAGTCAGTATAACCTGGGATTTGTAGAAATCAAGTTTCCAGTCTTAGATTTTTACCTCCAAGGGAAGCATCCTGCACATATGGAACATAGTAACTATATCCCAATTAATTCCTCCACTAAAAAAATAAGATGCTCTGATCTGTGAATTTCTCAAGAGGCAAAGGATGGTCCCTCCCAACAACCTGCAAATGGCTCAGAAGTTGGGCACAGAGAAGTAGCATTTCTTGTATATTCTCTGCCAATCTGAAATGAGGTGAAGGAAGGGATTCATCTTCTCAAGAACACAGGAACACTGTGTTCTGGTTCTGTTATGCTTCTTGGAAACAGGTGGATCAGCTTGCAAAAACCCCTTTAAATTGACACTAAAATAATGCTTCATCATCACCCTGGTCCTATGGGGGAAAAACATAAATCAGAAAAACAGCTGGGCTTGAAACTTGGGTCCCATGAGGCTTTTCTCAATGATCACAAACTCTAGTTTCCTAGCAAGTAACAATTGGATTGATTAAGTATTTTAATGGGTCCATCTAGTGAAAGAACAACTATAAAATTGAAACACTTGGAACCAGCTAGGTAAAGAGAAACATGAGATGGTAGAAATAAAGGATTTGGTCATGCATTGAGTAATTTACAACAATACGCTTTTTGTGTTTATGAGGGAAAAAATACCATTGGGTTTGATTAAGCTGCCTGGCTGTTTATGACTTACTTGGGTCAGTTGCAGTGTGTTCTGTGTTCGTATGCCTGTTTTTAAATGCTTTACATCGTTATTATGAGAGATTTTTAAATGCAGTGAAATTTCAAGCCAGAAAATTCTTAGAAAACTAATGAAATAGAGAAAAAATTGGGATAGCGGTAAATAAGACAGTTTTGAAACGGTTTATTTGGCAAAACTTGAAGTGAAGGGTTGAAAGCAAATGTATTAGGCTTGCTCAAATAAGATGAGTGGCAAAGTTTTATCACCGTTGAGACTCAATGAACCTGCGGTGCTCCAGCTGACGTTGGAAGCACACCCAAGTCTGAGAGAGGAAGCCTGCTAAACCAAAAGTGAATTAGTGTTGTTTCTTACCCCCATAAAAGCCTCTTCTTTCTGAAAACAAACCTAATACTTCATTTGTTTTTAGTAAAACAATGAAAATTAATACTTGATCAACAGTCAGAAAATGTACATGTGTTCTGCCTACTTTCATTTAACGATGCAAGTCTCCCAGACTTGGCTTTTTGCTAGCTACTGGGTCTATCAGCCAGATTTTTAGAAAGCTAGAAAGTATATTCTTGATTTTTAGTAGGCATGATATGAGCAAGTACAAAGTTCAAAAGGTATAAAGGGGTACCCAGTGGAAACCAAGTCCCCTTCCTGTCTCTGTCCTACGGAGCCGGCTTCTCTCCCCAGGATCATCACGCTGACCCTCTTCCTGTTATCTCTCCAGAGAGAACTCTCTACATACTTATATGTGTTTTATATATTTATGCACGTGATGGCATGCTGTATATATTATTAGACACTCCCTCTTTTCATTTGGCAATAAAATGTGACAGATGGCTCATATTAGTACATATGGAGCTGCCTCACCTTTTTTACCACGTGCATATATTATAATTTATTTGACCAATTCCTTGTTGACAGCCCTTAAGGTGGTTTTCAATGTTTGCTACATAAAGAATGCTTAACAGAGTGTTCTACATTCATCATTTTACATTCCTGGGAGTCTATAGGATAGATTCTGGAAGTGGAATTGTGGGTCAGTGGGGGTGTGCCTTTTAGATAATGCCACACTCTTCTCCATAAAACTTAGACCCATTTACTCCCACTGACAGTGTCTGAGAGGGCCTCTCTTGGCATATATTGTATTGGGAAATTTGTTTGTCTACACTAATCAAATAGGCTTAGAAATAATATTAAGAGTGAAAGTGAGCATCTTTTCATGTTTCAAGAGTTGTTTGTATTCATTTTTCTGTGAACAGTTGTTTAAATCCTGTTTCCATTTTTCTATTTAGTTGTGGCTCTGTGTGTATATATAGGGAAATTAGACATTTTTCTGTATTGCAAATTGTAACTACTGCTTTTCAGTTTATCATTTGTCCTTGGACTTAATAGCACTTTTTATGGCTTTTAATATATTTTTTGTATAAAAATATATCAATATTTTCATTTGTTTCCTAGATTTGTATCGCATTATAAGGGGCTTTTGTTTCCTTAAAAAGAAATCTACCATGGTTTCTTGTCGTTTTACTGGTTTTTTTTCTTTTTCTTTTTCTTTGTTTAGTTGGAAGTATTGCTCGATTTGGAATTTACATCTGTCTCAGGTGTGAGATAGAGATTTGACTTTCCTTTTTCTTAGCTGCCTGTCCAGATGCCCCTACTCTACTGGTTGAATGGGCGATCTTTTCAACACTGGCTCAAAATCCACCCTTATCATATGTTAAATTCTCTTATGTATTTTGGTTTATTTGCATTGATCTGCCTGTCTGGTCATGTGTTAGTACTAAGCAAGTTTTTTTAATTGTTGTAGCTTTATATAAGATCTTAAAATCTAAATAGCAACTTTGTCTCTCTTAACACTCTTCCTTTTTAGAATTTTCCCAGCTACTCTCGCTTACTCTTTTTTCCAAATGAACTTTAGTATCAGTTTTTCTGGTACAAAAACAAAATCCTGTTGGTAATCTTACTGAGACGGTATTAAATTCATGGTTTAACTTTGAATTTGCCTCTTTATGAAGCTAAACATAATAAGCCTTTCCCTGCTCAAATCTTTCCTGTTTCTTGATAGTGTTTTCAGTTTCCTTATGTGGAAATCACAGCCTTCTTATGAAGTTTATTCCTAAGCATTTTATTATATTTGTTGCTACAACAGGTGGAATCGTTTCTTCCTCGATGTCCTCTAGCTAGCATTGTTTGTATATAAAGCCGGTCAATTTCTACACATTAATTTCGACTGTACCACTGGGTCATATTCTCTTCTTATGTATAATTTTGCCATGGAATTGTTTTGTGTTTTCCAGGTAAATGAATGTGTCATCTACAAGTAATGATCATTTTACTTATTGAAAGCTATTTTATTCCCCTTTTCCCTTTACTGAAGTAGCTTCATGACTTTTGGGCATTATACCCAAGCATTCTCTCTGGCAAGAAGGGGATTTTCTGAGATGTCAGAACCATGTCTCCCATATGACCAACAAGAACCCTGCTGCTGCTTATACTTAATTCTACCTGTGCTTTTATTGTGATTTTGTTTGGTTAGTCCCTTACTTACTGAAAGAAATTACAGTAATTCATTTCTCATATTTGTTTAGTAGTAAAGAAGATGGAATAAGACGTGGTCACGGCTTCAGTAATTTAAACTTTGATTTTATTGGTGAGCTTACAAATTCTGTTCAACATTCAAAGAGAAGAAAAAATGTTTAAGTTGCCAAAGTTTAAAATTACCCAGTTAAAAATATATGGAGTGTTATTTTAATACTGAGCATGTTCTACTGTGGTCTCATTATCTGAAAATTGGCAATCTTGTGAGGAACCAAATTGTTTCTTTTCTTTATAACTTCAGTCATGGCGGTCTCCAGTGTCAGAATGCTCATAGGTCTCATCTGTATGGACATTACCTGTTCACTAGCAGGCATACAAGGCACTTCAGATTCCCGCTTGCAAGATGATTGATCATCTTAGTTCTGTTGTAGTTAAATTTAACATAGGGTGGGGAAAAGTCATGTAAGAAGTTATAGATAGAATCTTAGCTCAGAAACCAGTTTTTGTGCAGCCCTTGGCAAATCATTTAACTTCTCTATTTGAAATTTTCAATTTTTGAATGTAAATATTATTAGTCAATTAGCATTTAATATTAACATATTTATTTTCTAAAATATTTTATTTATTAGAGAGAGAATGAGCAGGGGGGAGGGGCAGAGGGAGAGGGATAAGCAGACTCCCCGCTGAGCAGGGAGCCCGACATAGGATCATGACCTGAACCCAAGGCAGATGCTTAACCGACTGAGCACCCCTAATATTAGCAAAACTATTAATATTATATAGTCAACTTCTTATATCTGTAATCATACTGTTACAGGAACACAGGGCTCTTGTCTCACAGAGTCAAAGAATGAATCTCGTGGACAAAGGAGAGTGAGCAAAGTGATAGAGTTTTATTAAGCAAGGATACAGAAAAAGCTTTCTAGAGTGAGAGGGGTCATGAATGGGTTGCCACTGAGGGCTTTTAGTGGCAATCTTTTATTGAGAACTAACTGGGAAGCTTGTGGTCTTGAGTTTCTTGTGCCATCTTGATTTGAGCATGGACTATTGATAACACCCTTAATGACTTAATTCTTTGAGGTTTGGCCATTTTCTATGATTACACTATAACTGCCAAAGAAAAATATTCCCTAACATTCAGGATCAGGTGCTCTGTTTCCTTATCTCTTGTTCACTCTGGCTTCTGCCTGCCAGGAATAGTTATAGAGCCCAAACAGGGGCCCCCTATCTCTCCCTGTCTATACCTTCACCCTTTCCTTATTCAGTCCTCTATAGTTATTATTATGAGTCCTCACTAAACAGCCCTTTATAGTTGGTATTATTACTCACTATGGTTATTCTGATCCCAATATGGCATTTTAGCTGTGGAAACTGGGTAGGTTGCATGATTTCTCCCATGCTCCTTCAGCAGATTGAAGGAGCAGCTGGGATAGAACCCACAACATTATGTTTTTCATAAGCTGCTGCCTCTAGCATACAATAAATCCATCAGACTACCTCCCCACAGTTTGTCTACCACCTTCTCAGAAAGTGAAGGATTAACACTTACCTCTTGCAAAAGTCATTGTAAATGAGAAATGTTAAATAATATAAGTCAGGTAGATATGACAATAAGACACTGGCATCAAAAAGCTCTGTGAAGGCTCATAAAATATTTTAATTAAGCAAAGTGACTCTATTTGAAATAATAGTCAAAGGGGGCAATGACCACAATTTCCTTTAAATTATATATACCACATCTTTTTCTTTCCTCTAATCTAGCATTTGACTAGATTAAAGACTAGATAAAATGTGTAAGACTTGGAACAAGTCCGTTGCAGAAAGGGTCAATAAAAGGAAAAAGCCACATGAAAGAAGTCAGTAAGAGCATGATGAATCTATGCACTTACTAAATTCTTGTTTATCTGCAGCTGACATAATTTAAGTGATCCTACATAACCAACAGTTGTTATTCTACCAGACATCAGATAGATGACAGGCAAAATATCCACCAACACTTTATAAAACACGGAGTAGGGATCCGGGAAATAAAGAGCGATATGAAACTACACATAGTAAAGATTTGGGAGAGTAAAAGGGAGTGAATTTTAGAAACAGCAAAAACTGGAGCGTACGCATCCACAAATGGGCTAACCTGACACTGACAGCCTGGAAAGATCCAGGCTTGTCTTGGGGTTATGACTCATTTTGAAAAGACCAGATGAAGTTGGGTTTAATTGGATAGTTGAGGACTATGGGGTGAGGGTTGGGAAAGTGAATCGCCTATCTGAATTTAGAGATCCCTCCAAGAAGAGGCAAAAGTACTCTTCTCAACCAAGGAGCAGTGGCTTGTAAAGTATATGCCTGTCACATTTTACCTGGAAGATCAATGCTGTAGATATCCAGTGGATGCTTAGCTAAGTATTCTGGAATGTTCTGGAATGTCATTTTTTTCAGGATTTTGTCTCATTTTGTGGCCACCAGAATCCTTGTTTTCTAATGCCCTCCACGTTGCTGCGTATGTATGTATGTAAGTATGATCACCCTGAGGAAGAGAGGTGGTATTGATGGGCATTCATGAGTAAGCAGGGAAAAGAAAAGAAGCTGCTTGGAAGAGAGGAATAGAAATTATTTTTAAACACCCTCTGTGACTATTTAACTAGATGCGGGAGGCGTACTGAACTTTATTTTCAAGTATGTGACCTTTTCACAATCATAAACTGCATACTGGAATGTGCCAGAATGTGCAGTAGTTTTAATTAGCCACCCTATTGTGTAAAAACAACAACCAAACTGAACATGAGGGTTTTTTTTAATACCCATTGATTTGAGTAATTAGAAAAAAGGAATCATTGTAAGCAACATTCTTCAGCTGAGTTTATCCTGGCTTTTTGAATTTTGACTAGAGTAGGGGGCAAAAAAAAACGTGAATTACACTATCTGGTTACATTTATTAGTTTAGAAAAATGAATATGGCCAGCACTAATTAATAGCGAGGCACTATTTATGTGATGGCGTCTTTCAGCTCGCACACGTTTAGAGGGGAAAAGGTAGGTGGTTTGTGTTATTTTGTCTCTGTGGGCTTTAACAAGGCAGTATCCTGGAATATGTTAGCAAATAACAATGACAGATTCATTTTGTATTTTGTGCCCTGAAAAGCTATTTATGTAAATGTAAATGCTGTATTTGTAATATAAAAATAGCTGGAAATTGCCATCTCCTGAGTGTTTGAGAGAGATGGCAGGAGAGGGGAAATTAGGAACCCCCAACTGCATTGGGATTATCAACTCTTTAAAAAAAATGCATGGTAATGCCCTCATTTCATGGAATTCCAATAGATGGCCATCCAGTCTTCAAAATAAATAATTACAGTAGTCATGAACACTGCAAAAGAGTACAGTCAGATAAGAAACCATAAGAGACTCTTAATCTTAGGAAACAAACTGAGGGTTGCTGAAAGGGAGAGGGGTGGAGGGAGGGGGTAACTGGGTGATGGACATTGGGGAAGCCATGTGTTGAAATGAGCACTGGGTGTTATATAAGACTGATGAATCACAGACCTCTACCTGTGAAGCAAATAATACATTATTATACGGTAATTAATTGAATTTAAATTAAAAAAATATTTAAAAAAGAAATAAGGAGGAACTTGCAAGAGAATTGTAATAATGATCAATTTTGTATAAATGAGAAATCGGCAGTTTGTCATTGTAAATCTGTGGTATGCAAAGATACCAATACAATAAAAAATAGAAATAGAAACTATTAAGAAAATGTTGATTTGTGGATAATTTTCAGAGATATGTCTGTTGCATAAAGTGGGGTACATTTATTTTTAATCTCAATGTGACTTTTTCCAGTATAGGAAATATAAAATATGATATAAATAAGCCACACTGGTAGATTTTTAAAACAAGACTAGCAGACTTATAAAAAGTGTGGTCACTATGTATTTGCATTGGCATTGTGCAGGAATGGAAAGCACATTGGGTTCAAATCATGTCTGCCCCTTTTAAACTTGGGCAAGTTTCTTAACTTCTCTGAGCCTCAGTTTTTACCTGGGAAGTAAGGGGTAATCATACTCCCCAATGTGACTGCGGACTGGTGAGATGATGTGGGAGAGGGATAGCCCAGCACTAGGCAAATAGTTTGTTATTTATCCTTTTATATGAAAATGGCCTTCCGTTAAAATTACTTTATAAACATTTCTTCCAAGCACTGTTATTAGATTACAGCCCCCCTCCCCTCCCATGCCTCATTTTTAAGTATTTCCCACAATATCTTGCATGATGCTTGGCAAAAAGTGGTACTTAATAAATGCTTGTAAGTGAGTTGAGTCGTTTAATCCTAATTAATTTACTTTCTCCTCTTTTGAAGTATATGTGAAGTAGAGGCTAAGTTTTTCTGTAGGAAATCAGCTATTTCCCATGCCATCAGCCTACATATTCCACTGGAATCATCCGCACTCTATCAAAAGAAAAATGAAGCTGACACTTTATGTAGATTTTTACTTTTTTTCCATTTGAGGTTTAAGGACTATAAAAAAAAATAAGAGCTTTCTTTTATCTTTCTGCAAATCCTGAATCAGTGCACTCAAATGCAAAGACCATTTTCCACTTTTCTCATTTTTTCCAGTTTTTATTGTCATCCCTGAAGCTAGTCCGAGCACCTGTTCCAGTGTATCCTCTGCCACAGAAGTCAGGATGTCTAGCCGCAAGAGTGATTTCTTTTAGACTCTTAGTATTGCCACACCTTGACCGGGAACCTGGGAAGGAATCGGACAGTGCCCAGGAAGTGACCTTACCTGCCTGGAGCTCTGACCCACCCCAGGCTCACCATGGAAGGGATTGGCCTCTGTAATCTCGCTGAATCCTCCCAGCATCCCAGGTGCCCTGGTTTTGTCTGGGAGTCACCAGAAGCCGAAGGGGATTGGGAAGTTTAGGCCCAGTCACCAGGTTGGAAATGAGGGTGACAGGAGTCGCACGGGGCAGCTTGACTCAGGAGTCACTGCTGTGCAGGGCTGCCTGGGAGGAGTGAGAGCTGTGCTCTCTTGACAGGACGTGCACGTGTTCGGTGGTACACATGGCCTTCGGTGAGGTGAAGAACAGTAGAACGTTGTGAAATGCCCAAACTCTGGGTCTGACTCTGAGCTCAGCGTAGCACGGTGACCCTCGGCCAGATCGCTTCATCTCCGGGTCCTTCATTTCTGCAAAGCAACCAAAGACGATAGTGCCTACCCTCCAGAGATGGTGTTGTGCTTCCATGTGATAATTCATATGATGCAGGAAGCACGGGGCACGGCACATGGATGGATGACGAGGTTGTAAAGACAAATTTTTAAAGAGCTTGTGAGCCATGTTAAAGAGTTTCATTTGTCATTTGTTGACAGGCATCACTGAAAGTTTATAAACTTGTCCAGAGGGCACATGATCAGACCCATGTTTTGGGACAAAGAGTTTGAAGGCATTGTGGAGGATTAATGGGTGAGAGAAGGACCAGCAACATGGACACGTGGTCAGAGGATTTCCTGTGATCCGGGCAAGAGAGAGTGAAGGTTTGAAGTAGGACAGGGTGCTAGAAACGGGTGAGCGGACCCCTAGATACGGCAGAGGATGACTTGAAGGGGTTGAGTTGCTGCCAGGTTAATATAGGGGGAAGGAAATAGTTACATGTGACCTTGAGGACTCTAGCATCCAGATGTTATGTGGCTGTGATGTTATTCACCAAAAATAGGGAATATTAAATGAAAAGTAGATTTTATGGTGAAAATAGTAAGGCTAGTTTGGGACATGCTGAATTTTAGATTTCCTACCAAAAAGATCCTGAGAGAAATTGTCTATCAGAAATTGGCTTAGGGGTTCAGAAGCTATATTTGATATGGACCAATATTTAAGCCTGGGAGTGATGACTATCAGCTGGTATTGATCCCTCAGTAGCAAAATCACCATCATGATGGGACTCCTAGGGGGTGCTCAGTAAATCTTTGTGGCAGGAAGGTAGGAGGCAGGTAAGATGTAGGAAGGGAATGGCTTCAGAGAGAGGGCCAAGGAGAGCAGAGGGAAGTCGGGTAGGGAGGGAGAGCCAGCAGAGGAGGTTGAGAAACAAAATTTACAGGAGAACCGGGGACATGATCTCCTTCCTAGCCATTTGTCTGTATTGAATAAGATTTTACAGATACCCTAAAGATCAGCGTTTTGCCCTTTGTTCACGCCTCAGAAGTAGTCTGAATACTGCTATTTAGTCACTTCAGTGCTGGGAGTGCCATGAAAGGCAGGACCGAGCTCCTGCTCCAGGCAACAGAAGGCAAGGGGCACTGTAAGGACAGATTGTGCCTTTGAAAACAGTGACTCCTGGTCCTGGCTTTTTGTCTCCCTTGGTCCATTTTTCCATTGTCCCTTGCTGATTTGTTCAAGCGTCATTCTCACCTGTGGATAGACCTGTTGGCAGCATCTCCCACAGCTACATGGAAATACTTTGAATAGAAGAACCGAACTAGTTTCATCATGCTCTGGATTTCAGTGAAGACTTGGGTCCCAGACATGCCTTTGCCACTAAGGAGCTCCTCAGCCCACAGCAGGCTGGCGTCCACTGTCCTCAGGGCCCTGGCACTGCTCCTCCTTGAGGTGAACATTGGCCTTCTCATTGCAGAGTTTACCGAACACTTTCAGGACTTCACTGACTTGACTGCAGAAAAGTGTTTGGGCCTATGAGACCACTTCTATCTTCTTGAAAAATCCTGCTCTGGCTTCCTAGAGCAGTCCAACACACTGTCCTGGACTTTCCTCACTCTGGCCTCTCCTTCTTTCTCTGGGCTCTTTGCTGCCTCCTTTTTCCTTGTCTGATCTTAAGTGTGGTCCCACGGAGCCCTCTTCTCTGCCAGTCCCTGGGTAATCTCATTCAGCCCGTGGCTGGGAACGTCCCAGGTTCTGTCTCCAGCTCGCATCCCGCTCTTGACCGCCATCTGCTTCAGGAGCACATCCACTCCAGACAGAGGAAGCTAGTCCACAACTGAACTCAGTACCTTCTCCTCTAACCCTAAGCCAGAAAATGGCTCCACTGTCTCTTCAGTTGTCCAAGCCATAAACCTAAGATCTTCCTTGACTTCTCTCTTTCACTAATCACCTGTATCCAGTGAGAAACCACAGCTATTGCTTCTGTGCCCAGAGTCTTCTCTCCATGCATGCTGGCACCAGCCGGGGCCAGCCACCAGCTTCCCCACTCTACTAGCACGCTGTGTCTTCTTACCTGGTCTTCCTGCCTCTGCTTACTCCCCCACATTTCATTCTTTCCTTTGTCGTTAAAGTGACTTTTGAGTGCAATCATGTCCCTCGGGGCTTAAGTTCCCTTAGCAGCCTTTCTAGTGACCTCAGAATAATAAGCTCTCAAGGCCCTTCATGGTCTGGTTCTTGCTCACGTCTCCACCCTCCCTCTCATTTTTCCACTCACCTCTTTTGCCTTTGCACATATTGTTTCCTCTTCCCAAAACATTCTCTTCTTTCTCACTTCCACCCAATACTGGCTAAATCGGAATTGACCCTGTCACCTCAGCCTACACATCTTCCCTCTTTAGTCCCTGTCATCACCAGCTCCCCCCCATTTTCTTCCCCCGGTACAATAGGGAAACCTGTTTATTCTCGTAAGCCCTACAGTCCCTATACCTCTCCCAGCACGGCATTTATTGTGCTTATTTTATTTTATTTTATTTTATTTATTTTATTTTATTTTATTTATTTTACTTTTTATTTTATTTTATTTTATTTTATTTTATTTTATTTTATTTTATTTTAAGAGAGAGAGAGTGTAAGGAGGATGGAGGGGCAGAGAGAGAATCCCAAGCAGGCTCCATGCTCAGTGTGAAGCCCGATGCGGGACTCGATTCCCACGACTCTGAGATCGTGACCTGAGACAAAATCAGGAGTTGGACACTTAAGAGACTGAGCCACCCAGGCGCCCCTCTTATGCTCTATTTTAATTGCTTGTTTAACTGTCCATTTTCCCTAGAACGTGAGCTCCATGGGGCAGGGGCTGTGTCCATCTTGTCCATTCCCTTACCTGCAGTCCTAAATTAGGGCATAGCACACATAGGCATTCAGGAAACTCGCAGTGAACAAATGCTGCTCCCGGGGAATGCAGAGATAGACAAGAAGATCCACGTCTTGCCTTCAAGGAATTCATAATCTTGTAAAGAAGCAAAGCTTATAAATAAGTATCGCATAATAGGCACAGAAATAGAAACACATATAACCGTCCAAATTAGCACAGAAAAGAAAATGGCTCACTTCATCTGGAAGACTTGAGTTGATCTTTAAAAAGTAGAAGGAGCCGACATAAGGTGCTCCAGCCTTGGACTTAGCTCTGCCACTAATTAGCCTTTTTTATCTTGGGGAAATTACCTGTCATCTGGGAACCCTAATTTCCTCCTCTAGAAAAGCAAATATAAGAAAGCTTTGCTTCACAGAACTGTCTGGAGGATTATGTGGAGGGACTTAAAGACATACAGAGTGTGGCACCTAGTAGGTGCTCAAGAGATAGTAGCTATTTTATAATTTGAATAGACTTAAGTATATTTATTCAAGGCTGCTTGAATGAATGCACCTGAAGACAAATGAGGAAAAAAGAATCTATTTCTTGAATGTGACTAAATATACAACTTCAGCCTGGGTCTACATAAAAGAAGGTTCTGAACTGTGGCCTAAAATATAATTTATCATTTGCTTCCCTTGCAACTGCAGCACATTTCTAAGAACAAAGGGGCAGCTGTTGTACTAGAAAACTCCTTTCAATACAACCTGAGGGAATAATTTGCACTGTTACCATCATGCACAGAGTGATTTACTAGTACTGGATCATCTTTATTCATCCATAGTTTTGATTCTGCATAATAGTATGTAATAGGCTCCTCTTCCCTGGACCTTGGCCTTACCAGCCTGGTATACTTAGGGAGGTATAATTTAAAATATAAAATCTGTGGCTGTCTGTGCAACAGTAGAAATGCATTTGGAGACATGTGCTGTGAAATGTAATTCTAATCAAAAGGTGTAGGTACATTTTATTTCCTTGGGAAAAGAGCTATGTCCTATAAGTGTATTCTTGATGTTGCTGGTGATCTGAACTATCTTAGTACTCCAATGCTAAGAGATAATATGAAATTTCTATCACCCACTTCCACACCAGTTTCAGAATGTCAGCAAGTTGGTTTCAGTTAGTTTGGGGTCCCAGAGATAAGGTTAAATTATTCATTAGCATGCATAGCTGCGGGCGACTTTGTTGGGATCCATGTAGTTCTCTCTGTCCTTGCTAATCAGAATCTTTGCTCTCAGTTATTTTCCAAACCTAAACTCTTTCAGAGCACAGACGTGGCTTCGGTTTGAAGTTGCCTAAAGAATTATCCAGTTATCTGAATTAATGTTCCTGGTTAGATTCATAGAAGTGGTTTGTTTACAGGAAGAACCAATTCCAATTTGCCTTCGGAATTCAGAGTGGAGAGGAAATGATAGAGCTTTTCCCTGTCTTAGCACTTTTTAAGAATCACATTGCATGCTCACAACACATGAGATTACCTCTCACTTTTAGATGCAGTAGATGCCACTGAAGTCTTCAGTGGTAATTGCCATTCGAGAATCTACCAGTATTCTGTACCAAGATGTCCATGGATAAAAGAAGGAACTGGGTATGATTCTTGACTTCAGAACCTCCCATGGTTCTATATAGTCCATGCAGTATACTAACCCCTGCTGTAAGTTGGAATCACCGGTGTAACCTTTTTTTAAATGCACCTGTTCAAGCCCCACCAAAGAGATTATAATTTGGAAATTTTGGATTTTACTAACACAGGCTATTTGGAAATACAACTAAGTTCAGTAATCACTACTCTGTATATGACAGGGGTCTTCACAAGCCACCCTCCAGTCCAGCTTCCCAGTTGCTCTGCCTCTATGTGTCCAGGAGCCCAGCGATATCTGTCTCTTCTACATCTCCTTCATGATGTCATTTCCACTTCAAGTCCCTTTGCCCATCTAATGACCTACTCATCTCCTAAAACAATGGCTTGTAAATTTTAATGTGCATAAGGAAAATTCTGGAACATCTGAAAAATTCCAATTCCCCACACCCCCATGCCAGAGATTCAGGTGCAGTAGGGCTGGGATGGGGTCCAGACGGGGCATAGTTTTTAAGCTCTCCAGTCAACACCCAGGCATACGTGGCGGCACTTTGAAGGCCAAGTGCTTTGAGTTTTTCTCTGCACACACTTTCTGGTTCCTCTGCTCCACGGGCTATGCTCACTCTTGTCCCCACTCTGTACAACATTAGGGGCTATTGTCCAGGGGTCTGTGTTGGGACGGATGGGGTTATCTTCACTTTTGTGTCCCAACCCTTAATTCCGTGCCTGGCACAATTCAGAAAATGTGTGTTGAATAGACCGTAGTGTTTTGTGACATGACATATACTTATCATTTTAAATTACAGTGTAAAATCTAGAAAAAGTAAATAAAATTCCACAGCTGCTGTTCCATGACTCAGTGTCAGAATCAAGAGTAGATTGTTTCCCTCTCGCCAGGGCTGCAGTGGTACCAGCATCTCCCACACGGTCACGTCTTGAGAAGGGTCTCGCCACCAGCAGGCCCAGAGCTGTCTGTTAGAATTTAAAGGGTGTTTAAATCCATTTTACACATTTCTTTCAACATCAGCTTTTGATATATCTTTCTGGCGTGGGGAGGGGGGAATGTAGTCTTCTGCTGAGGACATCTTATGCTTGTAGTTCTCTTCTTTATTTTTGCCAGATTTCTGGATTGGGCAGGACCAGGATCCTGCTGAGGGTGAGCATGTTTACCCCTGGGAGTCTGTGGGCTTCACCTCCCAGACACCAGCTCAGGTGGGCTGTTTGCCCGCCCTGTGCCTCAGCTCAAGTAGAGGCCATGGACTGGGATCAAGCTGCCTGCCTGCCCTGCAGGTCCCCCAGGCCCCTCACCTTCTCTGCAGTGCTCCACATGGTGCTCCTCCCCTTCAGCTCTGTGCTGGGAAGAAAACTGCCGTGTCCTACCTCACACTGACTTAGGGGCCCTCATGCCTTTTATTGCTCTCCTCACGGGTGTTATCGAATTAGCACATCACAAGAAAATTGTCTCTTGTGGGCAGGAACTGCTCCAGAGCCACGATTTTTTCTGTTACCTCACACTGTTCCTGGCTGAGGTAAATATCCAATTAATATTTGTTGAATGCTGGTAGAGGATAAGAAGCCCAATTCAAAAGTGGTGACGTGAACAGGGTAGCTGCTTCTGAGACGGGGAGAGCTCTCAGAACTACATCCCAATGCCCTATTAAAACCAAATGCCGTGACTGTTTTCCCAGGTTCTAGCTGAGCTGTGTGCCTCCATTCCTGGCCTTCAGAGCCACAAAATCATCTTGACAGTTTACTCCATATGAAGAACACTTGAGTTAGAGGCACTGAACTACTAGTCCCTGTGAATAAAGATTAAAAAGACATGTCCCCTACCTGCAAATTGCTTTCAAAGAAATTAGGGCATGATCATACGTCTGAGATTAATGCAGATAAAAGCTAAATGATGTCCAAGGAGTAACCATTATAGTTAGCCTCCCATTATCTGCAGAATGAAATTCAAAATCCCAGCTGTCTTTCAAGACCCACCTCCATTGGGCCCCTTCCAAATGCTCCTCCGGCTCCCCTAAAGGTGTCCTCTTCTCTGATGGTGTGATGTGTTCCTTGTTCTCCAGGTAAATTCCACTTAATCCCACCTCCCCACCTTTGCATTCAGTGATAACCTTACCTAGACTATTCACTTTACTCAGTTTTTCTAAGCCATGAACTTCAAGACCCAGCAGCGTCAAGCCCTCTGCCAAGTAGGGCCTTCCCTGACAACCCCAAAGGAGCACTTATCCTCTGAAACATACAAAGGACACTCAGTATAGATCACGTTCACTATAGTTGTGATTTCTTTTTATGTAAATGCTCTCCCTTCTGAAGGGCCATACTTTATATGTTTTTAAATGCCCAATGCAGAAAATAGTCTCAATAAAAATTAGGAGAGGATGATCACCTCTGGCTGGAAAGGACGACAAAAGTTCCAGAGGACACAAAGTAAAGAAAGGCACTGAGGGCAGGCCTGCCTCCATCACTCCCAGGATACAGAAATCCGAGTTCCGCATTTTTGGGTGCAGTGTTATCAGTGTTAAGAAAATCGTCTTGCTTCAGGTCTTAGCTCTGAGCAGCACTGCACACGGTTGACTCTGTGCGAGCTGCACCAGCACCATGTCTCCCTGGCCCCCCTCCCACATCACCAATCAGTCCCTCCTTCTTGGGTGTCCATACAGATTCTTCTTCCTCTGGCCACCATTGAAATTCAAGTTCCTCAGGGCCCTCTCCTTTCTCAGGACTCACCTCTTCTTTCCTTACACACTCTGTTGGGAGGGTGGTATCACTTTCTCCATGGCTTTAGTTAGCAATCTGTCTGCTGAGCTGAACACTTTGAGATCTACCTGTATCTCCAACCCATACCTCTCTCCTGACCTCCAGACCCAGAAATTTGGCTGCTTGCCAGACTCCATTTATATGTCCCCAAGCACCTCTACATCTGTGTGTCAGCGAATGGCATCCCTCTCTACCAAGTGAAGCCAGAAACCAGAGTAAGAGCAATGGCTTTTCTCTCTTAACATCATCCTTTTGTTTTTGAGTTCTACCGATTCTTCCTGTTGATTCTTATACCACCCACCTCCCTCCATTCCTCCTGTGACTGCCTGAATCCCAATCACCAAGATTTCTCACCTAATTATGACAAGAGCCACCTGTTGTTTGTCTTGTGTCCACTGTCACCCTCCTTAATCCATTCTTCACACGACAAGCCAAAGTCCTCTTTCTGAAAGTCAAATGTAATCATATATTTCTGCTCAAAGCTCTTGAAGTCTTCCCCCTTTCTCTTAGGATGAGGTCAAATTTTCATACAAAACCCGTCATCACCTGTTCCCTTCTGGGCTCTCCGTCTTCTCCCTCTTCCCCCCTTCCCCATGCTGCATGTTGGCCACAGTGGCCCCTCTGCTGTTAGATTCCTCTCTGGTCGTCTGGCCCCCAGGCCTCTGCCCTTGCTGGTGCCCACCAGCGCCCCTCTCTGCGTCACATGCATGCTCACCCTGCCCTGGCCTATCCTACTGGTCTAGATTTAGATCCCACTGTTGGCTTCCCTTGCCTGGCAGCCTTCTCTGACCTCAGGGTCCAGGCGGGGCTCCCTTTCCTGCCACCTGAGCAGCTCTGCTCCTCCGCTCATGGATCTCATCATGCTGTCTTGTCACTGCTGTGCCATTTATCACTCAGTAACATTCTGCCTGGAGGACGGATGGATGGGTGGATGGTCTGTTTACCGAAAAGGTAGCTTCTGTGGAAATAGAACTTTAAGAAGAAGGACCAGGGCACCTGGGTGGCTCAGATGGTTAAACGTCTGCCTTCGGCTCAGGTCATGATCCCAGGGTCCTGGGATCGGGTCCCGCATCGGGCTCCCTGCTCCTTGGGAGCCTGCTTCTCCCTCTGCCTCTCTCTCTCTCTCTCTCTCTGTCTGTCTCTCATGAATAAATAAATCAAATCTTAAAAAAAAAAAAAAAAGAAGGACCACATTCAAGGGATTCATTTATGGCATGGGAAATTGTCAGGGATGGTAGGAGAAGTGCCACCAAGTATTTTATTTTAAAAATGCATTATATTTGTGTGGTGTATACAGCACCATTAAAAATCAATTTCATCACACCAGCAGCTCAGGTGAGTTGATAGCCCCACATGATAAAGGAGGAGCAGAGAATACTAAGCTTCATTCATCAAAGACAAAATTGAGGCCCAGAACAATGAAGTCTGTGGCTTAGGGTCACACTGGAATTGCAATCAGGACTAGAAAAAAGTTTCCTCACTGAGGGCCCAAGAAGTCTCCATAGAGGCTGCCTGCCCTCAGGCCAGTCACTAGAAAACAGAGTTAACTATTTAACTGTCTTCTCTACCAGGACAGTCTTGAAAAAGAGAAAATGGTTGAGAAAGTGTATAATGAGAAAAGAACAAATATCAGGTCAATCCCTTTATTCAGTCATTCAGCAATATTTTGGGGTGTCTATTGTGTGTCTCTGTGCCACGCATTGGGGATGTAGTGGTACGCAGAAATGGACTGTGTCTGCCTTGTGCCTTTACAGTGGAGAAGTGGAAAATAGTGTGAAATTTTACAGTCATGAAGAGTTACAAAAGCAGGCATAGATGGTACCTCAAGAACAGAGGTGAAAGGGACATGTGACCAGACCAGGAAGGTTTTGAGGCCGTCCTGGGGAAGACAGGTGTTTACTGCGGAGGAGTGGGGCCGGGATGGGAGAGGCAGGCAGGGTGGAAGGATTCCAGATGCCGAGCAAGAATCCATTGGTTTCTTGAAAGGGTAAGGGTCAGAGGAAGTGCACAGTTAAATACTTTAAGTATTTAACTTAAAGGTTTTCCCACATTCCATTCTGAGTTAGCACAAGACTGGTGCTCCAGCCAATTACAGCTGAAAAGTTAGGGGAAGAAAAGACAATGCAAGAAGCTGGAAGGAGAGAAAGCGGGCATGGAAAAGGAGCAGATGAATTTTCTTTTCACCATTATGTTCCATCTTCAAAAAGCTTTCTCCTGGTGCCAGGAGGCAGGTGTTTGCCCGCCACTGCTTGCCTCTGGTTACTCACTGAACGTCCTTCTGAGCCAGGACCTTTCCCCTGGCATCAGAATTGAACCTTCAGGCACCCTGCAGGTAGGGACTGAGGACTTGTGCTGGTTTGGTTTCCCTTACGAGAGTGAGCATGTGTGAGTGATCCCTCAGGCCTGGGGAACAGCAGTGAGGATCCCTGGCCACCTGCTGGATCAGGAAGACGGGAGAAGAGAAGAGGAAAGGAAGCCGGTGCCAGGAGAGCAGATTAGAGATGGGACAGGAGGGACGAGCTTGCATGGAGAGTAAAGGAGAAGTGTGTCTACAGAAGTGTGTAGATCCGCAAGAAACCACAAGTGTTCTTACGGGTTTGTACAGAGTTCAGGGTGAAAAATGCCAGGACTGTTAAGTGTTTGCCTGTTTGCAAAATATTTTCACACTATTACCTTGAATCAAAAGAGAAAAATGGTGAATCCAGTTGATTGCTGGCAAAACTGACGTCAAAATCAGATGCCTCTGTCTGTTTTCAGAACTTACTTTCTATGCCAAGGGCTTGAAACCTGCAATTCTTCTTTATTATCTTGGTGACAATTTGCCTTGTTTCATGAGGTTTTTTCCTCCTCCCTGATCTTTATTTCATTGACAAGCAAATAAATATAACTTTAAATTTCCCAGTGCACCTGCTGTGTCCCTTCCTGACAGCTCTTCAGGGTAGGTGTCCCTCAGCCTGTCTGCCTTCCCTCTAATCTGCTTATCCCCGTGTTCGTTACACAGCACTGCAGCGAAGTTTCCTGAACTAGCACTTGAAATGCCCAGCCAGCCCATCGGGATAGTGACCAGAAATTCTGTCTTAAAGAGAAACTTGATTAGTAAAGCAGTCCAGGCCATTGTTTAAAGAGGTAGTGATGATTCTTTCTTGACTTAAAAAAAAAAAAAAGCCCTTCAACAGTTCTCCTTCAGCCCCAAATTCTGTTATTTTGTGCTATGTATCTGTATGTATTGGTGTTATCGTAAGGTATTAGAAACCCAGGGAAGTAGTTTGGCCTCTGTCCTCTGTAAGAGGTCAGTAGCAGTCCTCAAACCCACAGTTTTTATGTTGAGCTTGTCTATCAGCAGCTGATGAGCACCTGCTCACTGAAGATGGTGAAGATATATCAGGGTACCCCAAGGGCACTGGTATGTTGCTGCCTTCATAGGAGTAAATAAATCCTGGCCAGACGGACAGGGAGCAGTGGAGTGGTTCATTCTGAATAGATCAAGTAGGGAGTTAGAGTCTTGGTGACCAGGAAATACGGAAATAGATTAAGTAACAATTCAGATGTGAATCAGTCAAAATACAACTGGATCAACATCTTTACACGCTGACTTGTCACTTGTCCCCTGTCCTAATTTTCATTTGAAGTCTACAGAATGATCTTTGTCAGGTTATCAGTGTGCAGAAACTTTGACCTCACCAGCAAATACTGCAATTATTCTGAGATGACAAGAGAATCTACTTCTACCTCTTGATCTTTTTTTTAATTTTTTATATCTTTCTAAATATGCTATTATGGCTGACACACTAAATGAGGACTTGTCACATGCCACTTTAGCTTGTCTTTCTGTGTATTTTCAGCCAACATTAAAAACACATATAGTAGTAATTAAGTCTTCTTTAGAAATCATTTCTTACTGGTAATGTGCTTTTCAGTTCCCTCAATGAGACACCATAACTTGATAAATTATTATCTTGGCAGTGGTAACAACAGAGGCTGCATAATTGTAAACCCTTCCCGTGCTGGTACTTAGCAGAGTAATTATGCAGCCTGATTTCCTCACTTTGGGATATGGAGGCCACCATTAGTAGGTTTTCAGAAATATTCCTTCATTCTGTCTTTTGGGAGGAGTCACTAGTCACTTGACAAATGAGATTCTAAAGTGATGCTCTGCTGCCTTAGAGAAAGGTTTTGTTGCTTTAGAGCCTCACCTCATACTAATTTTTATTGAATTTGGACTGGTTGTGAGATCCAGTTGGGTATAAATCCAAAGAGAAGATCCCAAGTTTCTCTTTGTGATGAAAAATTTTCCTTTTATTTTACTTCCATTTTGCCTTTTTAAAAAACTTAGAATTATTCAGGGAAAATGCATTATATTATGTAAATAAAAGGAGACAGATGGGTTAAAGGGGGAAAAGAATATTTCCATTTTAGCTCAGCTTCGGAAATCTAGGCCAACACTGATAAAAATTGAAGAAACACAGATTGAAACCAGATCTGTCTTACAAGAGAAATGGTGCAATATTAAGACTCCAAACACAAGTGACTTTGACTAGAGAAACCATTTACACCAGCTCCAGAGAGGTTGCTTTCCAATGGACTTGTTCAGATTTGATTTTTTTTAATGATGTGAGTCATCACTGATCAAAATGAATCACAAATGATTTTTTATGTGAAATTTGGAGGGCGTTTCAAAGGCATAAAACATCATATCAGAGCTGTTTCACCCCTCACATTCATCCTGTATTCCTTATTAGATTAGCAACGTTTTAAAATCTAAACTCTCACTTGGTGACATTTTCATTAGCACTTCTTATTCCATGTCCTGGCTTTTAAATTTTAATGCCTGTCTTAAAAAGAAAGAGAGAGCAAAGGCTTCTTAATCAGAAATGTATTACTTTCAATTTACCATCTTCAAAAAAATAATAACAAGCAAGCAAACCTCGTTGAATAGCTAGTCCTAACTAGACTTTAAAAGAGTCACAGAAAACATGATGAGGGTAGAGAAGGCAACCCAGTTCTGAAAAGCCAAAAATATGGACTCTAATGGAGAACTGCAATGTGTTTTTTAAATTCTAGATGAGAAAGGACTAAGGAACTGACTGAAATACGATCCTGAGGCCCTGGCTGACCTGCATAAGGGACAGTGGTTAACTTTGTTCTTCATTTCAATTAAGAATAGCAGTAAATTAAATAAATTTAACCTTCAGAAAGGAAGGATGCACTAAGCATCCTTGAGTACTTGTAGTTCCTTTGGCTTCTAGAACCCTAGCTTGTCCGTGTGCTTCGGAAACACGAGGGTTGTAATGAGGCGAGTCAGAGAGGCCTTGTGGGTCCTGGGAATTCGGAGGCTCCTGGGGACTCTCCTTGGCCCTGACCCCAAGGTCCTCACCTAGTCTGTGGTGTTCTCCTTGGGAGTTGGGGTCCGGCCTCATTCTGGGCTGGTTGTTGGTTCCTCCAAGGCATGCCCTGTTGCTGACAGCCTGGCGCCCTTCTCCTGAGCTCATTCTACCACCCTTACGTGTAAGTCACCACAGACGTCCAGGCCTTGCCTACCCAACCTCCTTCCTGTATTCAGGGGCTCTCTGTCCAGCAATCCCAGGCCCATCCTGGCCAAAAGCCCCTTCCTCCCCACGTGCCGCCCTGCCCTAGGACTTGTGCTGACAGTCACTAATGTCTGTGGCTTACGAGAAGGAATTCTCTGCCCGCTGAGAGTTGTTCAACACTGAGAGAAGTTCCTAAATAGGAGAGGCTCTCCTTTGTCCGAAATGGTTTCTGTCAGTCAGAAAACACGTAGACCAACTCGTACCTCATCAGTAGAGTCAGTAAACCTCATGTTTTGGAAATGTACTAGCAAAAGAGAAAGGCCAAATTGTAACAAACAGCAGATAGTTTAGGAATTTATACAGAATCCAAATGCTTGGAGGGAAATTTGCACCATCTTCTATCCTTCCATGGTCAAGAAGTCCACATACATGTCTCAGTTAGATACAGATGGACCCATGCCCCTATTACAGCAGAAATCAAGATTAGGGCAGGGTCCCAGCCTTGCTGTGGGGCAGAGGGGCCTGGGGTCACTGAGAGGAGGTAGGAGCAGTACCCCCAGGACTGCAAGGAGAGATTCCCATGACCACCAGTCCTTGGAGATAAAAAAGGATCACGTTTCCCAATGGATTTTTCTAGATCACGAAATAAGATAAGGAAAAGGACCTTATTTTACAAATCTTATGGTAAAGCAAGACATAACACATACTCTCTTGCATTTTTTTGCCTTTTTAATGTAATTTTTGAATAGGTAGCCTATTCACATGATAATGAAAATTCTAAAATATATAAAAAGGCACACAGTGAGAAGTCTCCTACCCACTCCCATCTACACAGTAACCCCCTTCTGACAGATACCCACTGTTAGTCTTTGGTGCATCTTTCTAGAGTTTCTTTGTACATACAGGAGTGAATATACATATAGTTTCTTATCCCACCTCCTTATTTCTAACACAACAAGCTGTATGCCGTATTTACTGTTCTCACTTGAAATGTTTTCGCTCAACAGTATACCCTGGGGGTTGTCCCCATTTGTACACAGAGACTCTTCTCATTGCCTGGAGAGCAGGCTCACACCGCCTGTTCCATGGTACTGTCCACGGAACGATGAGCCACTGTGTTACCAGACTATTTCCAGTCTTGCATGTCATTTTGCACATGTGCTAGTATGTCTATAGTATAAATTCCCAAAAGTGGGGGGATGGCGGAATGAAAGGGCATATACATCTGTCACTTGCCCCACAAACAAATATACTAATTTACACTCTTTCTAGGAATTTTTTGAGGATGCCCGTGTCTCCATACCAACAGTCTGTTATCATTTAGATTTTTTTTTGCCACCATGGTAATTGAAAAATGCTACCTCAGTATAATTTTAATTTGCATTTTTATTGTGAGTTAGAGTGAACCTCTTTTCCTATGTTAAGAGTCATTCGTGTTTCCCTTTCTGTGAACTTTGCTAGGTTTTCTGTTACCATCTTAGTCTTTCTCTTTCCAATTTTGAAGAGCTCTTTACTTTTATAGATTTAGGAAATTTGCCCTGTCTCCATGGTATGAGTTGCATAGATCTGTTCCCATTTTTGTTTTGCTTTTTTTCAGTTTTTGATTTTGCTTATGGGTATTGTGTTTATTTGGCTGGTTGGTCGGTTTATGTTCACCTGGCCCGTACTCATCAATTGTTTTTACTTCCTTTCGGAGGGTATAACACAGTGAAAGAGGTCTTACCCCTGCCATGACAAGATCCCGTTATATTTTATTCTAGTCCTTTTGTGGGTTTTTATTTTTTTACATTAAATCTTGCATTTATTTGGAATTTATCCCAGTGTGTCATGCCAGTTGTAAATCCACCTTTATTTTATTTGGTTTTGATTCAGAAGACTACCCACTTGATTCAGCCAGGTCTGCACCATTTCCTCACTAATCTGGCCCATCACCTTAGTGTGCACTCAATTTCCATAAGCACTTGGTCTATTTATGAACTTCTTACTCTGTTCCATTAGTTAGTCTGCTAATGTACCTGTGCCACATCATTTTAATTATTGAGGTCGCATAAAACATTCTAATATCTGGTTAGTCAGTCACACTTCATCACTGTTCCTGTGTGTTCTTTGTTTTGTTTTGTTTTCCATGTGAACCTCACAATTAGCTTGTCAGTATTTTTATTGAGATCATGGTAATTGTACGAGAGTATCTTAGAATGTGAGATCTTTATGATATTGATTCTTCTTCCACGGAACATGCCATCTTTTCATTTACTGGAATCTTCTTTTGTGTCCCTCAGAAGTGTTTTTAATTTTTCTTCAACAAGTCTTACACATCTCTTGTTAAATGTCTTCCCGGGTATTTGACTATTGTAAATTGGCCCTTCCACCGTATCTTCTAACTGGTGTTACCTGTGTATATGAGGGCTTTTGCTCTCAGTGTTTGAATTGTGTACACTGCTAATTTACTAACATTTCTTATTTTTTGCTGGAGTTTGCCAATTGATTCTCATGATTTTCTGGACTTACAGTGATACCATCTGCAACAATGATAGTTTTAACTTCTGCTTTGTAAATGTGACATCTGTCATATCTTTCTCTGATCTAGTTGTATTGGCCTGAGCCCCAGTAGGACAAGGATGCCTATAATAAGGAGTAATGGTGATAGCAGACATCCTTCTTGTCCACAATTTTGTTTAAAATTACTCTAGTGCTTCCCCAATAAAAGTTAGCATAAAGCTAGCTTTTAGACTAAAATAAAGATATTTTATTGTGTTAAGAAACTTAGACCAGTTAGTTCCTCTTTTGAGTGTTTTTATCAATAAGGATTATTGAGTTTCAATAAATGCCTTTTAAAAATCTATAGAGAGAGATGTCACAACTTTTTCTTCTTAGACTTTTTGATAGGAATAAAATTCCAATTGCTAAATTGTTCTTGCATTTTTGGAATAAACCTCATATTTTCATGATAATTAATATTGCATGCTATTTAGATTTTGGCTTTGATATTAATAAACAAGAATGGTCTATAGTTTTTCTTGATATATATGTGCGTGCACTCTGTCAAAAATTTGGGTATCAATATTATACTTGCTTTATAAAACGAATTTGGAAGTTTTCTCTTTTTCCTGCACTCTGGAGGAACAGCACTAGAATCTTTTGTTCTCAAATAGTTTGGTAGGAATCCCCTACGAATCCATCTAGACCTTTTTAAGTACACAGTTTAATGAACTGGAGCTTTGCCAGGAGTGAAGAAGGTAGATTTTTTACACTATTGTCTGTTTCTTCTATGGAAACAAAAATCTGTTTAGATTTTCTATTTCCTCTAGGAGCAGTGTTGGTAAATTACATTTTCCCAGAAAATTATCCATTTATTCTGCTTTTCAAATGTATTACCTAGAGCTAAGCATAAGTAGTTTAAAAGTTTCTATTTTCTGTATTTTTCCCCTAGCATACCTTATTTTCTATTATCTTTGTATGTCTTTTATATATGATCTGATTGCTCTGACATTTTTATTTTTTCTGAAATTAACAAGCTTTATTTCTGTTCAAATGGTCACCATTATAAATTTATATAAAACTTCTAGCTTTCTTTCTCTTCAAAGGACATTAGCTACTTATTTCCTACTGTAAGCAACAAAAAAATTCGTTTGTTTTCTCCTCCTCCCCCTCACATCAGATTTTATTCAAAAATATTATCTTAACTGATATTTAGCATTGTCCTGTTAATATGTGTGCACTTCTCTTACTTGATTTGTTGGCTTTCAGTAAAGGCACCTACTCTACTTTCACTTTATTCCCCCTTTTCCTGCGAGCTCCATTGTCAGAGCTGGTATTGTTCAGTCATCCCGTCCGCCTTCTCTTCTTCCTTTTGTTTTAGATCGAGAGTTAAACAGAGTCACAGCTCAGCACTAGTCCTTCTATTGGACTTTTCCTCTTCTGGGACATCTTTAAGAAGGACTAATAGGAAACATAGTCTTTTGAGTTCTTGCACGTTCAAAACATGTCTGTAGCCTGTATATTTGAATGACAATTCATCTAGACATAAAATCTTTTTTTACACTTTCTTTCCCTGAGTATGTTATACATGTAGCTCTACAGTCTTCTAGTTTTCTTTTTAAAAAATTATTACAGTTAAGTATACATAACACAAAAATTACCATTTTTAAGTGCACAGTTCAGTGACATTAAGTATATTCACATTGCTGGGTGATCATCACCACCATGCATCTCCAGAATTTTTTCATCATTTCAAACTGAAACTCTGTGCTCATTAAACAATAAGCCCCATTCCCACTCCCCAAAGCCCCAGGTAAACACTGTTCTACTTTCTGTCTAAATGGTTTTGACTATTCTAGATACCTCCTATAAAAGGAATCATACAGTACATAGACTTTTCTATTTTAATTTCACTTAGAGTAATGTCTTTAAGATTCATCCATGTTGTAGTATGTATCACAATTCCATTCCTTTTTAAGGTTAAATAATATTCCACTGTATGTATATACCACATTTTGTTTATCCATTCGGCCATCAGTGTACGCTGTAGGATTTCTTTAGGGTTTTCTACATATAAGACCACATCATCTGCAAAGGAGACAAGTTTACTTCTTCCTTTTTAATTTGGATGCCTTTCTGTGAGTTAGGAAGTGTTCCCTCCTCTTTAATTTTGTTGGTAAAGTTTGAGAAGAACTGATGTAAGTTCTCTGAGTGTTTGGTAGAATTTACCAGTGAAGCCATCTGGTCCAGGGCTTTTCTTTGTCAAGGGGTTTTTGATTACTGATTCAGTCTCCTTAACTAGGTATGGGTCTATTCAGATTTTTTATTTATTCATGATTCAGTCTTGGTAGGTTTTGTGTTTCTAAGAATTTTCCCACTTCATCTATGTTATCTAATTTGTGGACATACAGTTATTCATGGTACTCTCTTAAAATCCTTTTTATTTCTGTAGAACTGGTAGTAATGTCCCCACTTTCATTTCTGATTTTAGCAATTTGAATCTTCTCTTAAAAGTTTGTCATTTTTGTAAATCTTTTTGGAAAGTCAACTTTGTTTTCATTGATTTTCTCTTCCCTGTTTTATTTATCTCTAATCTTTATTATTTCCTTCCTTCTATTAGTTTTGAGTTTTGTTTGCTATTCTTTTTCTAGTTCCTTAAACTGTAGTCATATTGCGGACTTCGTGTCTTTCCTTTTTTTTTTTTTAATGTAAGTATTTACATCTATAAATTTTCCTCTTAGCACTGTTTTTGCTGTATCCCCACAATATTTGGGATGTTGTGTTTTCATTTAAGTTTGTCTCTAAGTTTGTATGATTTCCTTTGTGATTTCCTCTTTGACTCATTGATTATTTAAGAGTGTGTTAATTTCCACATATTTGTGAATTTTTCAGTTTTCCTACTATTGATGACTTCTAATTTCATCCTGTTGTGGTCAGCAAAGATACTTTGTATGATATCTATCTTTTAAAATTTGTTGAGACTTGCTTTGTGGTCTAATATGTGATTTATCTTTGGAGAATGTTCCAGGTACACTTGAGAAGAATTGTGTTCTTTTATTGAGTAGAATGTTGTGTATATGTCTTTTAGATCTAGTTTATTTTGTTGTTCAAGTCTTCTGTTTCCTTGCTTACCTTCTGTTTGTTGTTCTATCCATTATATGAGGGGAGTATTGAAGTCTTCAATTGTTATTGTAGAACTTCTTATCTATTTCTCCCTTCAATTATGTCAGTTTCTGCTTCATATATTTTGATAATCTGTCATTAGTTGCATAACAGTTTATAATTGTTATATCTTCTTGTACTATTGGAGCTTTTTATTAATATGTAATTCTACTCTTTGTCTCTTGTAAACTTTTTTTGATATAAAGTCTATTTTGTCTTATATTAGTATTGCCACCTTGGCTCACAGGGTACTATTTACATGGAATAACTTTTCCCTTCTTTTCATTTTCAATATATTTATGTCTTTGGATCTAAAGTGAGTCTCTTGTAGACACCATATAGCTGTATCATATTTTTTAATCCATTCTGCCAATATGACTTTTGATTGGAGAGTTTAATCCACTTACACTTAAAGTAATTACTGATAATGAGGGACTTACTTCTGCCATTTGCTGTTTGTTTTCTGTATGCTTTACAGGATGTTTGTCCCTCATTTCCTACATTATGGTCTTCTTTTGTGTTTGTTGATTTTTTGTTGGGAAACATTTTAATTCACTTTTCATTTCTTTTTGTATATATTCTGCAGTTATTTTCTTTTCAGTAACCATGGGCACTCTAATTCTGCTCCTTTACAGCTACATCCTCCCCACCTTTCAGTTATTGATATCACAAATTACACCTTTCTGTATTGTGTGTTCAAAAACATGGACTAATAATAGTTTTTATACATTAGTTCTTTAATCATATGTAAGAAGTAGAGTTACAAACCAAAATTGCAATAATACTTGTTATTATATATTTCTCTATGTGTTTATCTTTAAAAGATAACTCTATATTTTTGTATGCCTCTTAGTTACTGTCTAGCATCCTTCCATTTCAACTTGGGGGACTCCCTTCAGCATTTTTTACAGGGCAAGACTAGTGTTAATTAACCCCTTTTTAAATTTTTTTATTGCATTTTTAAAATTTTTTATTGTTATGTTAATCACCATACATTACATCATTAGCTTTTGATGTTGTGTTCCATGATTCATTGTTTGTGCATAACACCCAGTGCTCCACGCAGAACGTGCCTTCTTTAATACCCATCACCAGGCTAACCCATCCCCCCACCCCCCTCCCCTCTAGAACCCTCAGTTTGTTTTTCAGAGTCCATCGTCTCTCATGGTTCGTCTCCCCCTCTGACGTACTCCCCTTCATTCTTCCCCTCCTGCTATCTTCTTCTTTTTTTGTTCTTAACAAATATTGCATTATTTCTTTCAGAGGTACAGATCTGTGATTCAACAGTATTGCAAAATTCACAGCGCTCACCATAGCACATACCCTCCCCAATGTCTATCACCCAGACACCCCATCCCTCCCACCCCCCACCACTCCAGCAACCCTCAGTTTGTTTCCTGAGATTAAGAATTCCTCCTATCAGTGAGGTCATATGATACATGTCTTTCTCTGATTGACTTATTTCACTCAGCATAACACCCTCCAGTTCCATCCACATCGTTGCAAATGGGAAGATCACATTCCTTTTGATGGCTGCATAATATTCCATTATGTATATATACCACCTCTTCTTTATCCATTCATCTGTCGATGGACATCTTGGTTCTTTCCACAGTTTGGCTATTGTGAACATTGCAGCTATAAACATTGGGGAGCAAGTACCCCTTCGGAACCCTACATTTGTATCTTTGGGGTAAATACACAGGAGGATCATATGGTAGCTCTATTTTCAACTTCTTGAGGAACCTCCATACTGTTTTCCAGAGGGGTTGCACCAGCTTGCATTCCCACCAGTGTGTAGGAGGTTGCCCCTTTCTCCGCATCCCCGCCAACATCTGTCGTTTCCTGACTTGTTAATTTTAGCCATTCTGACGGGTGTGAGGTGGTATCTCATTGAGGTTTTGATTTGGATTTCCCTGATGCCGAGCGATGTGGAGCACTTTTTCATGTGTCTGTTGGCCATTTGGATGTCTTTTTTGGAAAAATGTCTGTTCATGTCTTCTGCCCATTTCTTGATTGGATTCTTTGTTCTTTGGGTGTTGAGTTTGATAAGTTCTTTAGAGATTTTGGATACTAGCCCTTTATCTGATATGTCATTTGCAAATATTTTCTCCCATTCTGTCGGTTGTCTTTTGGTTTTGTGGACTGTTTCTTTTGCTGTGCAAAAGCTTTTTATCTTGATGAAATCCCAATAGTTCATTTTTGCCCTGGCTTCCCTTGCCTTTGGCGATGTTTCTAGGAAGAAGTTGCTGCGGCTGAGGTGGAAGAGGTTGCTGCCTGTGTTCTCCTTTAGGATTTTGATGGACTCCTGTCTCACGTTTAGGTCTTTCAACCATTTGGAGTCTATATTTGTGTGTGGAGTAAGGAAATGGTCCAGTTTCATTCTTCTGCATGTGGCTGTCCAATTTTCCCAACACCATTTGTTGAACAGACTGTCTTTTTCCATTGGACATTCTTGCCTGTTTGTCAAAGATAAGTTGACCATAGAGTTGAGGGTCCATTTCTGGGTTCTCGATTCTGTTCCATTGATCGATGTGTCTGTTTTTGTGCCAGTACCATACTGTCTTGATGATGACAGCTTTGTAATAGAGCTGGAAGTCCAGAATTGTGATGCCACCAGCTTTGCTTTTCTTTTTCAATATTCCTCTGGCTATTCGGGGTCTCTTCTGGTTCCATACAAATTTTAGGATTATTTGTTCCATTTCTTTGAAAAAAGTGGATGGTATTTTGATGGGGATTGCATTGAATGTGTAGATTGCTCTAGGTACCATTGACATCTTCACAATGTTTATTCTTCCAATCCATGAGCATGGAACGCTTTTCCATTTCTTTGTGTCTTCTTCAATTTTTTTCATGAATATTTTATAGTTTTCTGAGTACAGATCCTTTGTCTCCTTGGTTAAATTTATTCCTAGGTATCTTATGATTTTGGGTGCAATTGTAAATGGGATTGACTCCTTGATTTGTCTCTCTTCTGTCTTGTTGTTGGTGTATAGGAATGCCACTGATTTCTGTGCATTGATTTTATATCCTGCTACTTTATTAAATTCCTGTATGAGTTCTAGCACTTTTGAGGTGGAGTCTTTTGGGTTTTCCACATACAGTATCATATCATCTGCAAAGAGTGAGAGTTTGACTTCCTCTTGGCCGATTTGGATGCCTTTGATTTCTTTTTGTTGTCTGATTGCTGTGGCTAGGACTTCTAATACTATGTTGAATAGCAGTCGTGATAGTGGACATCCCTGTCGCGTTCCTGACCTTAGGGGAAAAGCTCTCAGCTTTTTCCCATTGAGAATGATATTCGCTGTAGGTTTTTCATAGATGGCTTTTACGATATTGAGGTATGTACCCTCTATCCCTATACTCTGAAGTGTTTTGATCAAGAAAGGATGCTGTGCTTTGTCAAATGCTTTTTCTGCATCTATTGAGAGGATCATATGATTCTTGTTCTTTCTTTTGTTAATGTATTGTATCACGTTGATTGATTTGCGGATGTGGAACCAACCTTGCAGCCCAGGGATAAATCCCACTTGGTCGTGGTGAATAATCCTTTTAATGTACTGTTGGATCCTATTGGCTAGTATTTTGGTGAGAATTTTTGCATCCGTGTTCATCAAGGATATTGGTCTGTAATTCTCCTTTTTGATGGGGTCTTTGTCTGGTTTTGGGATCAAGGTAATGGTGGCCTCATAAAACGAGTTTGGAAGTTTTCCTTCCATTTCTATTTTTTGGAATAGTTTCAGGAGAATAGGAATTAATTATTCTTTAAATGTTTGATAGAATTCCCCTGGGTAGCCATCTGGCCCTGGGCTTTTGTTTGTTGGGAGATTTTTGATGACTGCTTCAATTTCCTTTGTGGCTATAGGTCTGTTCAGGTTTTCTATTTCTTCCTGCTTCAATTTTGGTAGTTGATACATCTCTAGGAATGCACCCATATCTTCCAGGTTATCTAATTTGCTGGCATAGAGTTGCTCATAATATGTTCTTATAATTGTTTGTATTTCTTTGGTGTTGGTTGTGATCTCTCCTCTTTCATTCATGATTTTGTTGATTTGGGTCATTTCTCTTTTCTTTTTGTTAAGTCTGGCTAGGGGTTTATCAATCTTTTTAATTCTTTCAAAGAACCAGCTCCTAGTTTCATTGATCTGTTCTACTGTTCTTTTGGTTTCTATTTCATTGATTTCTGCTCTGATCTTTATTATTTCTCTTCTCCTGCTGGGTTTAGGCTTTATTTGCTGTTTTTTCTCTAGCTCCTTTAGGTGTAGGGTTACGTTATGTATTTGAGACCTTTCTTGTTTCTTGAGAAAGGCTTGTATTGCTATATACTTTCCTCTTAGGACTGCCTTTGCTATATCCCAAAGATTTTGAACAGTTGTGTTTTCATTTTCATTGGTTTCCATGAATTTTTTTAATTCTTCTTTAATTCCCTGGTTGACCCATTCATTCTTTAGTAGGATGCTCTTTAGCCTCCACGTATTTGAGTTCTTTCTGACTTTCCTCTTGTGATTGAGTTCTAGTTTCAAAGCACTGTGGTCTGAAAACATGCAGGGAATAATCCCCACCTTTTGGTACCGGTTGAGACCTAATTTGTGACCTAGGATGTGATCTATTCTGGAGAATGTTCCATGGGCACTAGAGAAGAATGTGTATTCCGTTGCTTTGGGATGGAATGTTCTGAATATGTCTGTGAAGTCCATTTGGTCCAGTGTTTCATTTAAAGTCTTTATTTCCTTGTTGATCTTCTGCTTAGGTGATCTGTCCATTTCAGTCAGGGGGGTGTTAACGTCCCCCACTATTATTGTATTTTTGTCAATGTGTTTCTTTGCCATTGTTATTAATTGCCTTATATAATTAGCTGCTCCTATGTTAGGGGCATAGATATTTACAATTGTTAGATGGACCCTTTAAGTCGGATATAGTGTCCTTCTTCATCTCTTATTACAGTCATTGTTTTAAAATCTAATTTGTCTGCTATAAGGATTGCCACCCCAGCTTTCTTTTGGTGTCCATTAGCGTGGTAAATGGTTTTCCACCCCCTCACTTTCAATCTGGGGGTTTCTTTGGGTCTAAAATGATCTCTTGCAGACAGCCTATTGATGGGTCTTGTTTTTTAATCCAGTCTGATATCCTGTCTTTTGATTGGGGCACTTAGCCCATTTACATTCAGGGTAACTATTGAAAAGTATGAATTTAGTGCCTATAAGGTGACTGTTACTCTATATCGTCTGTGTTCCTTTCTTATCTATGCTGCTTTTAGGCTCTCTCTTTGCTTAGAGGACCCCTTTCAATATTTCTTGGAGGGCTGGTTTCGTGTTTTCAAATTCCTTTAGTTTTTGTTTGTCCTGGAAGCTTTTTATCTCTCCTTCTATTTTCAATGAGATCCTAGCTGGATATAGTATTCTTGGCTGCATATTTTTCTCGTTTAGTGCTCTGAAGATATCATGCCAGTCCTTTCTGGCCTGCCAGGTCTGTGGATAGGTCTGTTGCCAATCTAATGTTTCTACCATTGTAGGTTACATATCTCTTCTCCTGAGCTGCTTTCAGGATTTTCTCTTTGTCTCTGAGACTCGTAAGTTTTACTATTAGATGTCGGGGTGTTGATCTATTTTTATTGATTTTTTTTAAAGAGTTTATTTGTTTATTTGAGAGAAAGAATGAGAGAGAGAGAACATGAGAGGGAGGAGGGTCAGAGGGAGAAGCAGACTCCCTGCTGAGCAGGGAGCGCAATGCAGGACTCGATCCCGGGACTCCAGGATCATGACCTGAGCTGAAGGCAGTTGATTAACCAACTGAGCCACCCAGGTGCCCTATTTTTATTGATTTTGAGAGGGGTTCTCTGTGCCTCCTGTATTTTGATGCCTGTTTCCTTCCCCACATTAGAGAAGTTCTCTGGTATAATTTGCTCCAATATATCTTCTGCCCCTCTCTCTCTTTCTTCTTCTGGCATCCCAATTATTCTAATGTTGTTTCGTCTTATCGTATCGCTTATCTGTCGAATTCTGCCCTCGTGATCCTGTAGTTGTTTCTCTCTCTTTTTTCAGCCTCTTTATTTTCCCTCATTTGGTCTTCTATATCGCTGATTCTCTCTTCTGCCTCATTTATCCTAGCAGTTAGTGCCCCCATTTTTGATTGCACCTCATTAATAGCCTTTTTGATTTCGACTTGGTTAGATTATAGTTCTTTTATTTCTCCAGAAAGGGTTTCTCTAATAACTTCCACGCTTTTTTCAAGCCCAGCTAGCATCTTTAAATTCATGATTCTGAACTCTAGGTCCGACATCATACTAATGTCCGTATTGAGTAGGTCCCTGGCAGACGGTACTGCGTCTTGTTCTTTTTGCTGAGGTGATTTCTTTCGTCTTGTCATTTTGTCCAGAGGAGAATAGATGAATGAGAGAACAAAATGCTAACAGGTTAACAACGTCCCCAGCAAATATACTCTATACAAATAAGAAAACACCTGAAACCAGGGGAAAAGAAAGGGAAAGAAAGAAAAAAGAAAAAAAGATAAAAACAAATAAAAACTGAACAAAACAAAAAAAACAGAATATGATCAAATATGATCAGACTGGTGCATAGATCAGTGCCACACACTAGATTTTGGGTGTATTTTGGTCCGTTAGAAGAAAGTGCCTCCTAAAATTTTAAAGGAAGAAAGACTTATATATGTACAAAATAAGAGTTTATACAATGAAGGGATGGAAGAAGATTGTAAAGATGAAAATTATAAAAGATTTTATAAAAGGAATTGATAAGATAAGAAGTTGTTTGAAAAAAGAAAGAAGATTAAAAAGGAAAAAAAAGGGAGAGAATGTGATCAGGCAGGAGACTAGAACAAAGCCATACACTAGTGATTTAGGGTATATTTTGATCTGTTAGACGAAACTGTATCTCAAAATTTTAAAAAGAGAACAACTTTATATATATATATATATATATATATATATATATATATATATATATATATGCCAAAAATAAGGGTAACTACTATGAAGGGATAAAATATGATTCTAAAAATGAAAAATAAAAAGTTTTTTTAAAAAAAGGGATTGATAAGATGGTTGAAAAAGGGAAAAAGAAAAATTCAAAAAACAGTTAAAAAATTAACTTTTTAAAACTAATGAATCATGGTAAAACCATGAATTCTATGTGCAGTATTCCCCTAGCGCTGGAGTTCTCCCGTTCTCCTTGATCAGTAAACTTGGTCTTGGCTTGCTGGCTGTTCGTGCAGATCTTCTGGGGGAGGGGCCTGTTGCCATGGTTCCCAAATGTCTTTGCTGGAGGTGGAATTGCCCCGCCCTTGTTGGTCCGGGCTAAGCAATCTGCTCCGGTTTGCTCTCAGGAGCTTTTGTTCCCTGCAAGCTCTCGGTACAACTTTGGAGGACCAGAGTGAAAATCGGGGCCTCCCAATCTCCGCCTGGAGGAGCTGAGAACTTGAGGCCCCACTCCTCAGTGCGTCCCCAGAGAAAAGCAGTCACTCCCGTGTCCCCGGTCTCCGGCCGCACTCCGTGCTCACCTGGCCTGTGACCAAGTGTTTCTATCTCTGGCACCCGACCCCGTGTGGAGTCTCCAAACCCAGCAGATCCCTGTGGTGTGCTCCCGCGCCGCTCCTCCCGGGGGAGGAAAGGGAGTCCCCCCGGCTCTGCCACTTGTTGGGTCCCTGCTGCTGGAGGAGCAGTGGCCCGACTGTGTCACCGATCACGATTTATGGCAACCCCGAGCTGAGAGCCCGCGCCTCGGCTCTGTCTCTGCACCCGGCTTCCATGCTCCGATACCTGGGAGCTCTGCCGCACTCAGGCACCCCCAGTCTTTCTGTGACCCTGAGGGTCCTGAGATCACACTGTCCCGCAAGGATTCCACCCCCAGCTTAGCCACTGGAGCGACGTCCTTCAGCGGAGCCGACTTCTAAAAGTTCTGATTTTGTGCTCCGTGGCTCTAGCACTTGCCAGAAGCGGCCGACGGAGGCCCCCTCCCCCGCCGTCTATCCTCCCGTATATTGCCTGGGATTCACTTCTCCGCACGTCTTACCTTCCAGTAAGTGGTCGCTTTTCTGTTCAGAGAGTTGTTGCTACTCTCTTCTTTGATCTCCTGTTGAGTTCGTAGGTGTTCAGAATGTTTTGATCCCTATTCAGCTGAATTCCTGAGACCAGACAAAATCCTGGTCTCCTACTCCTCTGCCATCTTGCTCCGCCTCCTAACCCCTTTTTTAAATCAGCTTTTGTTTGTCTGGGAATGTCTTAATTTCTCCTAATTTTTGAAAGACAGTCTTGTCAAATGTAGAATTCTTAGCTGACAGTTTGTGTTTTTTGTTTTCCCTCTTTACAGCACTTTAAATATATTATCCCATTGTCTTCTGGTCTGCAAGGCTTCAGCAGAGCATCCCTCTGATATTCTTGAAGATCCTTTGTACATGATGACCTGCTTTTCTCTGGTGTTTCCAAGGTTCTTTCTTTGTCTTTGTCTTTCAACAGTTGATTGTAATGTATCTCAGTTGTGTGTCTTAGAATTTATCCTATTTGGGATTCATTCAGCTTCTTAGATTTGTATATCCACATCTTTCCTCAAATTTGGCTTACATCCATTACTTCTCTTCTCTCTCTTTCTCTCTTTTCTTTTGAGACTCACACAATATGTATGTTGGTCCACTTGATGCTATACCACAGGTCCCTTAGATTCTGTTCACTTTTCTTCAGTCTTTTTTCTTTCTGTTTCTCAGGCTTGATAGTTTCCATTGGCCTATCTTCAAGTTTACTATTTTTTCTGGCTGCTCAAGTCTGGTTTTGAATCCCTCTAGTAAATTTTTCATTCTAGCTATTATACTTTTCAGGTTCAGAACTTCTTTTTAGTTCCTTTTTGATTTCTGCCTCTTTATTGATATTTTCATTCTCTTTATTCATTGTTTTCTTGACTTTGTCCTTGTTTCCCTTTAGCTCTTTGAGCATCTTTTAAGAAAGTTTTTTAAATGTCTTTGTCTAGTAAGTCTGTAATCTGGTCTTAGAGACACTTTCTATTTTTTTTTTTCCTCTGGATGGGTCATAGTTTCTTATTGTTGAAAACTAGACTTTTGACTCTCTATTAATCAGAATTTCCCCCTTACCTAGGGTTTGATGTTCTGTCTTTGTTTTTAATTGCTGTAGGTTGTTTCTATATTGGGGATCACCCTGAGGTATCAACTTAAGGTCTTCTCAGATCTTTCAGAGCCTACATTTTATCCTGGGCATGTGAAGTAACTTTATAAATTCTCTTTTATATGCAGTTGCTTTTGGATATCCTAATTCTTAAATATCTGGTTCCAAAGGAGGAAAAGGGAAAAAAAAAAACTTAAGGCACTGTTTCTTTACGTATCCTGGAAGCCACTTCAGCCAGTGCAGTTTCAACAACAGAAGCTGCCTCTGTGCCTGCACTTCCACAATCAGAAGCAGTGATCAGTGATCACAACACAGTTGCTTGATATCTACAGAACAAGGTCCTTACTGCCTACCCTGGCTCCTTCAAGTCACATGCAAGCCACTCCAGGAATGTGGGCTCAGCTGCACAACATGGGGCCAGCGCGTGGGGAATGGGCAGGCACTAACCCACTAATAGCTGAAATTGACCAAAACTCACAGTGACTTACTGTCTAAACCTTCCCCTGGAAGGTGGAAGTCTTCAAATATATTCCAGAGTTCCAAAATTGTTAGAAAGTGAGAGTCAGTCTGGGTCTCCTAGAGCAAGTCCTGTGTGGGTGAAGCAGTGGCCTCCTGGCTTCCTACCTGCCCTCTTCCCTGTGTTCTCTTTTTGAGGATTTTGAGGAGATACATGAGCCTCACCTGGCTGCCCAAATGAGTGTTTATCTTTAAACTCCAATCATTTTACAAATATATCTTGTTATTGAATTCTAGTTCACCTAATATGGTACATAGTGTACCCTTTCAGTATTTCAAGTATGTTCAAGCACATAGATTCTAAGTGTTTGGAAAAATTTGTTCTTATTGCTATTTAAATATTTGTTTTGTTTCATTGTTTCAGTTTTTCCCCAGACATGCTAGTTATGCATTTGCTAGATCTCATCTAATCTTTTTTTTAAATCTTTTTTTATTTCAATTTCATTTTGCTTGCATTTCTTATGTTTATCTTTTATGTCCCTTGCTCTGTATTATAAAAGGTGTACTCTCCCTTTCTGCTCCTTCCTGTTTCATCTTCATTTCAGTGATGGTTTTATTTTTTCCTTCTACTTCTTTCTTGAGTTCTACCTTTCCTCCTATCCACTACCATCTCTTCTTTGAATTATTGCACTTACTTTGTGTTCTTCATTCATAGAGGTAATTGCTTCGCTAAGCTTTGTTTTGTGTTTCTAAATGCATGTCAACATGTCTGATTACTTTTTGAATCTCCTCAGTGGCAACATTTTTCCTGCTTGCATTTTTAATCCATAATAGCTTCTGTCGGGCTTCTCCACATTTACTCATGGCATCGTTGCACAACAGTGCACTGATTCCCTTTCTTTTCTTTCTGTTTAGATCACTCATTATCAAATGGGTTGGATTCTCCTGGATTGGCTATTTGCACACCCCTCCAGAGTGATGGGAATTGTGGGTCAGGCTTCACAACTAAAGGTTTTCTTTTTCTTGCCTGACACTGAGACAAATTGCTTACTGCAGATATGGATCATGTGAATTATTCTTTTTGTAGTTCTTACTTCTCTAACTCTGAACCAGACTGAGTCCAGGAGGGCTTCTTCCACTACCCCTGCTGACCCCAGGTCCTGCGTCCATTTTTTGGAAACAAGGAACATTCTGTGGTTGTATGCTTACAGAGATCTGCCACCTCAGGGCCCTTCTTTTCCTTCCTGCCTCTGCACAACTTCTGGCAATCACAGTTGCTTCTGGCCCCTCTTACAGATATATTAGAATCTGGGGAATATGTTTACCTCTTAGTTTCCCTAAAAACAGAATCTATGCCGTTTTGTCTGTTTATTTTCTTTGTTTTTCTGTATGGTTCCAGGAGGCTAAGAGAAAATGCTCACAGCCATGTTTCTTACTGATTATCATGTTTGGAATGACTGTAATAAAACCACATTCTCTTTTCTTTTATTCCATTCAACACATCTTTATGAAGCATAGCACCTTAGGACAATAGGGTGTACACAGGAGGAGAAGTTGTTTTTCTTTAGTGGGGGTTTAGAATTGGAAACCACTTTTATGGATACAAAGTAACATGGGACAAGTGCTACTTTATGGGTTCAAACCAAATAGTCTGGAAGAGAGCAAAAGATTCATTCTCTGTGGAAATCAGAGAAATTTTCAGGAGCAGATAGCAGTTGAACTGGGCCTTAAATAGTGGGTAATGTTTCAACAAATATAAATAGGAGAAAAAAGATTCCTGATGGGCAAAATCAGTAATCAAAAACACAACACTAGAACAGTGCAGGCATTTTCAGGAGACAGCGGGAAACTGGCTACAGGACACATCAGAGAGAGAGTGATGGAGAGGGGTGGATGGACGGTGAGAACCCACAGTCTGGAGCACCATGCTAAGGAGTGTCATCTTCGACTTAATGGGAGAGAGTTTGCGGTTGGTTTGAATTCAGTCATTGTTTGTTTGTTGTTTGGTTTTGATTTTGGAGAGAATACAACGGATAGATTTTTGCCAGAGAAAAATTCTGACAAAGAGTTGGAGAAGGTTCGGAAATAGAAGAGCCTGAAGATAGAGGCCATCGCGTGCAAGTGGTGGCTGGGTAGGATGCTGGCAGTGAGGACAGAATGAGGGGACAGGGACCAATAGTGTAGACCCCTGCTTACCTATAACAAAGCCAGACACAGACCCTCCAAATTCCCGTTCTTTCCCTTACAAATGACTGGCTGAACCAGGTACAAGATGCCTTTTAACAAATGGTTAAGTTTCTCTTCTTCCCCCAGGCCCCTAAACTTTGGTCCACCCTCAGCCTGAGCTAGCAGACAGCACCCCCACCCCTTAAGGGCCCTCCAGGAAACCAGATTGGCCTCTCTGAGCTACAGACAGATCTCGTTACCCATCCATCCCCTTTCCCCACACCCTGTTCTTCTTAGCCTTGTTTTCTCCCCTCTGTGAAAGAAAAGCCATTTTTGCCCAGCCCTTGAGAGCTTGCTGATATTATGGTCAGAGCTGCCACCTGTTGCGACAACCCCTTCCCATCTTACAAATCATCATTTTGAGTGAAGTCTCTCTTTACTTGTTTTTTATCTGACAGCATCAGATCATTTAGGATGAAGGGTCAACCAAACCTGGCCACTGATTGGACAAGAAGAGTTTAGAGCTGGAAGGGGGGTGGAAAAATCAAGCGGGGCAGATTTGGGGCCAGAGTGGCCACCCGAGGGAGAAACACACCATGGTTTTTCAGCTGCTTTTTTGTATCTGTGGTTTTAGGTTGGTTTGTTTTTCTCTTGTGGGGAGGGGCAAACACCTCTATTTTAACTTGCAAAAGGAAAACACAACTTGGGGGAAAAAAATCTTACATTTCTAAAATGCATCTCGCCTAAATTAGTTTTTCCCCCCATCTTTTAAATGCCCCAATACCAAGCATCCAAATGAGTTGAAATCAGGAGGGAAAAGAAAATTAAGTGCTGTTTTTGATATTGATGATTTGGGCTTTACTTCCTTTTATCCATTGATAAAAGATCCATGAATTTAGTATCTAATAATGCCCAAGTCCTACTCCTTTTAAGATAATGCCTGCCATCCATTGTCCCCACCCCACCCTCGACAACTTTAGTCCCCCCACTGTGCTTTCTGCTGCTTTCCAGAGTCTTAGGCATTGGGCTTAAAATGAATAGCTCATGGCCTCTTCAATGTGCTTCATAATCTCCGCTTATGTTAATCCACAGCCAGCAACAGTAGGAACAGTCAGGCCCAGCTCTAACCCATGGGAAGGTCACCCCTGGCTTCCATTTCCAAGATGATGAAATAGAGCAGCGCATGGGGCCCAGACCCCAGCAAGCCTGAGAAAGCTTGCGTCCCACAGATGCCTTTCCTGGGCTTTCATCCAGCTCTGTGTTACCGTGTGGTGTTTTAGCCCCGACCTGTGTGATACACGAAAATCTCTGGCTCTCCTTTAATGGAGGTTGAAAATGCAAAATAACTGAAACAGCATTGCTTGGAATAAATAGAATCCCTACACGGCCCCCTCCCTTTCCATGCTCCCTGCCAACCCATGGCCCTTAGGTTTACATTTTTCTGTTTCTCAGCCTTTCTTTCATTTTACTGAGCTTGTTCTTACAATGTGAGATGTGTCTTTTGAGTCCCCTCAGCTCTCTCTGCTTAGTTCTGTGTCTGCAGAAGTGTGAGGGCCTTAGTGACATGGGCAAGACAATTATTCCAACCTCCGGGAAAGCGCAAAGCCAGGTACTTGCTAGATTGCCCACGAATGCATTTGTTTTACCTTCATCTGCGCTGAATTCTGAGTTCCTCTTCTTCTTATTTTCATAAATAAGAAAGACCATCTTCTGAATAACTTATCAAAAATAACCTATCTGCAATGTGTTGAATTTTTTTGAAAACAAGTCTCAGGTTTGGCCTCCAGCATTTTCTCCCTAGGACAGTAAAGCTGGAGCCTGGTGAACACACAATGGTGAGAAGTTGGGATTTAATCAAATCCAGGGAGCCTACTGCTGTTTTATTTTATATGTCCTTGATTGCATCTCTACTTTGCAGTACCCCTGCATGGCATAGTCACCCCTGTAGAAAGCGCAGATGGTGGCTGTCGGGCCATGCATCAAACCCACAGCCCCACCACCCTCCCGGATGCATTCAGTTGCTGTAGCTGGTGTGGGGAATGTAGCTATTTTCCAACCATCTTGAAAATTAGCCTGAAATCTACTTTCGAAAAACCACATTTCTGGATGCATCCTCTTCTAATAATAACAAAGCCTCACTAAATCAGAATGATGAAAGGGGGGCTTATCTTAGTAGAGGCAAAAACTCCTGAATTGTGGACTGTTTGTAAAGACTTATCGAGGTGTGACATCTAAACGTATAATAAGATCATGATTTTATATGTGGAAGAGAAAATTGACTATTTCAAGGCAGTTCCAGAAAGCGGAGCTGGGGCTAATGGAGAGAAGTTCAAGGAGGCACTGTGGCTTCAACCTAAGGAGAGCCCCGTGTGCATTCATGGCCGTGCTGGGGCAGAGCGATTTACCGTGTGGGGGGGACGTTGCTGCTGGAGGTGGCAGGTGGGAGATGGGCTCTTGCATCAGGAGAAACCCTGATCCCTTGCCCTCCGTGGGGCCAGCTCAGCAGAGTGGCTGCCAGCATGGAGTCAGCCCACCCTGTGGGCTCCAGATCCTGCTCCTCCTGCTCATTAACTTTGTAACCTCGGGCAACTTACTTAACCCCTCTCTGCCTCAGTTTCCTCCCTGTAATGGGGTTGGTAATTTTGAGGAGTTGATATTTGGGGGGAAAACTATTAACTTAAAACAATGAGTAACAAGGACATAGTAGGTGCCATGTGACTATTTGTTAAGTGTAACTAAGGAAAATATTTTCTAAGCTGTCTGAGAGACACCAGAGATTTCTTTTTTGAAGGCCTCCTTGGTGCTAAGCAGTAAACAAGATGGACACAGGCCCAGAGTCCACACAGCTCACAGATCCTGCTGGAGAAAGTCAGACAGGCTCCCAGCACCCAGTCTGGGGAGGGCTCCCGGGACAGAGGACGCCTGAAGCAGGGGCTCACAGCGGTTCCTGGAACCTGGGGGGAAGGGCTGGGGGACCAGGACCAGGGAGGTGGGGGGCGGATGGTGGGCTTCTGTTCCTAGCTGGGGGCTGAGCCTCCTCGCAGTATCCTCAGCTGCTGCTGGCATTTTGAGGCTCCGCTGATTTCATTTAGAGCCATGATTCTTTAGAGCCATTAACTCCGCCATCTATTTGTTTACTTAACTTTACCAACAGGTGAGTCTCTAAAACTTCCTAGCACAGAAACATCTTTTTTAGTTACCCAATAAGAACTTTAATCAGTTAGAAGCTTATATAAATTTGTTCACTTGTTGCCAATTCCATTCTTGTGCCATCTGAATAAAAACTGCTAGGAAACAGTATTTATTCATGTTGTGTCCTTGTAGAAAGTAATGGCTATAATCACAATTCCACTTGTTAATTATTTTTATTATGTAGGTTGAAATAACCAAAGGAATTGTATAAATGCATAATTTTATAAAATTTTTGTTTGAAGGATCTATTGGTGGAATTATTATTATTATTATTTATTTATCTATTTTTTTTGGTGAGCCATGAACGGTGAAGCTCATCTGGTGTAAATGAACAGCTCTGAATATGCCTAATCCTTAGAAAATAGAAAAACAGCAAGTGTACACAATCATCAACATGCTCTGAAAGAGGGATCCAGGTCAGCCCATCAGGTTTTAGTTTGGAAATAAAGGGTGAAATAACAAAGCTGCTTCACTGCCCATGACAGGGGGCATATTCTCTTTCAGGCTCAGTGAAATGGCTAAACCCTTGTTGGTTCAGTTTGGGGAGACCTGCCACTGACTTGGTGACATGTGAATGTAGAGTCTTGTCCCCAGATCTACCTAGAACATGCATCCCATTAGGACAAAACATGGGTGGTTCCGTGTCTCCTCAGCAGGGCCCACGTGTTCCTCTGCCTGGAAGGCCCCATGCTCCTCCCGCCTGGCAGCAGGAGACCCGCCCTGGCATCTCCTTCCAGGAGCCACCTCCATCTTCTCTGTGCCCATCCTTGAACTCTGCTAATGACTCTGCCATTGTGTTACTGCATCACCACAGCGAGGCCTTTGCACCTCCGCCTTTCCTACTGGATCATGAATTCCATGAGGGCAAAAAATATGTCTTGTTGATTTTTGTCTTCCAAGCACCTGGCTTCACTTTGGATGACTGATTGTATTGTTGGCAAAGTCTAGAGCCCAGAGCCGTGCCATAGAGGACGCTGGGTAAGAGGGAGGGAGAGGAGTAGCGACATAAGAGAGGCTCCTCGCCGGTGCATGGGAGGAACCAAGGCAAGGATGCCCGCCTCCCAGTGTCCCAGGAGTGGCCCATTCCACCCCAGACTGGGACAGACATTTGAATTTTTCAAGTGACCTAAAATTTTCCAGCTAAGAAGAAACAGTTCCCCAAAATTCAAGACTGAGAAGGACAGGATCTAGAGAGTCCAGTATGTTCATTTTCCTAATAGCAGCCCCTTTCTTCCACAGGGAAACAGATAATTCTGGGGTTCTGACTAAATTCCATTTGTTTGGAGGTGAGGTGGTTGGATTTCACCAAAGTAGAGATGCATTCGTTTCTACAAGATGGTGCCAGTGTATCCTGTTTTTGTGGACCCCCACGTGAATTAATAGCAACCAAACATTGCCTTCTCTCTGTTCTCTGGTTTTCTTCAGGTTTATTCCTTCTAAGGAGACATAGGTTTCTTTGGAAAAAAGATTCTCAGGAAATCTATAAGTAGGCACTTAAGAGCAGAGTTGTAAGGCAGTTGCCATTTGAGCTGGTTTATTTTGTGTAGCAGAAATGGGAACTTGGGGGCGCCTGGGTGGCTCAGTCGGTTAAGTATCTGCCTTGCTCAGGTCATGATCCCAGGGTCCTGGGATCGAGTCCCACGTCAGGCTCCCTGCTCAGCGAGGAGCCTGCTTCTCCCGCTCCCTCTGCCTGCCGCTCCCCCTGCTTGTGCTCTCTCTCTCTCTCTCTCTCAAACAAAATCTTAAAAAAAAAAAAAAATGAAATGGGAACTTGATGGCCAGCAGCCAGCAGGACAAGTAATCTTCCTACCTTAGGAAGATTCGTTTCTGAACCAGAGCCTTCAAAAGACCTCGTCCTAGCAGCCCTCCATCACATTACTATCAAAATAGTCTTAAAATCATACTCTGATCATCTTACTTCCCTGCTTAACCGCCTCTCCTGCTTCCGTGGCCAAACGAATAGAACCCATAGCCCTCCGGCAAAGTCTCCCTTTATCGTTTGTGCGCATCCTCTGATGGTTCCCCGGGTAGAAACCGCAGGCCAACCTGACTGCCACTGTCCAGATGACTACATCTTCCCCTGTCCCCCCCCCGAACTGTAAGACCCCCACTTGCCTTCGCTCCTGGTCCGGCCACGCCCACTTCTTGTAGCATCTACCGAAGCACTTTGCTTGGCCTGGGGGGATCTCGCCAAACCAATTCTTCACTCAGTCACTCAGCAAGTATTGTGCTCCTGGTATGTGCAGGGCATAGTGAAAAAAGACACTGTGTTCCCTTACAGAGCCACCAGTCTTCTAGTTTGATAGGCTGTGTGATTATGGCCAGCCTCTGTGATTTAAGGCTTTACTTTATAAATATGGTCCTTAGACCAACCACAGTAGCATCACCTAAGAGCTTGTAATAACTATCAAATCTGAGCTCCCCACCATCTATCCTGCATTAACATTCCCACGTGAACCACATTGCACAGCTATGTGAGAAGCTCTGCATTAAGACACAGAGTTGGGGCATCTGGCTGGCTCAGTTGGTTAAGCATCTGACACTTGATTTTGGCTCAGGTCATCATCTCAGGGTTGTGAGATCAAGCCCTGAGTCAGGCTCTCTGTGGAGCCTGCTTAAGATTCTCTCTCTCCCCAGCTCTCTCCCTCCCTCTCTTAAAAAAAGAAAAAAGACTCACAGAGTCAGGTTGGGTGGATGGTTTGTTTTGTACGTTTGCTTTGCTTTATGATGATTATATACCTATAGGTTTAAATCGTTCTTCATTTAGCAAACCTTTGAGGACTTGTTAATATAAATATGTTACCCTATTTGGTTCTGCAGAGCAGAACCAAATTACAAGCAAGCAAATACAGACTTATCTGTATTGTTTAAAAGATGAACATTTTCCAGATATGGTTCATGTCGCACTTTGCAAATATTTGAGTTATGCTTACATTCAGGGCATGATGCTAGTACAAAGATTCTAAATTGGCATCTGTAGGCCATTTTTGGTCATACACATGTTTGCATGGCCAACACATTTCATAAATTTTTGATCCATTACATTCATTAGAAATGAACAGTTTTCCACATAAAAAGCCAGATTTCTGGCTTCTCTTGAAAACTGGGCAGTCCTGGGCCCATTCTCCTGCTGCCACAGTGAGCTAGCACCAGGGGTCTTCTCCTATAAGTGGAAGGCATGCTCTCCAGTTCGGCATGGCCTCCACCCGTGTCTCTGGTCCCTGTAGACAGTGGGGTTTAAGAACCTATGCCAGGGGCGCTTGGGTGGCTCAGTTGGTTAAGCGACTGCCTTCGGCTCAGGTCATGATCCTGGAGTCCCGGGATCGAGTCCCGCATCGGGCTCCCTGCTAGGCAGGGAGTCTGCTTCTCCCTCTGACCCTCTTCCCTCTCGTGCTCTCTATCTCTCATTCTCTCTCTCTCAAATAAATAAATAAAATCTTTAAAAAAAAAAAAAAAGAACCTATGCCAGGACCTACAAGCACTGAGAGTGAGCCTGCCTCATGGAGTTTGCCCCATTATTGTTACCTTCAGAGTCTTTGTAAAGAAGTAGCCCCCATGGGAACATACCATTGATGAAGGCAGAGACATGACTCTAGGCTAACCATTCTCAACCCTGGTGACAGGAGCTTATAAAAATACCAGGGCCCACTTCCCATCAGCACTGTCCAGAAATCCTGACTTAATTGGTTGGGCATTACCAGATTTTAAAGTATCTACAGGTGATTCTAATCTGACCTGAGCCCCACTGATCTAGCCCATTTATATTACTCGTAAAATAAAACTGAAACACATGCCAAAGTCAGAAAAAAATATATATGCACATATGCTTACATGCATAAATTGAAAGGATTTATGATGAAGCCTCATTACTCTGGACATGGGTGATTCAACATGTATGATAGTTTTATCTAGTGGCCTATCATTTACCTTTCTTACCTATAAAAATGAGCTGGCTAAGCAAATGAGCACTATAAGCGAGATAGCTTTAAAATGCCTTATAGAAGCCCAATTTTTTTTAAGGATTTGAATTCAAACACTGACTTGGGCTAGATATAATTTGCATTCCCTGTTACAAAAATAAAAATTTGGAAGATACCAGCAAGCACTCTGAATATATCATATGGAGCCCCTGCAACAATCATCGAATGGCTTTACTGCATTGTCTGTTATCACCTAGCCTAAAATTCCATTTGTGCTTTAGTTACTTTAAACTCATGTTTATTACTGTCAGAATTTGACTGTTTATGGCACAGAAGTGTTCATCCACAGATGTCATTAGAGGGAAAGTTCTGCTCGTGCACTGTTTTAATGAAACCATTCCTCCTCCTCAGTCCCCAGATTTGCTGACAAATGGACTCTGCCATTCGGGACAGATTCTCTTGATCAGGGGTCTGACAATCACCAGAGTAATTCATGAGATGACTGTGCAAGAAATTTCATTATTTCTAATAGCTTATAGTGGTTTGATATTTTAATGTAATTATGCTTAATTATATATTGTAATATGTATGGGCTAGGCTTTGGAACTGGATCTTGGTAAAATACAGCTAATGGAAAATTTTCGTCCAGTTTTTTTAAAACAGGGAATTAAATCCTAACCTGAAACTGAATGCAAATCCAACAAGCAGTCTCTTGCCAGAGAAAATATTGGTGTAATACATTTGAATGGCCCAATTTGTCAGTTCACTTAGCTAAATCCCCAGATCATACACTGTTTTAGAATTATTTCAGAAGTTCTGTTGTTCACCTTTCCACTAACTTACTTTCAGTAATTTCTGTGTGGCTTTATGAATTTTGACCAACAGGCAGTCTGGGTGAGGGAGACGTTGGGAGACACATATGGAATAATGTTATTTATTACCATCACCGGTAAAGGTGGAGAGGGAGAGGTGAAACTCATGCTCAGGTCAGGTTTGGGGGTCTCATTGATCTGTGCTGCCCATAGTGGGTGGATGTAAAGACAGAAGGAGGAGCAGGAACTAAGATATAACTTGCTCTTGTTTGGCACATTCCCCTGGAAGCTAAGCAGTGACTGGGGTTTTCCATTCCGTTTGGGCTCTCATTGGGTTTGCCGACAGTCAGGGCTTGAGCAAAGGAGGGCAGTGAACAAGTGTTAGGATTCATGTAAATTTGCTAAGGCTTAAATCTCATTCTACTTTTGAGAAATAAACCCATTTTAGAGTGCCCTCCCTCTCGCTGTTCTGTCATCCCTCTCCTCACTTCCTGGCACCTTCTCTCTCCCCCATGGGAGTCAGAACGCACTGAACAAAAGGAGCATACGTGCCCAGACCCTTCCCAGCCCTGAGCCTTTCTAGAAGTTTAGTGGCATCTACTGTGCCAGGGCCCCTTGAGGCCGGTTTCCTGGAGCCCGAGCCAGACTGTTGGCCCCAGCCAAGCAGCAGGATCTCAAAGGCACCATTAACAGATGGTTCCAGCCTTCTCACTGACAGGAGGAGATACCTACTTGCTTTTGCATTTGGGAGTTGCTCACTCCCTGGCCTGTAAGAAAAGGTAGAAAACAAGAAAGGGGTAGTTCCTGCCATTTACATAGTGCCGTCCCATACAAGTGATTTAATTCCCTGAACACTCCTGTGTTACTAAGTCCATTTTCCAGTTGAAAAAACTGAGGCTCTGGGAAGTCAGAAGTCTAGATGAAGTTGACACAGTGAATGCACAGTGGAAATCGGACCCAGGTCTGCCGCCCAAGTCTGTGGCATCCTCCCTGGTGCCGTGCCGGTCACCACAGGGTCATAGGAAGATGAACACACCCAGGCAGCTCCCCAAATAGGACAGGCTCTCTCTGGAACAGAACTCCCATTTTGTTTTTAGCCGATTTTAATAGTGCCTATTTTGAAATCTTTGCTTAAGGGCATATTCTAATGTTTAGGAAAGAAAAAAGGAGAGAGAGAGAAACCTAGCCACCAGAGGCGAGGAAAGGAGATACAACCTGCCTCTAGAGGCTTCCAGGGAAAGTTCATTAAAGGCTTCCCCATCTAATGACATTGCACACAAACACTGACTCGTACACCTGGTAGAGATGAGGAAACAGCATTAAGTTGATGGAAAGAGCCTCGAGATGGGAGTCAGATGCTGGTTGGAGCCCTGTCTCTTCCATTTGCTAGCCCTGTGACTGTTGACAAATTACTGGGCACCCTGCATATCAGGGACCGCACTGTCCCACAGGACTGAGGTAGAGCTCAGGTGCCATAGCATACGAACTGCACTGCGGAACCTCTGAAAGACTTCACAGGGGAAAGGGGTTCTCATGCGTGGGTTCCTGGACCATGTCTGAGTGAGGCAGATCCAAGGCATGCACCTCCTTCAGCGTCTTCAGCACCTTCTTATTCTCAGGTGAATCAGCTGCTCCAGCAGTAACCGTTTTGTGGATTGCTCATTCTCTTTGATCAGGTCACTCTTAATTGCAGACCTAAATCAAGACCACGTTATTGCCCCCTTCAGTTGCTTGCTGGTCCTAGATAGGCATGCCCAGAGTCATTCCTAAACTGTGTCCCTCTCTGACCCCCAGCAGCATCCACTCCCTGGACCCCAGCCACAAAATCTGCCCACCGAATTAGCCTGTCTCCTGGTGTCCATCCTTCACCCCTTACTCAGTGCTCTGCTGTCTGTATTCTACGTCTTCTTGCCCGGTCCCAGGTACTCTAGACTCTGCCCCACACATCTCACACCTCAGGGTCTCACTACCACCTCCCAGGCAGGTGAAGAACTCCCTCAGCATGCTGTCTTCCTAACCCCCATCTCCAGACCAATTGTTGCCTACATGTTGACAAGAGTCCTTGTAACTTCAGTACCCAGAAATCGCTCAAAAAAGTCCATGTAATATAGTGGTTGGGAGCATAGACCAAGGAAACCAGACAGCCTCATTGTGGATCCCAACTCTGCCGCTTTCTAGGAGGTTTCTTAGGCAAATTCCATTCCCTCTCTGTGCCTCATGTTCCTTACTTTAAAAGCTAAAAACAGTGCCTGGCACACAGAAACCACTGCATACATGTGGGGCCTTGTGGTGTGGGTCCTGCTCTGGGAGGCAGAGGGAGAGGGGCCAGGATTCTAGTGCTGGGAACAGAAGGAGCAAGAACAGTTTACACAGTGTTTAATAATATATTCTCCACCTGCAACAGTAGCTTCCCTCGAGGACCGTTTCGGGTCAGCCTTAACTGCGGCCCGGCTTCTGGTTGTCCGCTGATTCTCCCAGTAGCACCTGTCACACGATCGCCTTTGGTTCAATATTACGTACTTGGTGGCCCAGTGAAAAACGTGTCTTCACTCGGCTGGCTCATTTGAACTTTGAGTAGGTAAGAGCTTTCTACTTAAATTTCAGAGCCATTTATAAATAGGTTGCTTAGTTTCAGCCAGCAGGTAAAACCTTTTATTAAATTGTTCCTCCTTCCCATAGTGCTATTATCTGGAGCTCTCATAAAGGAAAAGTTAAGAATGATGTTTTCTTAGTCATTTAGGAAGCCCAGTTTGAGGCCCAAGCTGCTGTTTTCCTTTTCCCTACCTAGAATTGACCAGTATGACTTTGACCAGTCATCTATACCTGTCAGCTTTTACCCCTTCTGAGAAAATTCTCCTGAAGTCACCTAGATCATTATTCATGATTCAGGACCGAAGTCCAAAAATAATTCAGAAACAAAGTTTAGGTTCACTCTGCATGCAAATTATTAGCATATCCATTAATTTGCTCACCAAGAAAGAAATGGGAACACAAGCAGCATTAGATGCCTTTGATATAATAATAAATGAAAATGAGGGGTGGGGGACTACCCAGAAGTCTCCCTTTTTCTATTCAAAATCTAAAATGGAATAGCCTCTGAAATATTTTGAAAGGCACTTTTCCCAAATATTCAGTTCTATCAAGGATTTCTTGCATTGTTACAATGAGATAATTAAGTATGTGTAACGTTTTCTTTGGAGATGTATTCACTCCTCAACATCTTCAGTTTTGAAAAACATACTGGAAACCACTAAAAAGAGGAAGCTGTAAAAATGACTGAGGAGAAAACATTTCTCAGCGGCACACACTAGTTGTAACAAGAGATTTGAGTGGGGAGTATCCTAGAATAAGGCATAGCTCAGTGATGGGCTTCAGCAGTCCTGTCACACTTCAGAAATGTGGCCACAATGATTTATCTTGGCATTTCCTCCCAAATGACACTGCTATGGCCTCATAAATGCACACGGCCTTAGAAGAGAGTTCCAGATGATCTTGTTATTCCCACGTGAGAATAAAATTTGACCCAATGCAGCCTTGCTGTGTAATTGAGGAATATTTGGTGTGAAGATATCAGCCCAAAAAGAAGACTGGAGAGTGGAGGGGCTTCCCTGAGCCCGTCTTCTTCAAACCCAGCCTGTATTACAATGCTCTTCTCCTTTTATGCTGTTTTTAAAGCCCACCCACACAAACAGCCAGGTATTAGCAGCTTGCCTTGTGTGGTTGATAATTAAGAACAGGATTCTGTGATTGTTTGGGGTGTTGGGGTTACCACCTTATTCTCCTAACTCATTAACAGAGATGCGGGTATCTTGTGACTTGAGTAATCCTGGAGCATTCAGTCCTTCAGACATAACCTCTTTGAGTGACAGCACTTCCACAAGATCTTCAAGAGGAAAATAGCCTTTTAGAGAAAATTGCTGATTCCAAAGGCTTTTGCATTTTTGACAGAGGTACAAAGCATGGTTTTGTAGGCAAGTATCATTTACTTGAGAAAGAGGTTTCCCGTATCAGTGTAAGGAAGGTGTTGCCTCCATGTTGGAAATGAAGGCCTCAGTTGAGGACAGACTACTTCCTTGTGAGGTGGGAAACATTTATTATGAGACTTCCATAACAAAGTCCCTTCATTTTCTCATATTACTGTCCATGTACAGAAGTGAAAGACCCAAGGAAATTGTCACCTTGCTGGGGCACCTGGGTGGCTCAGTCATTGGACATCTGCTCAGGTTCTGATCTCGGGGTCCAGGGATCAGGCCCCGCATCAGGCTCCCTGCTCGGCGGGAAGCCTGCTTCTCCCTCTCCCACTCCCCCTGCTTGTGTTTCCTCTCTCGTGTGTCTCTGTCAAATAAATAAATAAAATATTTTTTTAAAAAATCGTAAAAAAAAATTTGTCATGGGCCCTCAGCCCATTTCCTCAATTGCCCCTTGGTAGTTACTTGAATTTCTGCTATGATAGGTATGAGGTAGTTACATAGAAGTTACCCTGAAATAGTTACTTGGTATTTGCATTTACTAATAGTCATAAAAAATATAATTTTAAAATTCTGCATCATTTTATATGTTCACATAAATGGAAATAATAGTCAATTAATCAATTCCAGGATAAGTCATACCATCTCTTATCCCACCATATCCCTAGCCCTCTAGGCATGCATATGATAAATGTGATAGCTTTTATCCAATCTTGTGCACTTTTTAAAAATGGAAATTAGACTGTCATTTTGCGAGATATTATGAATGTGTCAACTTAGTATATGCCTCAAATATACACCATAAATACAATAGGATCATAAACTTGATTCTTCTAAGCTTTAATTTATCCTGGTTACTTTTTTTTAAATTTTATTTTATTATGTTACATTAATCACCATACATTACATCATTAGTTTTTGATGTAGTGTTCCATGATTCATTGTTTGCGTATAACACCCAGTACTCCATGCAGTACGTGCCCTCTTTAATGCCAATCACCAGGCTAGCCCATCCCCCCACGCCCCCTCCCCTCTAGAACCATCAGTTTGTTCCTCAAGAGTCCATAGTCTCTTATGGTTCGTCTCCCCCTCCAATTCCCCCCCTTCATTTTTCCTTTCCTACTGTCTTCTTTATTTTAACATATAATGTATTATTTGTTTCAGAGATACAGGTCTGTGAATCAACAGTCTTACACAATTCACAGCACTCACCATAGCACATACCCTCCCCAATGACTATCACCCAGCCACCCCATCCCTCCCAACCCCCACCACCCCAGCAACCCTCAGTTTGTTTCCTGCGATTAAGAATTCCTCATATCAGTGAGATCATATGATACTTGTCTTTCTCTGATTGACTTATTTCGCTTAGCATAATACCCTCCAGTTCCATCCATGTTGTTGCAAATGGCAAGATTTCGCTTTTTTGATGGCTGCATAATATTCCATTGTGTGTGTGTGTGTGTGTGTGTGTGTGTGTGTGTGTATGTGTGTGTGTATGTATATATACCAAATCTTCGTTATCCATTCATCTGTCGATGGACATCGTGGCTCTTTCCATAGTTCGGCTATTGTGGACATTGCTGCTATAAACATTGGGGTGAACATACCCCTTCAGATCACTACATTTATATCCTTGGGTAAATACCCAGTAGTGCAATTGCTGGGTTGTACGGTAGCTCTATTTTCAACTTTTTGAGGAACCTCCATACTGTTTTCCAGAGGGGTTGCACCAGCTTGCATTCCCACCAACAGTGTAGGAGGGTACCCCTTTCTCTGCATCCTCACCAACATCTGTTGTTTCCTGACTTGTTAATTTTAGCCATTCTGACTGGTGTGAGGTGATATCTCATTGAGGTTCTGATTTGGATTTCCCTGATGCTGAGCGATATTGAGCACTTTTTCATGTGTCTGTTGGCCATTTGGATGTCTTCTTTGGAAAAATGTCTGTTCATGTCTTCTGCCCATTTCTTGATTGGATTCTTTGTTCTTTGGGTGTTGAGTTTGATAAGTTCTTTAGAGATTTTGGATACTAGCCCTTTATCTGATACGTCATTTGCAAATATTTTCTCCCATTCTGTCGCTTGTCTTTTGGTTTTGTGGACTGTTTCTTTTGCTGTGCAAAAGCTTTTTATCTTGATGAAATCCCAATAGTTCATTTTTGCCCTTACTTTCCGTGCCTTTGGCGATGTTTCTGGGAAGAAGTTGCTGCAGCTGAGGTGGAAGAGGTTGCTGCCTGTGTTCTCCTTTAGGATTTTGATGGACTCCTGTCTCACATTGAGGTCTTTCAACCATTTGGAGTCTATTTTTGTGTGTGGTGTAAGGAAATGGTCCAGTTTCATTCTTCTGTATATGGCTGTCCAATTTTCCCAACACTGTTTGTTGAAGAGACTGTCTTTTTTCCATTGGACATTCTTTCCTGCTTTGTCGAAGATGAGTTGACCATAGAGTTGAGGGTCCATTTCTGGGCTCTCTAGTCTTTCATTTATTTATTATTTATTTATTTATTTATTTATTTTTATTATGTTATGTTAATCACCATACATTACATCATTAGTTTTTGATGTAGTGTTCCATGATTCATTATTTGCGTATAACACCCAGTGCTCCATGCAGAACGTTGGGCTCTCTATTCTGTTTCATTGATCTATGTGTCTGTTTCTGTGCCAGTACCATACTGTCTTGATGATGACAGCTTTGTAATAGAGCTGGAATTCCGGAATTGTGATGCCGCCAGCTTTGCTTTTCTTTTTCAACATTCCTCTGGCTATTCAGGGTCTTTTCTGGTTCCATACAAATTTTAGGATTATTTGTTCCATTTCTTTGTAAAAAGTGGATGGTATTTTGATGGGGATTGCATTGAATGTGTAGATTGCTCTAGGTAGCATTGACATCTTCACAATATTTGTTTTTCCAATTAATGGGCATGGAACGTTTTTCCATTTCTTTGTGTCTTCCTCAATTTCTTTCATGAGTATTTTATAGTTTTCTGAGTACAGATTCTTTGCCTCTTCGGTTAGATTTATTCCTAGATATATTGTGGTTTTGGGTGCAATTGTAAATGGGATCAACTCCTTAATTTCTCTTTCTTCTGTCTTGTTGTTGGTGTATAGAAATGCAACTGATATCTGTGCATTGATTTTATATCTTGCCACTTTACTGAATTCCTGTCTGAGTTCTAGCGGTTTGGGGATGGAGTCTTTTGGGTTTTCCATATAAAGTATCATATCATCTGCAAAGAGTGAGAGTTTGACTTCTTCTTTGCCAATTCAGATGCCTTTGATTTCTTTTTGTTGTCTGATTGCTGTGGCTAGGACTTCTAATACTATGTTGAATAGCAGTGGTGATAGTGGACATCCCTGCTGCGTTCCTGACCTTAGGGGGAAAGCTCTCAGTTTTTCCCCATTGAGAATGATATTCACTGTGGGTTTTTCATAGATGGCCTTTATGATACTGAAGTATGTACCCTCTATCCCTATACTCTGAAGAGTTTTGATCAAGAAAGGATGCTGTACTTTGTCAAATGCTTTTTCTGCATCTATTGAGAGGATCATATGATTCTTGTTCTTTCTTTTGTTAATGTATTGTATCACATTGATTGATTTGCAGATGTTGAACCAAACTTGCAGCCCAGGAATAAATCTCACTTGGTCGTGGTGAATAATCCTTTTAATGTACTGTTGGATCCTATTGGCTAGTATTTTGGTGAGAATTTTTGCATCCATGTTCATCAGGGATATTGGTCTGTAATTCTCCTTTTTGATGGGGTCTTTGTCTGGTTTTGGGATCAAGGTAATGGTGGCCTCGTAAAATGAGTTTGGAAGTTTTCCTTCCATTTCTATTTTTTGGAACAGTTTCAGAAGAATAGGTATTAATTCTTTTAAATATTTGATAGAATTCCCCTGGGAAGCCATCTGGCCCTGGGGTCTTGTTTGTTGGGAGAGTTTTGATTACTGCTTCAATTTCCCTAGTAGTTATGGGTCTGTTTGGGTTTTCTATTTTTCCTGTTCAGTTTTGGTGGTTGATGCATCTCTAGGAGTGCATCCCATTTCTTCTAGATTATCTAATTTCCAGGCATATAGTTGCTCATAATATGTTCTTATAATTGTTTGTATTTCTTTGGTGTTGGTTGTGATCTCTCCTCTTTCATTCATGATTTTATTTATTTGGGTCCTTTCTCTTTTCTTTTTGATAAGTCTGGCCAGGTGTTTATCAATGTTGTTAATTCTTTCAGAGAACCAGCTCCTAGTTTCATTGATCTGTCCTACTGTTCTTTTGGTTTCTATTTCATTAATTTCTGTTCTGATCTTTACTATTTCTCTTCTCCTGCTGGGTTTAGGCTTTATTTGCTGTTCTTTCTCCAGCTCCTTTAGGTGTAGGATTAGGTTGTGTACTTGAGACCTTTCTTGTTTCTTGAGAAAGGCTTGTATTGTTATATACTTTCCTCTTAGGACCATCTTTGCTGCAACCCAAAGATTTTGAACAGTTGTGTTTTCATTTTCATTGGTTTCCATGAATTTTTTAATTCTTCTTTAATTTCCTGGTTGGCCCATTCATTCTTTAGTAGGATGCTCTTTAACCTCCAAGTATCTGAGTTCTTTCCTACTTTCCTCTTGTAACTGAGTTCTAGTTTCAAAGCACTGTGGTCTGAAAATATGCAGGGAATGATCCCAATCTTTTGGTACCGGTTGAGACCTTATTTGTGACCTAGGATGTGATCTATTCTGGAGAATGTTCCATAGGCACTAGAGAAGAATGTGTATTCTGTTGTTTTGGGATGGAGTGTTCTGAATATAATCTGTGAAGTCCATTTGGTCCAGTGTGTCATTTAAAGCCTTTATTTCCTTGTTGATCTTTTGCTTAGATGATCTGTCCATTTCAGTGAGGGGGGTGTTAAAGTCCCCTACTGTTATTGTATTCTTGTTGATGTGTTTCTTTGATTTTGTTGTTAATTGGCTTATATAATTGGGTGCTCCCATGTTAGGGGCATAGACATTTACAACTGTTAGATCTTGTTGGATAGACCCTTTAAGTAGGATATAGTGTCCTTCCTCATCTCTTATCATCTTTGGTTTAAAATCTAATTTGTCTGATATAAGGATTGCCACCCCAGCTTTCTTTTAATGTCCATTAGCATGGTAAATGGTTTTCCACCTCCTCACGTCCAATCTCGAGGTGTCTTTGGGTCTAAAATGAGTCTCTTGCAGACAGCATATCAATGGGTCTTTTTTTTTATGCAATCTGATACCCTTTGTCTTTTGATTGGGGCATTTAGCCCATTTACATTCAGGGTAACTATTGAAAGATATGAATTTAGTGCCATTGCATTGCCTGTAAGGTGCCTGTTACTGTCTATTGTGTGTGTTCCTCTCTGGTCTATGTTACTTTTAGGCTCTCTCTTTGCTTAGAGGACCCCTTTCAATATTTCTTGGAGGGCTGGTTTCGTGTTTGCAAATTCTTTTAGTTTTTGTTTGTCCTGGAAGCTTTTTATCTCTCCTTCTATTTTCAATGACAGCCTAGCTGGATACAGTATTCTTGGCTGCATATTTTTCTCATTTAGTGCTCTGAATATATCATGCCAGTCCTTTCTGGCCTACCAGGTCTCTGTGGATAGGTGTGTTGCCAATCTAATATTTCTACCATTGTAGGTTACAGACCTCTTGTCCTGAGCTGCTTTCAGGATTTTCTCTTTGTCTCTGTGACTTGTAGGTTTTACTATTAGATGTCGGGGTGTTGACCTATTTTTATTGATTTTGAGGGGGTTTCTCTATGTCTCCTGGATTTTTATGCCTGTTTCCTTCCCCAAATTAGGGAAGTTCTCTGCTATAATTTGCTCCAATATACCTTCTGCCCCATCTCTCCTTCTTCTAGGATCCCAATTATTCCAATATTGTTTTGTCTTATGGTATCACTTATCTCTCAAATTCAGCTCTCGTGATTCAGTAGTTATCTCTCTTTTTCTCAACTTCTTTATTCTCTATCATTTATCCTAGCAATTAGAACCTCCATTTTTTATTGCACCTCATTAATAGTCTTTTTTATTTCGACTTGGTTAGATTTTAGTTCTTTTATTTCTCCAGGAAGGGTTTCTCTAGTATCTTCCATGCTTTTTTCAAGCCCAACTAGTATCTTTATAATCATCATTTTCAACTCTAGTTCTGACATCTTACTAATGTCTGTATTGATTAGGTCCCTGGCAGTCGGTACTGCCTCTTGTTCTTTTTTTTTGGAGGTGAGTTTTTCCATCTTGTCATTTTGTCCAGAGGAGAACAGACGAATGAGAGAACAAAATAGCTAACAGGGTAACAATGACCCCAGAAAAATATACATTAAATCAGAAGAGAGCTGAAACCAGAGGAAAAGAATGGGAAAGAAAGAAAAATGAAAGAAAAAAAAAGAAAGAAAGAAAAAGGAAAAGAAAAAAAAAAAGAATATGATCAGATATGACCAGGCTTGTGAATAGACCAGTGCCACACACTAGTTGGGGCGTATTTTGGTCTGTTAGAAGAAACTGCCTCCCAAAATTGTAAGGAAAGAAAAACTTATATATGTACAAAAAGAAGGGTAAATATGATGAAGGGATGGAATATGACTGTAAAGATGAAAATTATAAAAGATTTTATAAAAGGAAATAAGTTGGTTGAAAAAAGAATGAAGAGAAATTTAAAAAAAAGGGGAGAGAATGTGATCAGGCAGGAGACTAGAACAAAGCCATACACTAGAGATTTAGGGTATATATTGGTCTGCTGGAAGAAACTGTATCCCAAAATTTTAAAGAGAGAACTACTTGTATATATACCAAAAATAAGGTTAACTATAATGAAGGTATAGAATATGACTCTAAAAAAGAAAAATAAAAAAGATTTTTAAAAAGGGACTGATAAGATGTTCGTTGAAAAAGGGAAAAAGAAAAAAATAAAAAAAATGAATTCTATGTGCAGTATTCCCCTAGCGCTGGAGTTCTGCCATTCTCATCAATCGGTAAACTTGGTCTTGGCTGGCTGTTCTTGCTGATCTTCTGGGGGAGGGGCCTGTTGCCGTGGTTCCCAAATGTCTTTGCCGGAGGTGGAATTGCCCCGCCCTTGCCGGTCCCGGGCTAAGCAATCTGCTCGGGTTTGCTCTCGGGAGCTTTTGTTCCCTGCAAGCTTTCCCTACGGCTTTGGAGGACGAGAGTGAAAATGGCGGCCTCCCAATCTCCGCCCAGGAGGAGCCGAGAACTCGGGGCCCCCCTCCTCAGTGCGCCCCCAGAGAAAAGCAGTCAGTCACTCCCGTCTCCCCGGTCTCTGGCCGCACTCCGTGCTCACCCGGCCTGTGACGGAGCGTTTCTATCTCTGGTACCCGACCCCGTGTGGAGTCTCCAAACCCAGCAGATCCCTGCGGTGCTCTCCCACCGCTCCTCCCGGGGGAGGAAGGGGCGTCTCCCTGGCTCTGCCGCTTGTTGGGTCCCTGCTGGAGGAGCAGTGGCCCGAGTGTGTCACCGATCACGGTTTATGGCAACCCCGAGCTGAGAGCCCGCGCCTCGGCTCCGTCTCTGCAGCTGGCTTCCCCGCTCCGATACCTGGGAGCTCTGCCGCACTCAGGCACCTCCGGTCTTTCTGTGACCCCGAGGGTCCTGAGACCACCCTGTCCCAGCGAGGATTCCACCCCCGCTTAGCCACTGGAGCAACGTCTCAGTGGAGCCTACTCCTAAAAGTTCCGATTTTGTGCTCCGCGGCTCTATCACTTGCCGGTAGTGGCTGACGGAGGCCCCCTCCCCCGCTATCTTCCCGAGTATCACCTCGGATTCACTGCTCTGCACGTCCTACCTTCCAGAAAGTGGTTGCTTTTCTGTTCAGAGTGTTGTTACTATTCTTATCTTCGATCTCCTGTTGAGTTCGTAGGTGTTCAGAATGGTTTGATTCCTATTCAGCTGAATTCCTGGGACCAGACGAAATCCGGGTATCCTACTCCTCTGCTATCTTGCTCCCTTCTATCCTGGTTACTTTTTAAATCTGCAAAGAACATATTTTTCAGTCTGTATTTTCTAGAGGCGTGCCCATTGGCTTTGCACTGGGCATTTTCCATGGCATCTGGGAGACTCTATGCAGCCCAGGCTCCTGAATGGTTCCGTTGGTGGATCCTCTGGTTCAGTGCTTCCGTGTGGAATTCTGACTGGAGAATGTGAATTGCAGGTGACAGAGACCTGCTTCAGACTATGTTCTTTGCTCCTGTGCTAACACATTGTGAAGAAATAACCTCCCACTGTGTCCACAGCTCAGTGGATCTGGATCTCTTCTACACAGCATGAAGAAACCCACCCCACCAAATGAAGACAGCAGATCGCTCAAGGCAGGCACTCAAGGGGCATGTCGTTGGGAAAATGTGCAATGGGCAGGGCAGCTGGAGCAGAACCAAAGTGCAGGGGGGAAAGAGGGGCACAGGTTTTGCTCAGGTAGAAATTTATGTCTCCATGGGCTGGACTCCCGATTTTCAAAAGAAGGTTGAAATGCAGACTGTATTGGTGGATCTGGTTCCTTCATTATCTCTTTGCTTCCTGATTTGTTTTTAGCTTGTGCCAGGTACTGGTTCGTGCCAGCTAAATGTTTGGGGTTCTTTTCCTTTCGCTTCTTTCCAACACACACACACACACAGACACACACACGCAACGTGAGAACAGTAAAATGTTTCTGTTTTCTTGAGGCTAATATATTAGAAAAAAATCCAATATATTATCTGTACATATTGGCATCAAGTGGTGTTTGGGGACGGAAAACAGATGAGTGAACAGAGCAGCTTTTATGTGGCTTAAGCCCCAGTTTCTGACAAAACTTGAATCATGTAATGAAGAATATGGGGTTATTGCATGTTTTTTTCTTAAATGCTGGTATAATTTAGTGTTTCTTTTTATACTTCTAATAATTTTGAAGAAAAAGGCTGAAGTCTATAAGATACCAAGCTTACTAATTTCTTCTTATAACTAGGATAGTAGCCTTAAAATTATTTTCTGTTGCACCTGTGTGTCTTCCAGTCTTCATGGTCCTCTGTGCCCTCTGCGACCAGCCTGTGAGCCCAGGCCAAGGAGGGTGAGGACCCAAAGGAGGCGAGGGCGGCTCTTGCCACAGTGTGTAGGAACATTCAGGTGCTCTGTGCATGCAGGAAAAACTGGGAGCAGGGTCAGGAGGGGCTCACCGGAAAGCTAAGTAGTAGGGAAATATGATGTGGGCGCTAACACGAGACATACTTCACAGACAGCGGCTACCAGGGATTTCTGCATCATCTTGGTGTTTGCAAGTGAACCAGAACAGGGACCACACAAGCAGCAGCTTCTCCTGGGAGCACCGCTGTGTCTTGCCTCTCTGAAAGCAGGGAATACTTTGGAAATATGTACAACTCCTAAAAAAAGGAACATCCTCTAAGCTGCTTCCTCATTGAATTTGCCCAAAGGGGAAATGTGAAAAGAAGCCCACAAACTAATGTGTCAATGTGTTTTCAACAAAAGAAAGAATCACATGTAAAAGATACGATCAACACCTAAGAGGGGGCGCTCAGTGTGGATTCACAAGGGCCAGGCTGGCTTCTGCCAAGTGCCTCCCTGTCCCAGAGCAGGAGGGAGGCGAGGGAAGGTGCCTCAGAATGGAAACTGCTGGGCCTTCAGGGCTGTCCCAGGCTGGAAAAGTTCCCCCAGGCCCACTTGCAAAAGAGAACAGCTCGTCTCTGTGAAAACAGGCTGGCTTCCAAGACACGTAGACCCATCACTTGGACCTCCGAGCGCCCCACGACACAGGCTGATTTCTCTGACTCTGTGACCACATCAGCACCTCCATGAGGGGCGCCCTTGGCACTGCTTTGGAGGGAGCGTCTGTGCCGAGCTCCTTGCCAAGGAAGGAGCAGCTTTTCTTGCCAGAGACGGGAAGGGTGAGCAGCTGCACCGAATTCCCCAGCCGAGGTGGCTGGGCGCCTGGGCTCATGCACTGGGGGTGGCCGACTTCTCCCTCCTGCCAAGCGGAGCGCTCAATCCCTGTCCTTTCCAAGGCTCTGAGTGCTTCTTTGATCAGTCTATACAGTTTCCAGGTCGAATCCCCAGAAACATGTTTATTTTGAGATAAAAACGACAATACTGCCAAAGATCTGTGTGGAGGTCTGTTGTCTTAGTGATGCAGCAGAGAGGCTTTCCTTATTAAAAAAGAGGATTCTTGTCTTCCCCGGCATAATCAGGCCCCACAATCCGTACCTCCCCTAAGAGTCACTTCTGCCTCTCACGCTTTATACAGAGATGTGGAGGCAGTGACACAAAGAACCTACTCTTGAAGGATCAGAGGAAAGAACTGGCCCTCCTGTGGTGGGCTCTGGGGTCAGCATCCCAACCCTGCCATTGCCTGCTGAATATGTTTTCCCAAGTTCCCTCGGGTGTCTGAGACCCTTGCGTTATCTGCAAAAGAGAAGCTAACAGCACTGCCCCCGTGAAGTCCTATGGAGAAAATAAAACCAGCAGTGAGAGGCAACCAGCAGATGTTTGTCCCCTTGGTTCCCAGCTCGCCCCAAGTCTGGACTGGGGCTAACAGAGGGCTCTGAAGCCCCCAGTGGCTCTGGCAGCCCTGGGGCCCATCCCTTCAAGTGCCATTTTGTCATTCTGATCGAGTGCTCCCGGCTGGCAAGCACAGCACCGTGCCCTGGGCTGACTGGGCTTCACCACGAGCCTGGGAACCGTGGGGTCCTTAGGAACTGTTTGACCGGGGGTTTCTCTGAGGTTGGGCACCCATAGACTCCTTGCTCCAGCAGTGTGTCCAGGGGTTAGGAATAGGGCAGTGCAGAGAAAAAGGGGGCAAAATCCAATGGTGTTCCCTCATGGCACGCACACAGTGGGGAACCTCAGGGCTCCATCAGTCAACAGGGATGGTCCTCCCTCCTCAGGATTTCTACCTGCCCTGCTGGTTGTCAACAAACAGCTTTTGAACACCTGCTCCGTGTCAGGTGCGATGTTAGTATGCTAGGTGGGGGGTGGGGATGCAGAGGGAAATAACAGAGGTGTCTGCCCCCCGCCCCGAGGTAGGTTGTGTAAGATCTTAAGGTTTATGATGTATTAGTTCACTCGTCTCTCGCCACCCTTACATTACTGGAGCTAAGAAACAGTTCAGGGAGTTAGGAACTCGGCACACACACAGGCCTGGGCACTGGCACTGGTCCCATATGCTGCCACCTTACGGGCCAGTGCCCCCTGCCCTGCCCTCAACTCAAATCCATTGGCCTCCTTATGATTCAGCACCACGGTCCACTGCTGGGATTAAGATGCAATTAAACTGTTTCTCAGGCTCGGTACTGTTTTCTTTTGTGCCACACTGACATTTCTAAACAGGGCAGGGCATTTCAAATTTGTGAATGCCAACTCAAATAGGGTTTGCTTTTCTTATAACTGCATGTGGAGAGCTGGAATAGGAAGTGAACAGGTGGGGGGTGCCCACTGTGAGAAGACCAACTCCAGATCTTGGTCAAGTTGGCACCAGGGTCCATTCAATTATGGTCTCACGTTTGCAAGTGAAGGGAAATGGTCTTGGAGGGGATAAAAAAAATAATACATGCTGAGTGCGTTGTAGTATTCAATCAAAAGGAGTTAATTAATGATGTCTTAAGCTGTGTAAAGCAGATATTAAACGAAAAGTTCACCCTTTAGCCATCAAAAAATATGCTGCACTGAAATCTTTTATTGGATGACTAACATTTCAAAAGTTAATATGGATTTTTCTGCATTTTTGTTAAAATGAAACCAGGGGGGTATCTGCTTCTCAAATATCAAAATTGAGATGTTAGTTAGATTCCATATCACAAACAATTCTCAACCTTTTCGGTAATGAGTATATTTGGCAAACAAGAGGCCTACAAGATGGAAACTCATTGTTTTCACTGGCACAGAGCACATTAGCATTTGCCACCACGTTATTTGTCTCTGCAGTACAGTTCCTCAGATGGCTCAACAGTCCCATCAGGTATTAAGCACCTGTACTCTGCTGTACCATGTGTCAGATCTGTGCTGCCCGTGGGGATGCAATCATGAACTGGAAATGACTGCCCTTGAGTTGATACTTCATGAATCAAGACTGCAAAGCAAACAGACAATTTCCATATAGGATAGCAAGTGGTGGGGGTCATGTGGGAGCTGCTCTGAGGAGGCAGGACACCCCCCTGCTGAGGGCTGAGGACAGTGAGGAGGCCTGAGGGCCTCTGTGTGGGGAACCCTGAGCATCTGGGAACTGATGGATAGACTCCTGGCATCAGAGACCCTTACAAGAGAGTTTGCTGTTCTAGGATCAAAAGGAGGAGCTAAAATCCTGCCTCAGGAATAAAAGCTGGTGGCTGAATCCCTTCACAGACAAGGGGACTGAGTCTCACTGTACGGAGTTAGTATTATGTGCCACTTCCCCAGCTTGTGATATTATTTGCCACTTCCCCAGCTTGTGAAATCACTTGTCCCATCAGGATCGAGTTGTGTTTGGCTGTAAACTGGTCAGAAGGCGCCTTTGTGAAGGCAGCAAGGTGAGAGAAGCCGGGCAGTCTGTGTCCCATGGGCCAGCAGGTCAGGGGGCGGGAGGAGCACCCTGAGGATCAGAGGAGATGGGGAAGCCGAAGGAGAAAGGCGCAGCGGAGGGGCCAGGGAAGAGACAGAGCTGTGCGGGGGAGAAATGGAAGACTGCAGTGTCTAGCAGGGGGTGGATAGAGTTTGGGTGCCCACTGAGTAGGAGCTGTGAGGAGACGCTCGTCAGTAGGGAAGAAGGCCAGCAGTGGGCTGTGGGGCTGGATGCCCGCCCGTAAGGAGCGCTGCTTCTCGGTCTTCGGAGACGCGACAGTGAGGACATGCAGGAGGGGTGTCAAGGGGAAAGGCCAGTGTGGTGGCACCTGCTCAGAGGGAAGGTAGGCCTGGAGGGCCCAGGGACCGTGGGCTGGGGCACTGGCTTTTCAATGAGGAAGCAAGGCTGAGGAGGGAAGGTCAGTTAGCTCTGAGCAGAGATGATGAATTATAAAGCCCAAAAGTGGGGCCTCAGAGGAGGCTGGGCTTTTCCATGACAATCAAGGACTCTCAGAAAATGGCAATAAGGAGTCTAGAAACTTCAAAGCTCTGTGTCCATCCTCCCCCTTGGGACCCAGTCACCGGTGAGGAAAGAGAGCAGCTGAGTTACCACAGGCTCCTTGAGAGTTTAATGATTTGGGGGTGTACGGCAACACTTTGAGAAAAAGTGGCTCGAAATCTGAGTGGTTCCTAATCTGGTTTTGAAAGCCACCATTCTTTGCATTTGTAGTAATTGAAGACAGTTCCTACTTTCCCGATATATGCATTTCTTCATTCAGTCATTTATTCACCAACTCTGCAGACACTGAGCATCCTGTGTGTGCCAGACCAGTGTACCAGTGTGCAACTCCAGCGTCCCGGCCAGTTAACCGTGGAGCCAAGACCGGAGCTCCAGCTGCACTCAACCACCCAAGAGGCCTGTCCTTAATCTCCAGTCTCCTGGCTTCCTCCACTCTCAGGGTTGCAGTGGCTGGGGGGTGGGGGTGCAGGCTGCCTGGGGCTGCATCATCATGACAACAACAGGGCAACACGAGGGGTCATGTTAACTCCAGTCAGCCCCCTGGCCCTCCCTGAACCCGGCACAGATCTGAGAGAATCCACAACTCAGCACTCCTCCAGACGGCATTGTCCAGTAGAAACACAATGCTGGCGGCTTGTGAGCTAGAAGTTTTCTAGGAGCCACGTATAAAATAACAAAAGAAATGAGAAAAGTTCATTTGAATGGCATTTTATTTAACCCAATATATCCAAAATATCATTTCAAGATGTAAATCAAGATTTAAAAATGTAAGGGAATATTTTACATTCTTTTTTTGTGTGTGTGTGTGAAAGTCATCAAAATCTAAGACACATCATACACTTACAGCACGTCTCAGGTTGCACTGTCCACATAGTCCAGGGCCACGTGTGGCTTCTTTGTGGCCAGTACACAGATCTAGAACGGGCAACATTCTTCATTCAACTTCTGATCCTATTGATCAGCCCCCTGGGAAGTCCCTGCCAGTCCCTGACATTTCTGTGCTTCATCTTCCACATTCATATAAAATTGGTGCAGACGAAGCAGGTTTGTGAGGAGGGAAGATGAAGAACTGCAATCATAAAGCACTCTGCAGATACCAGTGTATGGGTTCTAAATAATAAGGTTACGAAGAAACAGCACAGTACGGCAAACAAATCACCCCACTTGTTTTAGCAGGAGTAGAAGTTACGAGTGTGAACTAACAGTGGGCCAAGTGCCCACTGGAAACTGAACCCCTGTCAGGTGTGTTCCTGAACACGGACTGTGTGGTTGTCTCGCTGATGCTGTTCGGGCTCCTGGGCTCCTCTTGTTCTGTTTCTTCTTGTTTGGAGGAGCCTGGGGGGTAAAGAAATAGAAATGAGGAGGGACTGAGTGAGTCCAGCCTGGTCAAATCTAGAGAAGATAAGGCAGCATAGAAATGACCTCCCCAAGCCTGTAAAGAACAAAGACCTGAAACTAGGGGATCGTGAGAAGAAACAGTTGCCAAGTGCAAAGCCCATTCTGAGCGTTTCCATGCTTCTCCAGTGGAAGCCACTACTGGGGCACAGGGCTGCAAGCAGAGTAACGCCTCAGGAAGTGCTGGGTAAATGGAGGAGAGTCAGTCAGTGATTGTCACGGTATACAGTAGGTGAGAAAAAAAATCATTGCATATGGGGACCCATTGCCATTTTATTTTTTCACTTCCTCCTCTTTAGAGCAGAGAACACAGTAGAATTGCTACCCCTTTCATTGAAGAGAAGGTTGCTTGTGAAATGGGTCTCTGTAGTTAGTGGGATTAAAAATAACTCGAGGCCCAGCCATGCAGCCTCTGGTTACCATTTATGACTCACTTGCTTCGGTTTTATTGTGTGCGCCTTTGTGAAGAAACAGCCATATTTTTAAAGAACATTTCCATAAAGGATTTTTTCCCTTTGTGGGAGTGGAGCAGAAGTTGGGAGAACGAGAGGGGCAGAGAAGAAATCAGGGACCTACTTTCATGTTATTTTCAGATGAATTAAAATCCTTGCATCTTGAAATCCTTTAGACTTTGGTGAAGTCTGTGGGATGGGGAAGCAGACTGTGCTTGTAGTGTGTCCCACGTCTGTCTGCTCATGACACCGGAGAGGCAGCCCTGAGCCACACGGCCCCCACAGCCAGGCCCGTCTGGCTCTCCCTGTGGACTTGGAGAAGAGGGCCTGTGCCCAGGTAGGGTTTTCCCCTTCAGGAGCGGATGGCACTTGCCGTTGAGACTCCTGTCTCATCAGAGAGTCCGCAGGATTCCAGCATCTCATTGCCTCTGCAAGAAAGGTAATGACTTAATGTTGCTGGAGGTGGAACTATTTACTTCCTCCTCTCTGAGTGCTGCTGAATGGATGCAGATCCACGGCCCAGACTCCTGGTACTCTAAGTAAGGGCCTACCCTACCCCAGAGCTGGACACACAGCTGAACGTGCTGGCTGAGGGAACTTGTGAGTGCTCCAAATCTCAAAGTGCCTTGGCTGCAATGAGTAAACACATCATAATATATTTTTTTAATTCATAATACCCAAAAGAAACACCAGTGAGAGAAAAATAGTAGCCAAAAACTTGTTACAACCAAACTGTTCTAAAAATGGCAAACCACTGAGGTGACAAGTATTACATGCTCAGTGTTTCCTGGAAAGGGAAAGACATCTTAAGTGTAGGGATAGCTTTCTTTATTGTCACTCACACGTTGGTGTTAGAAGCAAAGCCAGGATTGCACATGCATTACATTTTCTGATGCAAAAGACATTTTGATTAATTAAAATATTAAAACCTCTAGTAGGAGGGCGGCTTTCGCAGGCTGAATTTTCTTGGCTGACTTTTAGCGGGATGGGTAGGAATCATTGCTGCATGAGGCAGTGTCACTGGGAAGCATCCCATATTGCTCAGCTGTGTTAGGAGGACACTGGGGCTGGATGCTGGGCTTCGTGGATGAACTACATAAGTCACCCAGTTAGGAAGACTCTTTCTGTCCTCTGTTCATGGTGGGCATCCTTTTCTAATCCAGAACCCTTCTTGTTTCCTCAAAGAGCCCCAAGACCAAATGACCTGATCCTTTTCATTTGATAATAGTTTCTGAAGACTGTGTATACCTTCATCACAGGCTTCTGCTTTTTAGTTTATTAGCAACCATTTAGGGAGTATCTAATATGACATGAGCTGTGCTGGGCTTGGTAAAAAGTTAAAATCAGTGTGTTCGCATTTCATAAAAATGTATGCAGATTTTTAAGTGGATATTTTCAAAAGTCTAATTTTATGCACAGAATTTAAAATGATGCAAATCACCCCACATTTTAAAAGTCTGTCAAGAGCCACATAATTTCCAAGCTGGCAGGCTGAATGCATTTTAGCAGTGTTACTCGGTTCCCGCATGTTGGCACCAGTGTACCTGGGCCGTGGATGCCCTGGCCGGCATTGGCAGTGGCCACGGATCCCATGCTCCCTTCCTCCCACTAGGACTCTGCACGTGACTTTGGCGACCATGACACTATTGTTCCAGGACCACTTGGGTGTAAAAGCTGAACATGGCCTGAAGACGCTGAGTTTCAGTCTGAATTTTAGCTTTCATAGGTTTTAGGCATATCCAGCTACGCTAGCTTTGGAAATTTTCTATGTCCAAACGTTTGTTACTATTAGAAGTTAAAATATCTTTATATCTTATGTTAAAAAACAAAATTCAACATTACATTTTAAAGATCTTATTGGCTTTCTTCAGTGATTCGTGAATTGAGCAGCATCCCCCCTAGCAGATAGAAAGGAGCTCCGAGGAGCTGTACAAAGTAGGAGAGTTTTGCAGGCAGAGGGGGCAGAGACAAGCAAAGAGCAGATTGTTTTGGGTAAGTCACCTTTGTTTGGGGGATGGCAGGGATCCGTCAGGCAGATTACCTCACAAATGCTCACCAGGAAATTCCAGACTGACTGGTAGAGATTACATTCCTGGGAGAGGTTGAAACTGTGATTAGGTTAGGTATTAAGTCTTGGTTTGCTGATGTGGGGCTGAGCACAAATGACTCCCATTTTGAGCTTGTCTCTTTTTTAATACTTGTAACAGTAATGTAATACCTAACATGTATTGAACACTTATTATGTACCAGGAGCTGTTCTAATCCCAACAACTCAGTGAGATATAAGTATTATTATTATCCCATTTAAAACACCTCGATACACAGAGTTAAGTCACTCAGCAACTGTGTGGGCACCAGGATTCACAACTAGGCAACCCGATGTTGGACCCCACCCTCCACGCCCCATGCCTCAGTCCTCTGAGGCAAGCCCATCCTAGCATTCTCTCAGTTAGACATGAATATCTCACCCCAAAGTCATCAGCTTTGGAAGAAATTGGACCTGGTAAGTGGTACAAAGAAGGCAAGCTAACCACCATGAAACACTCTTTAAAATGCATACACTCTCTTTTGTTACTGCTGGAAAATTAGTCTTTGCATGGTGTTAATTTTGAAAATGCATCATCCCTCCACAGATCATCAATCCTGACCTCAAGGAACTTACAGACAAACTTAGAGTAGCACTTACCCCTTAATGAGTGGTTACCATATACTAGGGACCACACTGTGCTCTTACGCGCATTCTCCTTCCCCCCTCCCGCCAGCTCTGGGTGGTACATGGGTACATGTTCTCAACTGCCATCATATCTTCGAGTTGGCAGACTGGTTATTCCAATCTCCCTGGTCTCGGACTCCCTCCCTAACCTAACTCATGTCTTTTTGAACTGGAAAACTCAACTTTCTGGCTTCCCATCTCATTTTATATAGTTGATAATAGAATTATTTGTGCTCAGCATGTAACTAGTTCTGGCAAGCATCCCCCAAAACACGGGGTTGTAGATAAACAGACAAGAGCCCTTATACCCATGAGAACTCAAAGCCAGTGAGGGGACTGGTGACCCAACACGTTGGTGGTAGACCTTTCCCGCCTGCCATGGGAAGACTCACTTTGTCATATGGAACCTATTCTCCATTAAGTTCTGTTCATCCTTCGAGAAATCTGGCTTTCACCTCCCTTCAGACCAGTAGTTCGATTTAATAGGAACACAGTTCACTGAATTCAAAAACCAGAGGCAGCGTAAATCTTCCTGAATTCAGGTGTGCAACACACAGCCCGAGCTCCCTACCTGTAGTTGTAATCTGAAGGCCATCTTGTTAGTTGAACTGACCCACGGGTCCCATCTTCCAGGGCCCGGAACCATGAGAAGCGGGGTACTGAGGAACCTCAGTGCTGTTTGGTGCTGGCAAGCACACCTTACACGAATTTCCAAGTGGACCCCTTGGCACCTAAGGCAATTTGCTTCCAGAATTACAGTGTGGAGAATGTTCCTGCCGGGGGCATAGTAGTTCTTTGACATTTTTAATGCCTTCGGACTTTATTTGTGAGTCACAGAAATCTATTCACCATCACTTCACATCTTTGTACCTCCAAAACAATAAGACTCATTAATTGTGTCCTTTTAGAGTTCTATACAGTTTGGAAATGACACATGATTGATTTACCCAGGGCATGGGTTTGAGATACAGACGTGATTTTTTTTTTTTAATCCACGCTATTTCAGCAAAAAGCAACCAACTGATTGATGCAGTGATTCTTTTTCAGAATAAAGGCAGGCTTTGGCTCAGGTCTTAATCCCTCTGAGCACAGAGCGTTAACTCCCTGTTGCCCAGGAGAGCCCTGGGTGACTCTGTGGCCTTGACTGCAGACTGGCTCGGGGACACTTCTGCCCTGGATGTTAAGGGCTTGTTTTGTACATGCTCCTTGTCCAACCTGACACCTTCATTAGAGAACATTCACATTTGTAAACATACTGGTTTTGCTAAGAAGGTGCGAAGTTTCGCTTCCGAACCGGCTGCTGTACATACAGTTGGCTGAACTACACGGAGGGAGATAACCTATTTACATACTAAAAAGGTCAGTGTTGGACAATCAGCATTTAGAGATGAATTTGCTGCTGCTTGCAACTGGAGCATAAGAATTTGGGAGAAGGCCACAATTTTGTTGTCTCTTTATCTGCAGACAGCAAGCATCGGTAAATATGTAGGATGTCTGTGCCGAGCAGGCAGGGTGGTGATGGATGGGCTTCTTCCTAGTTTGGAACCTCTGATTACCAGCAAGCATGTAACTGTGAGACCATGCAGAGTGCAGGTCAGCCTCACCTACTAAAAACTGTAATTAATTTGAGGTAGAAATATTTGCATAATAGCTTTTCCGACTCTTGTTAGTAAAACACAGACCATCATAATAGACTTTAAATTATGTGGCTACTCTTTTCTTAACTTGTAATTTGCAGCGGGAAACGTAGACTTCTACCAGGCTTAAAACAATTTTTTGTGGTCTTTTCAAAGTATTTTAAATATCAACGCTTTATTTTGCTCATGTGTGTTGAAAGCCTCTTAAAAAATGACAATACAAAGGCATGAGTTGGGTTTTCTCCGAAATCTTTGTAATGTTTTTGTTCCTTATATGTTCAAAGCAAAATAATTAGGGAATTGAATTGAGATATCTGGCTCCATCTCAATGTTGGGATATAACATAAGAGTCAAGTCACTCTGGAAGGTGGAAAACCATGTCCGTAAGCCGGGGGAGAAGTAAGAGGCGGGAGGGCAGTCTTACCCCTTAGTGGTGATAGCAGCCTTGAACCAGCAAGCAGCCACTGCCCTCCATGTCTTAGAACCGGAGCACATTCAGAGCTCCTGCTCCAAAAAGAGAGTGTCTGCTTTAAGAGCGCCTGTGTCGGGACAGTCACATCTCAGCTGCAGCCTCTTCCCACAAGTCCCGAGAGGTCATCGTGTCTCCCCGGGAGCTAACTCAGCAGCTGCCACCCATATTCCCATGGGGACCCTGTGCTGCATTCCACGTTCAGCATCCCCCAGGGGACCTGTGAAGCCAGATGTGGGCCTGGGCTTGTTGTGCCTTTGGAGACACACAGAGCAGCTTCCAGGAAGAAGTTCGTTCTTTGTGGGCACACACATCCTGGATGGATTGGTGGCCAATCCATTTAACAGCCACGTTCTGCAAGGCTCTGTGCTTCCTCTGACCTCTGATTTGGGGAGAAAGAAGCCAGTAGCAGTGACAGCCTAGCTCTTGGTTGGCATCACACAATGTCTCCTAGAGATTATTTGACCTCGCTTCGCAAACAGCCAGAGTCATCTGGACCTTATATAACATCTGTTTCTCAGGAAAGCTGCTTTGAAACAGAGCAGTGGCAACGCCTCCTGGCAATGCTGCCAAGCAACTGGAACACCAGGGTCCTCACTGAGTGTGCACCTGTCTTATCCTGGGCCCCTGGGAGGAGGGGCTGACCTAGGGGGTGCTCCCTAACTCGCCCCACGTGCATGTGTTTCACTCACCCTGCCTCTCTTCCAGAATGTTCTGCTGAGCAGACACAGCAGGCACTGCACCAGTCCGTCTTCATGTCCTCCATGTCGGCCCACCCCTTCCGGGACCTTCCCCTCGGCTGGGAGCAGCACTGCAAGCTCCTTCCAGGTGTGGCCAACATCCAGGCCAGCGAGGTGGCCCGATGGACAGTGGATGAGGTGAGCGGGGCTGTTCTGGGGCCCTGGAGGGACTGGGGCCCTGCTGCTGAGAATTCCTCCTAGGCACAGAATCCATAGCATCAAATTTCAGATCCACACTTAAGGGAGAAGGCTGGCCTAATTTTGAGGAAATTAGGACAGCCCAGTTGGTTTTGGCCCCCACTCCCCAGCGGTACCCCAGAGCCACCTCTGCTCTCTGTCACCATCGGCCCAGGGCCAGTTTCAGTGGAGGGGCCCAAGCCTCTGGTCCCACATCACAGATTTACTTTGGGGAGGCATGCATGTATAAGCACCTTAGACTTGCACCCTGGCAGCCCCTGCCCTAAAAGCAGCACCTCGTCTGGGAAGCACCCACCCCTCAGGGTGTTCTGTTCTGCAGGGTCCCAGAGGACCCACTTCTTCTCATTATGGAGCAGCTCTGTGCTACCATTTGTCCACTGGAAGCCACAGATGATCAGTTAACCTTAGGTTTGTTTTTAAAGTGAATTAGATCACAACAGTGCATAAGATGTTGTACACATGCGAAAACAGATCCAACTTTAATATAACCGTGCCTTACAATGTAGGTTTTTAATAAGGATCAGGTAAGTCCTATTGCTTGCTAGAACGCTGTGGAAATGCTTCATATGTAAAGCAGTTTTCTTTTAAGGAATACACTCTCTGATGTTTCTTTTAATAAAGGTATTATTTCCACTAGTCGGGCCTTAATTTTTTTAAATGAAGGAAAACCCTGGGTCACTCTGAGGACAAGATAACAGTGGAGCTGGAGTTAAATTAGTTGCAAAATGTTCAGTGAGCACTTCCTGCAATCAGCTTGACTTAACGTTGGTTCAGGCCTTCCTTTCCAGCCCCGGACAAGGAGCAGGTGACAAAGGCCATGCAGAGGCTGGAGGTTCAGGGCAAGCCTGCTCCATCCACCTCCTCGCCAGCACCTCACGGAATAGGCCTGCAGGATTGCCCTGCCCAGCACTCCTCATCGCAGCAGCCGGGGCTGCTACCTTTCCCTCAGCACACCCCGCGGCCCCACCTCTCCTTCCACTCTTTCCAGGTGATCCCAGAGTCCTGGTAACGGAGTGCTGGCTTAATATGCCAGCCAGCGATGACTAAATGTGATCCAGTTCCTTAAAGAGTACGCAGGGTCTGCCCCCTGCCCCTTGCTGTTGAATTTTGACTGGTTTACAAAGCATGCAGGTTTCATGACTAAGCCAACTGAACTAAGACCGAGTGTGTCTGTGGTCCAATCATGTATGGCTTTGACCTTGTAGCAGCACTGCCCATAATGGAGACCTCAGTGGCAATCATCTGTTCCTGACTTTCAAGCCATTCACTCAAGGTTCTACCAACTTCTAAGTCGGTGGGCCTCCCACCCCGTGTCCCCGCATGGGCTTCTCACACTGGCACAGCTGCTACCCCCACTACCTGCGGCCACTCCCGGCCATCAGCACGGTGCTCCCCTCCTGCAGGAGCCTCGCCATGCTCCCGTCTCCTCAGAGACTTTTTTGTCACTGACCTGCACTCACTTGTCTGCCCCTCACCAGATGAGTAGAGACCTTATTTCATTCACTTGACACGTCTCCGGAGAACTTCTCACTACACCCGGCACTTAGCAGATAACCCAGTAGTGTTTGTTGAATGAATGTTGCATGACAAGGGCATCATGAGCTGCTGGATATTGAAACAAAAGTGGAACACATCCAAGCAGAGAAAGAAGGGCGGCCATTCCAGTCAAAGGGGAAAATGGAAGGTTGCCTGCAAGTGAGTATGACTTATACATGGATGGCAGATGTACGACACATCCTGTACTAACATTGATAATGACAGTGAACACTATTAATATACTGGGAGTAAGGCAAGTACTCTTTTATTTTGCCCATTTTACAGTTAGGGAAGTTGAGGCACCTAGAGACTGAGTCAGGGCCCCACAGGCAGAGCCAGGTCCTGAGCTGACATCTTACCCGCCAAGCACCCTGTGGACGTGGGGCACAGACAGGAGTGCCCCGGGATGGGGAAGGTGCGCCGGGTGTGAGGCGGGATGCTTGCTGGCCTGTGTGTCTGTCAGTCAGCGGCATGAGCCACGGGAGGCGCTCACACAGAAAGTCATCCGTGGAGATGGTGCTTCGGGGGCATGAGAGTGGCACCCATCTGCAGGAGTATGCGTGAGAAGAGGCGGAGGAGAGGGACTGACCAGGGAGCACCGCCCAGGGAGCCCCACCACACTCCCGGTGTGGAATCATCCGGGTCTGCACTGGGCAGAAGAACTGCCCGAAGTCGGCAGACATTTTCAAGTTGAAAGCAAGAACACAACACAGTGAAACAGATCAGATCCTGAAGGTGAAGAAGTGAAATGAGCCAAATGTGACTCCATGCGTAGTCTCAGCACCACACAGTTTAGGACCCGGGATGACAATATGCGGGCTAGAGAGTTCATCTGCAAGAATGGGAAAGTAGTGGTGCCACCAAACGAGATGAAACTTTGGGGGAAAGAATCCAGTTTGGGGGCAGGGAAAGAAGATGGTGAATTTCATATGGGACATGTTAAGGGAGAAGTCCCCGTGGATGACATCACAGCAGTAGATGTACAATACCTATTTCCAGGATGGAAATATCGCATGAGGCCTCACTAATGGATGGGGGCCCTGAGTGAGCCTTTACCAAGGACACAGTTGTCTAAGGAGAGCCGCAGAAGATGGAGGTCAGAGGGGACTGCAGTCGGAGAGAGAGTCCACAACAGAGAAGTGTCAATGAGAGGCAGGTGGTGAGTGTCCTGTTTAGCAGGGCACACGCCAGATGTAGCTCAGGGCTCCTGGCTGGGGCCGCGGAACTGGGCTTCCAGGGATTTGGAAAAAAATGTGGACAATATGTATATTCCTTGTCCTTAAGAGGAGGGCCAGAGCTTTTATTAATGTCTCAAGAGGACCATCGTCCAAAGAGAACAGAACCTCTGTTTTCGGAACATTAAATAGTGAGTGGGAAGTTTAGGGGGCCTCTGATCTGGTGAGTCCCAAGTCTGGCACTGCAGAATGTAAGGGCTTGGGAGAGTGACGAAAGGCAGTGGTGGTCACGCCACAAGTCTCACTGAGACAGGGAGGGCCTGACTCATTATGGGGGACACGGAGGGTGCCATCAAGGACTATTAGGAGGCCAAGGTCACAGTCCCTGAGTTCTCTGTAGTGGATACACATGGAACAGCCCTTTATTGCTGAAAGAGGCCTTAGAATTTTCTAGATTTAAAATAAAACCATCATCCCTGAGGCTGTCTTCATAAAGTGTGCCTGTCATGATGCTTCTGTAACCGTGACTTCCCTCAAGGATGCATTCCAGAGAAAGTTTGACTTATTCCATCATGTTTAATATATCATAGTCTTGAAATCTCCCTAACTAGGTGCCCTTGAGGACAAGGAGCATGTCCTAAATTTCCTTCTGTGTTCTCACACTCTCGTAGCACATTTCCTGGAACCAACATAGGCCCCTCAGGAAGAATCTTGGATGGGGTGAGAGTGTGGGCTTTGTGGTGACTCTATTTGTATCTTTGAAGATAAGGCAGCCTTCAGATGGGGGTTGCTTAGGGGGCATTCCAGTGAGTACCAACAATACAGTTTGTGACTATTGGATTTTTTAGATGCCACATTAAAAATGGGAATAGGGCAGCAAGGATTTGAAACGGCAGTGCAGGGCAAGAGGAGACCAAGGGAGGGGGTTGCTGTTCTTTTGTGTTTTGTTCTCATTAGGCAAAGTATTGGAGAGAGGAACCACGGGAGCCCAAGACAGGATACATTGAAAATGGACTTGTATGTCCTTGTGTTAAGTGCCCTTCAGGGACACTCAAGGCAGGAGTCTTGTCTGTGGCAGAAGATGAAGAGCAAGAACGTTTCCTTTTGTCTGCTATCCTGGCCTGGGAGGGAGACCTCCTCTCTGCATTCTGTTACCTGCGAAGAGAAGCCAGCCCAGGGCCATTGTAACATTGCCCAGAGCGTGGGAGCAACCTTCTCACTCCTTGAGTGCTCTGGCTGTTTCTTTTAGCGCGGTGTTTTTCAAAGCACGGGCAGGCTGTGAAGTCAGTTTCATGGTTCTAGAAAGAAAGACAAGATGAGAGGAAAGACCATAACTGTAGTCAGGGTTATTATTTTGTGAAACCTTTGTTAGAAGTCTGTGGGTATGTGCAACACTCCAGTTACGGTCAGTGTGAAGTGTGTTTTGTACTCTGGGCCGTGGAAATGGTCTATAAAGGAGTATAAGTGCTTAAGAGTAGGAACTAAAATATTTTTCTATCTCTTTGCATCATTATAGTAAAGTATCTTGCCCAGAGTAGGTGTCTTAAAAATGTGTGAGTGAATAAATGGGGAGGTGGATTTTATGCAGCACCCTCCCACCAGGTGTGCGCGGGCACGTGAAGGCAGGAGGTGACATGCTGTGTGCACCTTACAGGCATGTGGCTCATGTATGCTCGGGGCACATAGGGGTGCTTTTACTTCTTACAGTCAAAAATGCTTCTTAAAGCAGCACATATAACTCGCCATAGCCTCAACCAAGTGCTCCCTAAATGTCCATTAACTTTAAAAGATGGCAGTCGCTTTAAAAGCAATCTTTACACAGGAGGGAGTGTTCTGAAAAATTCGGGATACCGCTAACCAGCATAGCAGCCTTATACAAGCGGGCCCTTAAAAAAGGGCAAGTAACAAATTCCACTGTTAAAAAAATGAGACCCAGGCTGGAAACGGCCCCCAGTAGACTTGGAGCCAGTGCAATCCAGCACACAGCTCCCGGCTCAGCAAGATCGAGAATACCACCGTTCCAAAAGATTTAAGGGAGCAAGAGCTCCACAGGAGGAAACAGGCCTGTGGAGCTCCGAGAGGATGCCAGGAAAAGTAGGTCGCTGGGGGAAGTAAGTTGGGGAAAGTAATGGGCTCATCCGAGAGCTGGTGCAGGGTCATCTTTCTTAGTCTTCCCGAAGTGCTCTGTCATCCCCAGGATTAACCTACTCAGTGTCCCAGGACAAAGCCTGGGCTTTTGCTGTGGGACATTCCCCTCCTGAGAACTTGGGGAACCCCGCGCAAGGCAGCCTCCCCACAGGTGTGCTGCTGGGAGCCAAGGTGGCGGTCAGCCGCCCCCAGGCCCCAACAGCAGCGCCATCACCTTAGACAAGCAGACGCGTCCACACAGCCATCTTGGGTGCGGGCAAACAGATGGTACCTTCCTGGTTCACAGAGTCATTCCTATTTACCACAGACTTGAAGAGGTAGACAGATTTTTAAGGGGAGACTGAGAGGGAAGCTTTCTGGTAGCACTCTATGGTATGTTCGAACCCACCATTTTCCAATTAAAATTTGTAGCAAAATGGGCTTTCTATTAATCCTCAAAATATAATTTATTCTTGGAATAAATACCGACTAATAGTACTGGATAATGACAATGAATAATGATCAAGGCCTTTGGATATTTTTAAATTCTGGCCAGAAAAGTCAGCCTCAGTAGATTTCATGGAACTTGTTTTTGACTTTGGAAAAGGATAGATTGAAGAGACTCAGAATCTCTTTCGGAAGAGGCAGAGGATTTCAGACCCGAGGCCCAAAATGCACGTCTTGGGGGGGCGCACAGGGAGGGGTTCCCCGGGGCCAGCTGGGGGCCGCTGGCTCGGCCGTGATGAACTCTGACAAGTTCATCGTTCCTGTTGAAGAATCCTGTCTACCTCGGACATAGACAGTGACTTCTTGGCTAACAGGAGGGGGAATGTGATTCTTTTCTGTGTGCCCAGGAAAGGACATTTTAACCCATGCAGACCATCAAAGCAACACACAACACCTTTGCTGTGAATGGAAGTTCCTGGAATATGTATTTTAAAAAGACCCTCTGTCTGTGGGGAGCCCGGATCCTTTTTGCTGGCTTGGCTTTCCCCCAGGAGGCCGTGACTGAGCTGTGACAAAATGTATGTCTTCTGTTAATTCCTAGTCCTGCTTTTTTATTTTTAATTTTCTTGCTGTGACATTCAGCCTCTTGCCCTGTGAAAGAGCCATCTCAGGAAAACGTGCCTTTAGAGCAGTGGCTTTGAACCAGGAAGACTGGGCAATATCTGGACACATTTTTGGTTGCCACAGCGTGGGGGTGGGGGTGCAAATGACACGTGGCGGATGGAGGCCAGTGTCGCTGCTAAACAGCCTGCAACACACAAGGTGGCCCCGCTGCAAAGAATGCTCAGTCCCCCTAGTCAGTATGCTGGTGGGGACACACCTGCCCTCCAGCAGTTTTCCTGGCCTCTGCTTTGATTCCTGCCTGCGGGCAGATCTCGGGATTTGACCTTGCAGGGCCTCTTGCCTCCAGCTCCATGCTCTGCCCCGTGCAGAGTGTCCAAGCCCTCGCGGGCCCCCACTGAACAGCCACAGGTGTCTCCCAGTGACGTCCTGCCCAGTCCCCCCCACACTGCTAGATCAGCTCTTGAGGTTTCTCTTGCGCAAGGATCCTCAGCCCTACCTGCCCGTGAGAATCACCTGGGGAATCTAAAAATGAATGCCCAACACTTGGGCCAGATCCAGCTTGATGACTTCGGAGTGTCTGTGGCCTGAGCCTCACCATTATTCCTGTGTAAAGCTGTCCAGGGGATTCCAAGTTGTGGCCAAGAGAGAGAGCCGCCCCTCCGGGGCTCCTTGTACCCACACCGGGGACAGAGCACCGCCGCCCCCTCACCCCTGCCTTTTCCCGCGGCTCCCCTGCTCCACAGTTCTAGCCAAACGGCACTCCTCACTGCCGATGCCATGTGTGCAGTGCATCCCCTGGCGGCCTTGCCCCTGACGCTCTGTGCTGAGAAGGTCTTCTCCACTCGCCCCCCGCCATTCGCCCCCCAGCACTGCCTGTCTCAGCCTCCACCTCCCTTACAATGCTTTTCCCGGGTTCCCGTCTGAGATGCCATCTGTCCATGCTAGAAGCCCACAGCCTTTCCACCTCTTTTCTAGAACCTCTCGAACTTAGCACATTTGAGCATGTACCGGAGTGAGGAGTAAGCCATCCTCACTCGCCGTTTTCCCTTTATCCTCCTACCTCTGCTCAAACTGTAAACACGGTGGAAGTTCCCACGTGACGTGCTCATGCTCCCGCCTCCCAGCACCCAGCAGGAGCCTTACGTGTAGCTGGGGTTGGGCGTACCTGGCCGGAGGGCAGCCTTGGGAACAGGGGGACTACACCCCCCTCCCAGCGTCCCAGGCCCTAGAAACTCTCTGTGAGAGTCACTCTGTGTTACCCTGCTGTCACTCGCCCCAGTTACGTGTCCCTGCAATTCAACCAGCAGCCTCCCCACACTTTCCTCAGCTCCGTGCTTTTCAGCCACCTAAGAAGAGTGAATCATATCAACTCAACCAACACAGCATGGGGCACTTGGGCGAAGCAGCTCAGAATGCTAAAGCCTCCCAGGTACTCCTAGGGCTCGAGGATGCCGTTGTGTGGCAGCATGATGACTGGTTTGGGAAGATTTTTTTTTTTTTTAATTCTCATCATCCTGCACTTTGGAAGGATGACTGTAGATGACTCATGATAAAATATACTTGAGGCATCTGAGGTGAGTAAAGCAGACACCAACATGCTGATGACCCCTAAAAAGATGTTCTGAAATCTTTGTATTAAATACAGCTGTGAGTCAAGGGTGTGAGTACAGGTGTGAGGACCCGGGTCCGCCCTGTGGGTGTTGGTCCCTGGCCACTCCGTAAGCTGGAGATCAGCCAAGGCCGCAATGCTCTCTTCTGCCAAGTGTGGGGTGGGTCAGTGTCCACTGTCCTCTCCCTGCACGGAGCGGGGGACTCCCAGGGCTCTTGGATTGTAGAACATGTTGATACAAGGCCCTGAGCTCCCTGCCTTCCCGTGGGCCTTTTCCATTAGAGGAGAGAGAAGGCTCACGTGCACCCAATTCGTTAGGCACAAGTCGCAGAGAGCCAGAAATTAAAAGCGAAGACAATAGCTCTTACAAACATCATCTCCCAGGTTTTGTTACTGTTGCCTCCTGGCGTGCCTTTCATCCTGCACTGCAGCCATACCAGACCTTGCCAGAAGGGGCCAGACCACTTGTCATTTTGGTCGTTGAGAGTCTACACTTTATGATGTTTGTTCACTCAGCTTCCTAAAAGCATCCGTTGGGAACACTCATAGCTTCCTGTGCATCCAGCCAGGTCATTGTCTGGTCTCTCTAATTAAAAGGAACTTGAGGCGTGTGTGGCTGGCTGGGCAGAGGGGGAAAGAGTGGGAAATGAAGTTGAAGAGGGTAATTCTCCAGAACTCCACGTTTGGAGTCTGAAAACTTGAATTCCAAAACCATCCTTGGCACTTCTCAGCCATGCATGACTTTCGGTAAGTCATTAAACCTCCTGGGGCTTCAGCTTCACTGTCACTGATGAGGGAGTTCGGCCAGCAGAGGTTCCTAGAGTCCCTGTTGCTGGCCGGGTACGGGTGAGACTCAGAAGGGGGCCTTGGGGCTGCTGAAAGGGCCAGGTGGACAGTCCTTCTCTCCGACAGTCCCTGTAGAGACTGCTACACCCGGGCCACTCCCTCCTGCCTTCCCTGACTCCACAGGGTGGACAGGAGGATCAGACGAGAGAAGATTCCAGAATATCAGCACTGCACACATGGAGGCTGTCATTGCCATCGTAATGGTAACCCCATGTAGGTCAGCCTGGCAATAAGAGGCCAGGAGAGAGACTGGGGGCTGGTCTAATTTCTGAGCTGGCACATGCTAATGTGCCTTGACAGTTACTATTTCAAATCCAAGTGTTTGAGGAATTTGAAGTATATTTTACTCAAATGTTGAATTACTATAACCCAAGAAATTATTTCAGGTGTGTGTTGTAAATCAGGTTTTTCATCTTACACTGTAGGTGGCTGAATTCGTACAGTCTCTTCTGGGCTGCGAAGAGCATGCCAAGTGCTTCAAGAAAGAGGTAGGAAATGCAAAAATTATATATACTTCCATGCTTCTGGCCCCAGAAGTGTTTTGTTTTCATTTACTTAAGTGTAACTGAGAGTAGTTGGGTGGGCAGGAGAGAGGGGTCAGTGTGGGACAGAGCCCAGCAGTGCAGTCGGGCACCTCAGGGTCAGCCTCTGTCTTTGTCTTGCTTATGCTTAGCCATGCTTTGTCACAGAATGCTGTGGTGCCTGGCCCAGGGGCCTGCTCAAGAAATAGGCTAGTTGGTGGAAGAATGAATAAACATGTCAGTTAATTCTTATGGGTGCCACGTAGGCTCTGCTGTGATGACTTAGGCTTCACTGGAGGCAGGAGGGGTCCTGTGAGGAGCCTGCTCCCAGGGAGGAGAGGGGATTTGTCTACCCCGTGGTGACGTGGGACCATCCTGTGTACCCCTGCTCTGTACCTGCTTCAAGAGGAATGCCGAGAAGCCGGAAAGTCCTTCTGTGGAGTTTTGTGTCCTCCCTGTTGGTTGGGAATGTTCCAAACTGCTCAGTATTTGTCTTGGACTTAGTAGCCATAGCTCTAGGGGCCGCAGAAGAGACGGCATCAGCTATAGAGTAATAGTGAAGATACGGTGGTTATTGCTTATCGTGGGCTTGCCATGTGCTGGACCCTGTGCTAAGCACTTTACAATTGCAGGCATAGCCGGAAAAGGGCAGGCAGATTCCAGCCCCTCTCCGTGTGATTCCAGAACCATCATCATCTTTCTAGAAGTCTGCAGGAAAGCTACACTCTTAGAGACTCCAGCATATAGCATACACTCTCCCTCTCTAAGAGGTCATGGTTCAGGGAAAATACTCTTGGAGTTTGGCGTCCTGGGCGCCCTCAGAGCCCAGCAAGTCCTGCATCTCCAGGGAACTCAGCACAGGGTCAGTCAGGTAGTAGTCTGGGCAGCTGCCCAGGGAAGCATGACGTTCACCTGCTCTCCCCTGAGCCCAGCCCGGCTCGAGGGTGGTTGGCCTGGCCTCGCACATACAGGCCACTCTCTGCGTCAAGCAGCGCCCAAGACCCACCTTGTCCACAGGCGTCTTTGCAGGTCAAGATTCTCCAGCTTGGCTCTTATGACCGGCGGTCCCCCAGTGGGCAGATCACTTAACTTGTCTCATCTCTCCTCGGTGCGAGGGGCCTTTAAAGCTCAGGGTTAGTGTGTTTCAGTGCCTAGGAAAGTTCTGCGGGTATTTTGTTCTCTAAATGGACGATTCTTCAACAGACACTATCACAAATGCACAAGAAGCTTTTTATGACTTTCTTAAAACTTTAAACTTTAACTTCCCACTTTAATTTAAAACTTAAATTTCAAAATTTGTGTCTGTGGGGGGATCCTTACTTCCTCAGTGAGTCATTGACATGAAGAGTTTGTATCATTAATTCAAAGAAGTTAGAATCACAGTGCTAGATTCAGGGAAGGGGGTTACCATAGAAAACCCTTTCATTCTGTCTTCTTGGTTCTACAGCCAGCAATCTTTCTGAGCCAGTCTGTTTAAATAGGTGATGGCGGGTATAGGACATGCCCAGAGTCCCTGGGACTCAAACGGAGAGCAGACTGGGGATTTTAGACGCTGTGGAAAAGGCCTGCATGGTGGTCACTCAGCATCCTGTGAGTCTCAGGAAAGCTATTACATGTCAGACCACTATGTTTTAAAAGTTAATAAATAAGGGATGCCTGGGTGGCTTGGTCAGTTAAGCAACCGATTCCTGATTTCTGCCCAGGTCATGATTTCAGGGTCATGAGATCGAGCCCCATATGGGGCTCTGTGCTCAGCGGGGAGTCTATTTGTCTTTCTCCCTCCCCCCACCCACCGCTCGCATGCTCTCTCCAAAATAAATACATAAATATTTTAAAAAGTTAATAAATAAAACATTTATTATGTATTTCTGCTTATAAAGGCATTTATTATTAAAAAAATTTAATGCAGGTTAAAGGAGAAAATAGAAATCAAACCACTACTCCACCGGCCAAATCTGACTTAACATTGGTATAAAGACTTCAAATATTTTCATTATGTGTATGTATATATGTGGTCATGCACATTTAATTTTACAGAATAAAACTGAGATCTATTTCATCATGTCATGGTTTGTTGCTTAACAATTCATGAAGAATTTGCCAAATTATTGTTTCATCGAGATGTGAATTTTGGTGACTGCCTCGTACCCCAACCTAGATGATATTATAATGTATTTACTTCTGCTATTTTTGAAATGCTGGACTGTTTTCAGTATTTCACTATTTCAAATAACACTAGAGTAGACACACTGCACCTTGTTCTCTTGGGAAAAATTCCTGGAGATTTACTTGGTGGATGCAAGTAGGTTTTTTTTAAGGCTCGTGATACAAATTCAGGCCAAGATTTTTTAAACATAACAATAGAAATATCGCCTATTGAGGTGAAACATAACACTATACAAAATTTTGTATATCGAGTTCATATTTCACCGGGTCCTGGGTGACAGTACAGAGTGGGGTGGTGGCGGGGCTGGGTGGGAGAGGGTGCCGTGTCTCCCTGTTCGAGGGGTCTGCAGGCAGGTCGACACGGTTCAGCGTCCCACAGCTTGGCCCCCAGAAGTTGCCAGAGGGTAAACTGTGTGTTTATTTACTCGCAGCAGATTGATGGCAAAGCCTTCCTGCTTCTGACACAAACGGACATCGTCAAGGTGATGAAGATCAAACTGGGTCCGGCACTGAAGATTTATAACTCTATTCTCATGTTCAGGAATTCCCAGGACCTCACCGAAGAAGATTCTCTCTCAGGCCAAGAAGCCAGAGGATAAACACACCACCTGAACAGCCATGGCACCAGGACCTTGTTCTTTCAGCAATAAAACTGGCCCACATTAGTTTGATTTGTATGTCCCCATGGTCATATCCATATTTAATTTGGACTTTGAAAGTGGCTGTGGTTTTGATGTGTAGAGGGTATCGATGACTGATCCAGGGCCAAGGATGCAGGCCCGTGTGTGCTTTGGGGACATCTTGATCTTCAGCGGGGTCCTTCCGGCTCTGATGTGTTGCAACAGACCAAAGAAGCCCACACATACACCTTCAGTTCTTCTCCTTCACCATTAACCAGTTTTCAAGCATAAAACTCTCAAGCAGTAAAATATTAGAAAAACAGCATTCACAAATACATTGTTAATGTTTTCACCAGAGCATCTGAGCTTGGCTCAGATTTGCCATCTGGGCGCAGTGAGTCTAAGAGATAGAGGCCTGGTGCTTTAGAAAGACTTCATGTGGGATTTTTGTGTACTTTACTCAGGAAAGTGTGAATCTTTAAAAAAAAAATAATAAGCACATGTTTTCACGATTCATTAATTCTTTTTGTTCCATTAAGCGTTTCTTGTTTGTCCTCCCAGTGGCTCCTGGAACTTGCCCAGGAGCACCAGGGGAACAGTCAGCCTGGGCATGTAGCAGAAGCTGGCCAGGCCCTCCCAAGGACTGCCCCTCCCCCCCCGCCCCAGGCAGTGCCCAATGGCCATCTGTGGGAGCGCAGGGGACCCTGTCCTGCCACTGGCGTGGGCTCGAGGGCCAGACACCCACCTGCACCGAATCCCTCCCGGCTTCCACTCAGAGGCGGCCTCAGGAGAAGTAACTGGCCCTGCGCTCCTTCTGAGCAGGTGTAATAAGGAGCCGTGTTACATCTTTAAAGAGACACACCATTAAAAGGGAAGGTCTCTAAAGTAGGGAGCTTGGTGGCTATGATTTGTTCGAACAATTCTGATTTCTTGTCAGACCTTATTTGTTTTGTGTGACTGTATCTGACACTTAAGAGGAGTCAGTCCCACAATTTTGGAAGACAATCCCCTCTTTTATACCCACAGTCAGAGCTAAACAGGCCCCCAGGGAAGTGGAGATTCCTTGTTTTCAGGGGGGCCATGAGGGGTGAAAAGAAACAGACCTCACCCATTTGCTTCATTAAGAATCTTACTGTTGAAGACAGTTGATTGAGCTTGGAGAGATTCTCAAGCTGTAGGTCATTGAGAAAAACAATTCTCTAAGAGGTGTGTGTATATTTCTTTTTTTTTTTAGATCCTCACCTAAATGGAATTTTAATATATTATTGGTTCATGTAAATTTTTGTTTTCTGTGGAGTTTTGTTTGCTGCTTGTTTTCTGGTTGTTTTGTTTTGTTTTGTTTTTAGACTGCCATGTACAATTAAATTCCTGCTTCTGCTGTGTTAAAATTTTAATATATTTTAAATGAAAATAAACAGATAAAATAAAACCCCCACCTCCATGCCTTAATGAATATGTTGTAATAACCTATTCCCACACCACAGCCTGAAGGCTTTTTTCTCAGCCACGGAAGAAAAGCACTGTGTGCACTGGCCAGCAAAGAAGTCAGCCTTCTTTGAGTACTTGGGATATGTTTCCTTAGGGAAGCAGATCTAGCTGTTAATAATTTCAGAAATTAGGGGCATCTGGGTGGCTCAGTTAGTTAAAGGGAACACGACTCTTGATCTCAGCTCAGGTCTTGATGGCAGGGTCATGAGTTTCAGCCCCGTGTTAGGCTCCATGCTGGAAAGTAGGTCCGTATCCAGCGTGGAGCCTAAATTCTGGGATTTGTTATTATTGAAGCTCCAGTAAGACAAATTGATAGGACTTTATATTTTTTATCAGGTAAATAGATATCAATGTCAATGTATAGGAATTTTTTCTTAAAACTTGTTCATGTATTATTTTGATCCATTTTCCTGTGGCATTTGGTGCAAAAAAACCTTTTGAATTTATCTTGAAAAAAATTTAAAAAATAACGAGAAATTAAAATGGAGATTATTAAATTAAAAAGAACCTCACAATTGCTCATTGTATAGGCTCCATGGAAGACCTGAGATGCATGTTTCGTATATTTAATACTTGTCATTTCAACAGAAAGGTCTAGAACAAAACAACAACACCAGGATAAATTAGGGCTGAACTGCCGTGTTCCTAGAAGACAGTGTGATCAGATAGAGCTCGATCGAGGTTTCTAGCCACCTGCCAGACACCCCAACTTGTCACCCAATACCTTCACCTTGTCACACTAGAAAGGCAACTCAGATGGTCCCATCCTCGTAAATTTACCCAAGTAACAGTACCATCATCAGAGTGGCTACCCAACTCAGGAAACTGAAACATCCGACTCTGCCCATTTCTGTGTTCGACATTCTCTACCAGCACGAACTTGCTGAAGGTGGAGAACAATGGCGTGCGGGTCAGCTCCTGATGGGTCCCTGCTGGTCCCGCACGCTGCCGGCTTTCACACCTCACCCCACCTTCCTCCTTGGTCACAGCGCTTCCCTTGTGCTCCCCTCCTGTGCTGGACCTACACCGAGCTTCTTTCTTCCTCCAGACTCACCCTCCTGGTGGGCCTCTTACCTGGGCATACGCTGATTCCCCTGCCTGAGGTGTTCTCTCCCCCTTACCCCTGCCTGGGAAGACCCTGTTGCAGCCTCCCTCCCCCCCATATGGCTCCACACTTGTCATCCTTACCACGTGCTTCCCCCCCCAACAAGTCTAGCCAGTCTGTGGGGACAGAGACGGTGGCAGGCTTGCTCATCACTTCCTCCCAGCACTTGATGTCTTACCTGGCACTTAATCCGCGCACAGGAAGAGTTCCTTGCATCCGCGAACGAGACAAGCCCATTAAACTCCGCTTCAGATCCCAGCTCCGTAACTTCCTAAATAGGCATCACTTGTCTGTAAAAAGAACACCCACTCCGAGGAATTTTTTTACATTAGATTTTGTGGATGTGTGGATGTGAATGTAGCCCACGTAACACATGTAAGCGGCCGGACACCCCACAGTGGCCGTCAGTAAGTGTCAGGAAAAGAGTGGTGACAGCCATCTGTTTCTCGAGCATTCTTCCAGGAATCCCCACACATAAACTCCTTAAGTTTGCATCAACCCTGAGGACCCCAAGAGGCCCGCTCTTCTCAGGGTGCTTATTTGTTAGGGGGCCCAGAAGCATGGGGGGCCCGGGATGATCTCCGTCCTACCATGCCCAGCCTTGACGCCCGCCAATCCCCTCCCCTCACCCCATGCTCTCCAGACAGGCTGGAAACCTTACAAGTTGAAATCTTTCTCCCAGGAGGCGCCCCCCACCCTCAGGAGTCAGGCAGCATCCAGAAATGCCCCAGATGGTTTGAAGGCCTCGGCTGCCCCCAGATACCACCCTTAGCCCCTTATTCTCCTCTCTCCTGATTCCCACCCAGAATATGCGTGAGTCAGGGACAAAGCAAAAAAATTGCCAGTAGGACTTCAGGAAATACAAACTTCTGGGTTATTAGAAAGAGTTCCCCTAAAGGACCATTTATTTGTACAACACATCATAAGTACGCATCATGGGGCTGGAAATTAGATCATTAGCAAGGACGATCAGGGAGCTTAGGACCTCTGAGACCATAGTCTCTGAATGCCTTTAATTTCGGATACTTTTTCACAAAAATAAATTTCTCTACTTCCAACAACCCACAGTCCTCCCAGGAAAAATCTCTCCTTAATCAGCTCTGAATACCTCTTCTCTCCTGGCCTACAATTAGATCCTGACCTTGGATAACTCAAGTCCTAAACAGATTCCAAAAGTGGTTCCTGGTCACCCTGGCTCTGAGCTGTGACCTCTTACTCTTGCTGAGGGCCGACTTGAACATCCCTGGCATTTCTTGGTGGAATTTTCTTTGTCTGTCCTTCTGTTGAGTGAGGGTTGGAGGCAGGGAAGTGTGGGGGCAAGTACTCGGGCTTTGGAGTGAGGGCCAGCTTGAATCCTGACTCCTGTGCCTGATCCAAAAACATTTCTTAACCACCCAGCAAATGACCAACTTGCCACAGTTACTCATTCCTTTTGAAATACTGAGTTTCCCCTGCATTACATTTTGTTTCATATCATTTTAAAGAATATTTCCCTTTGTCTCTGCAACTCTCGGAGCTGAAAAATACATTCTTTGAATATGAAGTGTTCCTATGAGTATATTCTTAATATTCAAGAATACATTCCTCATTAATATTTTTTCTTGTAAGTTCTTAAAAACTGATTCTCCTTATAAATATATTCATGAAAAAATATTTGTTAATAGACTCTTGAATATTCAGAATCCTTACATATTCTTATGAAGAAATATATTAATGAATAACATATTCCTAAAAACTCTCCCTTCAAAAATATACTCTGGCTCTATTCTGGCCCGGTCTCCGTCCCTCCCCGCCCTCCGGTGTGTATCTGCAGCAGGAGCCTGGGACAGCCGCAGTCCTGAAGATGCAGCTGTGAAGACAGCCCGAACCGAGCCGCTAACACTCCAGAGTTACACAAGCGGACTTGCTGACTGAGTGCTCTGCTGAATTGCCGATCGCAACTTGATTTCTCAGTGAGATCACCTGCTCCCCAGGCTTTGCACCAGAGATCCCTTTCAGGCAGAGGATGGGTTAAAACACAGCCCAGCTGCCACTGCCGAGTGCCAGAGCCCGATGCCCGCATGCCAGGGCTGGGATGTGCAGATGAGTCCTGAGGGCCCGCAGCGCCGCAGTGAAGACTCAGCTCTTGAGTGATGTCAGCAGAGGACCACGGGCACATTGCACTGGGGCATGTCCCTTGGAGACCCCAGGGCACTGAGAGGCAAAGCTGCAACATCCCAATCACTGTTTGATGAGAGTGGCCATGAGAATGATTCTGAGATGGAGAAAAGGGGAAAGGGTTGCAGGTAAAAAAAAAAAAAAAAGTAAGAACCACCATTAAAAAGAAAATGAAAAGCAAAAGGTGGGAGAAACGGGACTTCAGTTTGAAATACTGAGTTTTTCTCCAAATGGTGCTATCTCATGGGATCAGACTCGTTGTGTCAGGTGTTGTCTATAAGACAACACCCATCATTTGCCCCTGGGCTTCAATTTGAAATTAGATTGTGTTCCTTTTGATGGAGGAATCTAGACATCCAGGCAAACTGATGCAGGAAGAACACAAAATGCTAAGGAATCCCAGGTTAAACCCAGATGTTCTCACCAGGGATTTTTCACAGTTGTTGAACTACGACTGATAGCAATTGTATTAAATACTCCTGGGGACTGTTTAGAAGTGCAGGAGCCTGTATTTTACTGTGAAGTCCTGGGACCTCAGAAGTCTTTTAGAAGGAAAAAAAATTTCAAGAACTACTGGCTAGTATTAAGTCAGTTGCATTTAAAAGAATAAATAAATACAAAGTGTGTTTGCAGGATCTCTTCCCAAAGAGCCGAGTTGCTTCGGCAGCTAGTTGTGAATGGGTAGAGTGTGTGTGGCATATGCTTGCATGGAGGTGGCTGTTTGTCTAGACGCTGTTCCATGATTTGGGGTTAGGATCTGCTCTGACAGTTTGCTTCAGGGGGCAGTGGAGAATTTGTTTTGTATTGTTTCTTGTTTTTTTTTCAAGAAGCAATTCGAATTTCATTTGGCCTGGCCTCTCCAACAGAAAGAGTCAAACCAAAAATTAGTTTATTAAAGGAAAACTCACTCTGACGGGTTACTTGCTTTTGGTGATTGAATTTTTTTCTTTTATTTTTCAACCAATTTGCAAAGTTATCCTCCAGAACAACCAGCCTACTATTTCCCTCCCTCTTTTTATTTATTTTTTTAAGAATAGATTTGCTTTTCATATGCTGTTGTTAGTATTATTTTGGAAACCTGCCCTTCCTTCACAGAGATTTACCCCAGTGCCTTTGGGCCTGAAAAGTTAAATCTGAGAGAAGAAACAATATCAGAGATATACCTCCATATTGATTCAAAAACTTTCTTCTAATGAATCAGCAAATTCACCTGAACAGATGTGCTCATTCTTGTCCATTGTGGAAATTATTAAATTCACCCATTCAACAAATATTTATTGAGAGCCCACTATGTCCGAGGCTCTACTGGCATTTGGAATGCATCTGTGGACAAATAAATAAAAATCTCTGCTTTGTGGACCTTAAATTCAAGGGGGGTAGAGACAGACAATAAACCATAAGCATAAAACTATGCCGATGAATAGGAAGGGATCGAGGGAGAAAAGTCTCGGATCTGGTGTAATAGAAATGTGATCGGGCGCCTGGGTGGCTCAGTCGGTTGAGCGACTGCCTTCGGCTCAGGTCATGATCCTGGAGTCCCGGGATCGAGTCCCGCGTCGGGCTCCCTGCTCCGTGGGGAGTCTACTTCTCCCTCTGACCCTCCCCCCTCTCATGTGCTCTCTCTCTCTCTCTCTTTCTCTCAAATAAATAAATAAATCTTTAAAAAAAAAGAAATATGATCTTGCTGGGACACAGATCTTATCGACAACACATTCAGGTGGTATGATGGGGCAAAATCCCCCCGTATTTAGGGATGCGATTCACACGACACATACCCGTGCAGACCCAGGTGTTGTTCAATTCTTTCTAAACCTTTGTTCTTGCTCTGCCATTGTAAACTGCAGAGATGTTCTCATATCACGCCACGGGACCTAGAACAATTCTCCACACACAGGTGTCTCTCAGTCCATATTGCTAACTGGCTGGCTTAAGAGTGTGAATATTATTTTGAGTACCAGTCTGATGTTAGCAATTAAGTAATCCATTACCTGGAAATTTCTGGACCATTTCCCCTCCCCCCCAGATTCTACGTAGCAATTAACAAGAAGTAATCAGAGACACTTATAATGTGATTAAGTGAAAATTGTCATCAGGCGGGTAATTTTAAATACTGCTGTGCTTTAAATACAGACTCATTAATTTTAGCTCAGTAGTGTTCTAATATTTATTATGCATACATAAGAATTTTAAATATGAATCTTTTTTCACATTGCTATGCTTGGTAATCCTGTCACCTGAAAAAATTATCCCACTAATAATTTTCAAGCCTTCCAGTAGGGTAGCTACAATTAATAATGTGATTCACAAGAATACTGAACTACAAGGGACAACAAATTGATGAAAGGTATCTGATCAAAAGGTGGAAAGACTTGACACTTTCTGTGAGTCAACACTAAGTACCTAGAATGGGTCCCGCTTTACAACTGTCTTCGATGTCTCCACAGGGCAGGTTTTTCAAATTAATCAGTTTGATGCATGTTCATTTGAAAATTGATTAGCCTGTAAGGATGTACAATTTTTGGAAAAGTGATTAGCTAGCTAGCTAGCCAACATCTGTCTATCAATCATCTCTAGGCAAGTTCTCTTAAACTGAAAAGTCTCTAACAGTTTGTTAAGATACGAACTTGGAGCAGGCTACTCTTTGTGAACTGTTGGGGAAAAGACTGAATTTTGCACATGGGTGGCTTGAAAAGTCATTTGTAGCTCGTGATCATGTTCAGCAGACTTGGGCGGACAGAAACTCATTTCACAATTCAATCTATATTCTGTGCAGACAGTTGGAATATTCTTTCTGCCCTCAGAAGTAAACAATAAAGAAATAAAGAACTCACTGATTTAAAAACCTTAAACTCGAGGTTGTGGACTCCATTTTTTTGTACCGGCATTAAGCTGGGGCAAAGGATTTATTCCCATGAATCCATTTTGCCCTCATTTCCCTTTTCTCTGTGGACAATAGATAATTACACACACTTATCCTTAGAAGCAATGTCATAGCTTTCTGGACCTTGATGAGGGTCTGAAAAGGACATAAATAGAACATGGTTCTATTTATGAATGGTTGGGTCACGTGATTATCATCTTCATTATTCCATTTCCAAAAAACTCTAGTAAAAACAGTTTTACAGGGGCACCTGGGTGGCTCAGTTGGTTAAGCGACTGCCTTCGGCTCAGGTCATGATCCTGGAGTCCCGGGATCGAGTCCCACATCGGGCTCCCTGCTCAGCAGGGAGTCTGCTTCTCCCTCTGACCCTCTTCCCTCTCGTGCTCTCTGTCTCTCATTCTCTCTCTCTCAAATAAATAAAATCTTTAAAAAAAAAAAAAACAGTTTTACAATCTCCTACAGGGACTCCTTCATCGTATCCCCTTGAAGAGAAAGATTATGTCTTAGGGAATTTTCTACCATGCTCAGTGCGAGCACAGAGCCTTACGCACATGGGGCAAATGGAATTTAATATTTAACAACTGGATGGTGTATAAGAGACACTCAATAGGTATTTGTTGAAGAAACAAGAAAAAAAAGATGTACCTTTTCAGATCTAGCTTCAGTTATTCAAACTTCAGCTTAAGATGTAAACATTCTGGGGGCGCCTGGGTGGCTCAGTCAATGAAGCGTCTGCCTTCGGCTCAGGTCATGATCTCAGGGTCCTGGCATCAAGCCCTGCATCGGGCTCCCTGCTCAGCAGAGAGATGCTTCTCCCTCTCCTGCTCCCCCTGCTTGTGTTCCCTCTCTCTGTCAAATAAATAAATAACATCTTTCAAAAAAAGATGTAAACATTCTGGTATCTCCTATTCCTACAAAATCATCTTTTGTATATTTTTGAAGACCCTAATGAAGTCAGCCTATAGCCTTCTCTTTTCCAGACTAAATCTCCCTTGTTTTCACCTATTTCCATAGTATTTAACTCTGAAATTTTCAGGTTTTACCTCTATTAATTTTGTTTTTTTTTTCCTAATCTCCATCTCCACCTCCACATACATTCACAGTCCTTTGCTTCATTAGAGATCCCTCCCATCATCCCTGAAATGGACCTTTAGAAGCCAGTTGTTGTCACTCTGACCTATGTCTTGTCTCTGCAAAAAGTTAATGATGCCAGAGATATACTCACTCTCCGTCCCTGTCAAGTCTTGAGAAAGTGTGATCTGTGGTACATGAGGTAGAGATAGCCCAGAAAACCAGAGTCATGAGGCCACATGACACCTTTCTGGAAGGAACATGGTGGGCCCGCTGTCCTGAAGAGAATTCCCAGGGACTGTTACTTTGTTAATGGTTTGTAAAATGTTACACAAAACAAGCATCTGATGAAGAGGCGTTAGGCAAATTAGAATCCAGCGTTCAGGCTTAAGGGTGTTACCTGGGTACTTCTATTGCACTTCCTATGTTTGATGTCCCACGTATCTAGTTATCTGAAGACTTTTCTGTTGGGCCCATTTCATTTTCTTTCTTCCCAATCTGAATTTCTCCCTCACTTACAATTAGCATCGTATGATTTAAGCAACTCCAAGACTTCCTTGTATTTCCTGCAACACCTTACTCTAGGGCTAAGATTCTGGTATCTCAAAAAATTATTCAGCTACATAAAGTTGATTGTGTATTGAATTTAATTTTTTTCTGAAGACTTTACTTTTAATCTGGGAAATGTCAGTGACATAACTTGCTTCCAATGAAAACAACCCGTATCAGCCACATTCTTTCCGGTTCTTTCATGAGTATCTTAGGTCATGGGAAGAGACCCAGGTAAACGTGATCTGTGATAACATGGATGTGACCAGAATCAGTGTGGCCTAATCCAAACTAAGCATAGTCCTCACTTGGATAAGTACGTCAGCAAAGGGAAATGTTGTTATGTTGACCTTGGGATATCCATCCAAGAATAAACAATTCTTGCTTTATTCCACCTAGGGTAATTACTTAATCAGGAGCCTGGTGGTGGAAAGGAAGAAGAAAAACTAGTTTATAAAAACAATTCTAGGGAAAATCAGGGAAAGAATTACCTAATAATTTAATCATCCATTCATTCTTTCATTCATCATACATTTACTGAGCATCTACTTAGGTCAGACACTATGCTCAGCCTATAAGCACGAGCATTTACCTACGTCATTTCGATCTTTGAATTATAATGAATGAATGATTGAATGACCACATACACAAACAAAAGTCAGCATTACAGTATAATTTTTAAACTATAAAAAGCCTTTCATAGTTCACACAAATTCTGATAAAGCATTTCAGAAGGTCTGAGATGTTGGAATCAGGTAAAGTGGGGGCTTTCTGATTTTTTTGATTACATCCCACATAAAGAGAAATACCTTAGATCACAAATTAGTCTATACACACACACACACACACTCTCTCTCACACACATTTCTGTTCAATTGTATTTTTTTTAATGCTGGTCCTAACCCATTAAAATTGATTTCATGCCCAATGGGTTGTAACCAGAAGTCTGAAAAGCACTGCCATAGAATACTCAACATCATTGGTTCTCAGCCCTGGCTGAACATAATAACTTCTGGAAGCTTTTTAAAAAATACCAATGCCTGGGCCCTACCCCAGACCAACTGAATTCAAATCTGGAGGTGAAGTCTGAGCACTGGTGTTTTATTAGAGTTTACCTTGTGATTCTAATGAGCACTGAGGGTTAGCAATCACTACTCTATGTAATGGGAAATATTCTTTTAAAATGACAACTACGGTTTTCACCATAAGGTAATATGTGCACCTACTGAAAAAAATTAAATTCATATTTATAAAATAAAATCTAAGTCTCTGACTTCATTCCTCACCCCTCATTTTTGCTATCTAGAGGTAAACGTTATAAATAGCTTTTTGTGTATCTTCCCCCAAATTGTTGGGCATATACAGGAATCTACATCATTTTCACAAGTTTTGTGTTTCCAGAGAACTTTAATACTACGTTGACAAGCTATAAAAATTACTGTTGGTATTTTGATGAGGATTACATTGAATTTATGGATTAATTTACAGTAAACTGATGTGTTTACCTTCTTGAATCTTTTTATTCAAGAATATGACATATCTTTTCACTTGTTCAATTTTTTAATGTCCTTCAAGAAAGTATACAGTTTTTTTTTAATATGTATGTCTTACACATTTGTTATTAAGTTTATACCTAGTGTCCCTTTTTATGCTATTATAAATGAGATAACTTACCTCATTCTATTTTATAGGTAAATACTGTTTATTGAAATGCTACTGAATGTGGGTATTAATTTTAAAACGAGTCCACCTAACTGAATTATCATCTATCGCTAATAGAATTTCCCTCAATTGATTATTTTGCATTTTCTACACAAATAATTACATAGTCTGAAGATAGTAATAATTTGTTTCCTCAGTTGAAGTATTGACACCATATATTTTTCTCTTATCTAATTGCATTGACTGGTACTTTCAAAACAATGAATTTTAATTTGGGATGATTCCAGAAAGTTACATCTATTATATAAATGACTTAAAGCTAAGAATTATGTACATAATATATAGACATGTTAAGACTAAAGAAAAATAACACAGAGAACTTGGTAAACTCACTTTCAATAATTTTCTTCAGTTCCTTTTTTCTTTAAAAGTCTGTCAGGGGTACTTGGTGGCTCAGTCGGTTAAGCATCAAACTCTTGATTTCGACTCAGGTCATGATCTCAGGGTCGTGAGATCAAGCCCCGTGCAGGGCTCTGCACTGGGCGTGGAGCCTGCTTGGGATTCTCTCCCTCTGCCCCTCTTCCCCCCACCTCTAAATAATAATAATTATTATAAATAATAAATAATCTGTCAATTTGGGGCAGAAGACATGAATGGACACTTTTCCAAAGAAGACATCCAGATGGCTAACAGACACATGAAAAGATGCTCAACATCACTCATCATCAGGGAAATACAAATCAAAACCATGATGAGATACCACCTTACACCTATCAGAATAGCTAAAATTAACAGCACAGGAAACAACAAATGTGGGCGAGGATGTGGAGAAAGGGGAACCCTCCTACATTTTTGGTGGGAATGCAAACTGGTACAGCCACTCTGAAAAATAGTACAGAGGCTCCTCAAAAAGTTAAAAATAGAGCTACCTTATGACCCAGCAATTGCACTACTGGGTATTTACTCCAGAGATACAAAAATACAGATTTAAAGGGGTACAATGAAGTGTACACTGCAATGTTCATAGCAGTGTTATCAACAATAGCCAAACTGTGGAAAGAACCCAAATGTCCGTCGACTGATGAATGGATAAAGCAGATGTGGTAATGAAATCTTGCCATTCTCAATGATATGGATGGAGCTAGAGTGTATTAGCTTAGTGAAATAAGTTAGTCAAAGAAAAACAAATACCCTATGATTTCACTCATATGTGGAATTTAAGAAACAACACAGATGAACATATGGGAGGGGGGGAAACAAAAAGAAAAAAGAGAGAGGGAAACAAACCATAAAAGACTCCTAAAGATAGAGAACAAACTAAGGGGTGATGGAGGGAAGTGAGTGAGGAATAGGCTAGGTGGGTAATGGGTATTAAGGAAGGTTCTTGTCATGATGGGCACTGGGTATTGTATGTAAGTGATGAATCACTGAATTCTACTCCTGAAACCAACATTTCACTGTATGTTAACTAACTAGAAATTCAATAAAAATTTGAAAAGAAAAAGATAATTTATAAAAAGTCTGTCAGTTTTCATTTCTGCAAAGAAGACATCCAAATGGCCAACAGACACATGAAAAAGTACTCAACATCACTCGGCATCAGGGAAATCCAAATCAAAACCTCCATGAGATACCACCTCACACCCGTCAGAATGGCTAAAATTAACAAGTCAGGAAACGACAGATGTTGGCGGGGATGCGGAGAAAGGGGAACCCTCCTACACTGTTGGTGGGATTGCAAGCTGGTGCAGCCACTCTGGAAAACAATATGGAGGTGCCTCAAAAAATTGAAAATAGGGGCGCCTGGGTGGCTCAGTCGTTAGGCGTCTGCCTTCGGCTCGGGTCATGGTCCCAGGGTCTTGGGATCAAGCCCCGCATCGGGCTCCCTGCTCCGCGGGAAGCCTGCTTCGCTTCTCCCTCTCCCACTCCTCCTGCTTGTGTTCCCTCTCTCACTGTGTCTCTCTCTGTCAAATAAATAAATAAAATCTTTAAAAAAAAAATTGAAAATAGAGCTACCCTACAACCCAGTAATTGCACTATTGGGTATTTACCACAAGGATACAAATGCAGGGATCCAAAGGGGCACATGCACCCCAATGTTTATAGCAGCAATGTCCACAATAGCCAAACTGTGGAAAGAGCCTAGATGTCCATCAACAGATGAATGTATAAAGAAGATGTGGTACATATATACAATGGAATATTATGCAGCCATCAAAAAACCCCGAAATCTTGCCATTTGCAACAGTGTGGTTGGAACTAGAGGGTATTATGTCAAGCGAAATAGTCAATCAGAAAAAAAACAATTATCATATGATCTCACTGATATGAGGAATTTGAGAAACAAGACAGAGGATCATAGGGGAGGGAGGGAAAAATGAAACAAGATGAAACCAGAGAGGGAGATAAAGCATAAGAGACTTTTTTTTTTTTTTAAGATTTTACTTACTTATTTGACAGAGAGAGAGCACAAGTAGGGGGAGCAGCAGGTAGAGGGAGAGGGAGAAGCAGGCTCCCCGCTGAGCGGAGAGCCCGATGCAGGGCTTGATCCCAGGACCCTGGGATCAGGACCTGAGCCGAAGGCAGACGCTTAACCCACTGAGCCACCCAGGCGCCCCAGCATAAGAGACTCTTAATCTCAGAAAACAAACTGAGGGTTCCTGGAATGGAGGGGTTGGGAGGGATGGGGTGACTGGGTGATAGACATTGGGGAGGGTACGTGCTATGGTGAGCGCTGTGAATTGTATAAGACTGTTCAATCACAGACCTGTACCTCTGAAACAAATAATACATTATATGTTAATTTTAAAAAAGGGAAAAAAGTGTCACTTTTAAAGAAAAATGTTATTCTTTCGTATTTGTTAATATCAAAGTTAAGATTTCATCATGGATATTCATAACAGAATAGCCCATGTCTTGTTTTATTATCATTGTCATGTTTGGTTTCACTGTGTTGCAACTTTATAGTAATAATTTAGGAGCCATTACTCTTTTATGCTTTGGAATAATTTTAAAAGAGTTTAAAATATCCCTTGGAAAAAAATAAAGTATCCCTTGAATTTGATTTATATAATTCACCTGAAAACATCTTGTCTTGATGCTTTTTTAGCTTTTGATAAGTTCCTTGTATTTTTCCATGGTAATTTAACTGTTTTAACAGAGCTTCCAGATAAAATGTAGGACATCGAATTTAAATCTGAATTTCAGAAAAACAACCAATAATTTTTTAGTATACTATTGCATGAGACATACTAAAAAAATCTTATTTATCTGAAATGCAAATTTAACTGGGGTGGGGGGCCCTATATTTCTGTTTGTTGAATCTGATGACCCTAGTTAAAAATCCTGTTGTCATATGATCTTTGGTAATATTTTCCTAGAAAGTTTTATTTTTCACTTAGGTTTTCAGAAGGATCAACATAACTTTGAGCAAAGTGATCTCCTGAAATATTTCCTCATTTCTAATTTTATGTTTTCTCCTATTTTTTTATAGGCACAATCAGTGGCTTATTTTGTTGGTGAAACGAAAAGCAGCTCTTGGAATTATTATCAGTTCTCCTGCTTTTCTAATTAATAAATTAAAGTGTTTATATGCTAATGTCTATGGATTCCTCCCTCATCCATTCTTTGGCTACTTTTGCCATTCCTTGACTAGGAGAGATCAGGCTGAAGAGTAAATTCTGGAATTCCCAGACAGTAGCTACTACTACTCTGAGTAGGTAGGGAATGAGAAGAGATGGCACCCTGAAATGCCAACATTTATACCCCTAGTAGAAAAGAATGAAGTCAAAAGGAAGCCTGAGAAGTAGTCAGTTGAACCAGACAAGAGCCAGAGAATATTAAATCTTAACCACTCTAAGCTTCAGCTTACTCACTCATAAAATGGGAATAATAGTGTCTGCCTTATCATCTTACTGTGTGCAGCAGTCCCAACACATAGTAGGTGTTCAGGTATGATTATTGACAGCCAATCCCTCCACAGTGGGGCTGCATCTTCTGGTGCCCAGGTCCAAGTTGGAGTCCCGGTCATTTGTCCTCACCCTCCTGGGGTCAGACCCTGTTCTTGTTTGTTCTTTCCAGGGGCCCTCTGACTGCACTCTGCCCCTGCCATTCCATCATCATGTCTTAAGGATCCGCTACCTTTGAATCTAGAGAAGTCACCGCTGCAGTCAGCACTCTGCTCTTGGCCGTCTACACATTTCTCTCCAGAACCTGCTCTCCCCGCGGCTCATTTTCGTCTGCTGTCCTCTCTTCTTGATTCAAGGCTTCCCTTTTCCTTTGGTTCTTTCGACTCACCACAACCACTGAGCCTCTAAAGGACCCTACCGAGAGCCTGGCCCCACAGCTAGAAGACAAGTAGGTGCCCGGGATGTGATGCCCAGCATGTTGACTGTAGCTAACACCGCCTTGTAATACACAGCAAAGTTGTTAAAAGAATAAATCCTATGAGTTCTCATCACAAGGAGAACATTGTTTTCCTTTTTTCTTTTTTTCTTTTTTTCGTATTGTGTCTATATGAGAAGATGGATGTCATCACTTCACACTCTATGCAGATCACACCGTCATGCCGTGTGCCTTAAACTTACACAGTGATGTCCGTCGATTATTTCTCAAGAAAACTGGGGGAAACCCAAATATCCAGAGTATTGGCCAAATAAACGGCTGCTGTGCCTCAAGAAACTTGCTCCGCAGAACTTTTAGACCTTGTGCCTCTTCCCTTTTCCCTGTTATGTGGATGATGCATTTGACCCACAATTGTGGATACTACTTGCAGTTTATTTGATATTGCTTTTGTTTTGATATTATCATCCAGTATAGAGGTTATTTACATTTAATTGTTAAAATTTAAAAATTAGTTTAAATGTAATTAAAGTGAAATTAAAATAATTCCATTTCTCACAGTAGCCACCCCTCCAGGGCTCAGTAGCCCCCACGGCTAGTGGCTGCCATCTCTCCAGCATGGCTTACAGAACACTTCCGTCACCGCAGAAAGTGCGACTGGGCAGTGCTGCCCTAAGCTATCACTTGGCACATGGAGCCACGAACTTTGCCCAGTCAGCCTTGGAAAGGCAGAATCGGGCAGATCAACCCCTGGGTCCTGCTCTTCTCATTTCCAGGAGCCACATCAGTTCGCTGCTACTGGAGATTAGAAAAACCCGAAGCTGTCAACGCAGAAAACAGATATTTGATTCAAAATATTTCCGTGTGGAGAGGAAGAAATCACGGGGTGTCAGCTGGAATGTGTTTCCAGAATCGCCTCTACATTTTTATTTTTTATTTTTTTTTAAGATTTTATTTATTTATTTGACAGACACAGCGAGAGAGGGAACACAAGCAGGGGGAGTGGCAGAGGGAGAAGCAGGCTTCCCGCGGAGCAGGGAGCCCGATGCGGGGCTCGATCCCAGGACCCTGGGACCACGACCTGAGCTGAAGGCAGACGCTTAACGACTGAGCCACCCAGGTGCCCCTCACCTCTACATTTTTAAAAAAGAGAAAACAAAGGAGGCAATAGTTCCTGTTTTCCATTCCGTTTCTTCTGGGTCTTGGGGCTGCGGAAGCAGGTGTAAGAACAATGCTCTTGTCGCTGCATCCAGCCCGCCCCCCAGCTTCCACGTGAAAGAGAGAACAGTCACCTTGTCCCTGCCAAGATACTTGCTTCACGTTCTACGGACCAAATATCCGGGGCGGGGCAGCGCGGACACGCAGCGGGGGCTGGAGCTGGCGGGGGCCAGTGAGGCCGGCCAGGACCGATGGGTCCTCCCCTTCCCCTCGGCCTTGGCTCTCCGTTACTTTCTCGTGCAAACAGAAAGCTGGCCAAGCTCCTTCTCTGCACCCGAACTCCTTCGCTGGTTCTTGTTTCCCGGAGCCCGCGCGGAGCGCATCGCTGCACAGCGGGGAGGGCAGCTGCCGGCCCTTCAAGAAAACAAAAATAGCCAAGTCCCTGGCTTCGTGTGGGACACAGCCTTACACCCCCCCCCCTGCCCCCACCCCACCCCCACCCCCCCGCTGCCCCGGGCCTGAGCAGGACAGAGTCCTGGGGGAAGTCAGAGACAGGACCTCCCAGAGTCTGGGGGGTCGTCGCCGGCAGCTCAGCGGCTGCCACTGCTGCTCAGGGTCATAATGAGACAGTCACACATCTCACTCACCAAGGCCTCAGTTCCCACAGGAAACGCGGGGCGCCAGGTCCTTTTACCGTCCTCACCGTCCGGATGCAGAAACCTGCGCGGGGAGGTTAGTTCACCGGCACCGGGTCACACAGGCAGCGAGTGGGATCTAAACCCACATATTCGCGGCCTGCCGGGCCCACTCCTAACCACTGTGCTCGGGCCTGGCAACGAAGTGGTGCTCCAGAAACCCCGAGAGAAGTAGTCAAACGGGCGGCCTCCTCCCCTTCTGCATTTCCCATGTTTTCTAATGATCGGGCCCACCTAAAGTGCTAACAAAGCCCATGGAGGCCAGTCAGCCTGGCACAGAGAGACTTCATAAAGACAGCTCTGTCACACTGCACTCCCAGCTTCACCCTGAGGTGGGGACACAGTGTGGAAAGCGTGGTCCAAAGCCTCATGCGTTTCGGGGCCATGAAGTCACACTGATGAATGGCCAGTGCTTTCCAAAGAGATAGCTGGGTCCGTTCCTCTGTTTCGCCAATACTGGTTGAGGACCCAGGATGCGCTGGGTAAGTCTCTGAGCGTTATGGGTAACCGCCATCCATTTCCAGGTGACCAGGGGCTGGCCCTGAGCCTTATGTCAGCCTCCTGCATGCCTTGTATGGACTTAATCCGTGGGCATCCCTCTAATGGCTCCTCCTGACACCATCTCTTCAGATAACTTTCCCAGGTCAGACCACATGGAGCTCAGCAGCAGTGACAGCGAATTGTACAGGGCTGGTGCTCCATGAACCATTCCTGAATGACTGAATGACTAAGTGATCAGAAATATTTCGGTTGCCTCCTGTAAACAATACTATCCCCGGGCTTTTGGTAGCAGCTGCTCTGGAGTCCATCACCATCCATTTCCCACCCCCAGTAAGATGGGCCTGAGCCTCTGGCTCCTGGCTTTAAGAACTGCACTGCAGGGTTTCTCATCTGCAGGCTCCCTCCCCCACATTCGAGACAGAAAGCCAAGGGCATCCAAGTCCATCTTTGAAGGGCTGAGCACGCCGACCACTGTGGGCCCAATCCGCAGGGGCATGACCACTCAGCTTTAGAGATTACGTGACATCTGAGTCCCTGAGGCTGATGAATCTGTGCTCTACCTGAGGGCCACCCTGCCTCCTCCAGGCCAGTGTCTGCTGGCACTGGGCAGTCTGAAAGTCAAAGCCCGTGATGGTTTCCAGCCATGGGGTCCCCCAGCGAGGTTTTTCCTGCCAGGGCAGGGCTGGTTTGCTGAGCCTGCTAGGAGACTTCAGGCAGTGTTCTTGTAAACACAGCATGCGGGCATCCTTCACACTGGCCCCCAGGGAATCCCACCTTGGCACGAAGCTCAAATGGCTGCCGATGACTTGTCTGTTGAAACTCAACAATCCATGAGACATTTTAGAACATAAAAATACAAAACAATTTTGTATGTGAAAAGCAATAACAAAATTAACCCTGGGAAAACATACTAGCTTTCAAATACAACTGTGTAGGGGTTATGATATATAAATACGTCTTCAAAATGAATAAGATGATGACTAATAGGACATAGAGTATTGGCCAAAGGACATAACTAACAAAAGTAAAATTACACATCGTCATAAGAGAAAATATTCAGTATCAGTAATCAGATAAACGTCAAAAGTTCATATAAGGCCAGACTATATTTTGACACAGAAACATTTGTAAAGTGATGCATAAGCCATGGGATCGGTGGACAGTGAAACAGACAGGTTTACATTTTGTTCTCTCTCCCATAGAAGGTCAAACCTCTTGAACGATCTGTTGAACCACATGTCTTTCTTTTCTGTCCGCATAACACATAATACCCAGCAATATGGCACCCTCTCCACACCTCATAGAATCTGTGCTGCCAAAGATGATCAGTGAGTTTCCTGTAGTTAAACCCAATGCAGACTCTTTGGTCATCATTCCGCCTCACTTAGCAGCTGCATTGTGCACTGATAACCAGCCCCTCACTTGTATACCATCATGCCTTCTGCCTCTTCCAGACATTCCCTTGTACTTCCCTCCTCTGTGGGCTTCTTGTCCACTGCCTTGAGTCTGCTGACCTCCCTACCACTCTGACCCTAGAGAATCTCACTGGACCATCTTATTCAAGAATTATTGACCTGGGTGGCAGGCTGTGTCTGAGGCATGCGCTGCAGTAAGGCTGATCGTTTGTCACCCCTTCGAACAAAATATTCTCTAAACAATTGCTTGACGTTTATTTAAAGGCAAAGCATGCATGGCCCACACCAAAAAGCCAAAAGCCCTACAGCTGGTCAGACACCCTCTTCAGAAAGCAGACTATTATCTGTTGGTGCTTGAGGATTTACCACCTCACCCCAACTGACTTATCAGAATATTCCTCCCTGATGAGGGTCCTTGCAAATATAATTGTTACTTTCTTGCTGGAGAGACTTAGCCCTCTTTCAAGGCTGGGGGCCTGGCCTCCTCATTCCATCTCTGTGGATCGATGACTCTTGAATGTATTGTCTTCAACCTAGAGTTCCTCTGGACCTATGGATAGGAGAGCTCACCTTGCTTCCACTTGTAGTTCCTCTTCACATTTTGGAAGTTCAAAACCAAACTCAGGGCACCCAGTCCCTGCCCTCTGTACCCCTCCAGCCAGATCCTCTGCCCATGCACCCTTTCTGCCTAGTTGGCCCTGTCACCCACCAAATTGTAGACATCCAACAAACTCAAGAGCTTCCACGGACTCTGCACTCATCCGCTTTCCCTGTATCTAATAGGTGATTAAATTCTTTTGATTTCATTCCCTAAATAACCTGGGAACTATCCCTTCTACTCTCACTGCCATTTCCCTATTTAAAGGACAATTTTCTCACCTAGATTACTTCTGTAGCCTCCCAGCTGACCTCCCTGTCTCCGGGCTCTTCCCACCTTCCACATGCTCTCCACTTGGCAGCGCAAGTGACCTTTATACAATGCAGATTTGATCACTTCCCTCTCCTATTGAAGACATTTCAATGGCTCTTTATTATCCCCAAGATAATGACCAAGCTCCTCAAATGCCTCCGAAGAGTCTTATAATTCTTGCTGGTCCCTATAGACTTGTGTCTCTGACACCTTATGACACAGGATTATTGTGCTTCTTTCGATAATCTTCAGTAACTTGCACGCACCTGTACCGTCTCCAGAAATCTTTGTGCATTCTATGTGTGCTACCAAAATAGCCTTCTTAATCCTTGCGGTCCCTGGGCCTCAGCTTGGACGCCACTCCTTCAGCAAGCCTCCCGGCCCCCAATGGCTCCATTAGGAGCTGGCTCTATTGTCCAGCAGCACAGGGACCCCCCAGGTCCTGACACATGGGGCACCATATTATAAACACTTACCTTTCTCTGTCCCCTGTGAGCATATGAGCTCTCTGAGGGTTCTGGCTGGTCCTTCCTCCTTCCCTGATAAGTCACAGAGCCTGGGACAGAGCCAGGCACTGCCACTGACCGGTATGCACTGAAAGAATAAAAGGACTTTGTCACAAACTTCTAAAATGTGCATGTCCTTCTGAGAATCTATTCTGATAATCACAAATATGGTTTCTGATTTCTGCACAAATATGCTTGTTTAAAAAATTACTTATGATAGAAAAAACACTAGTAATAACAAATGTACAACAGAGGAAGAATAGTCAAGTTAATGATGATGAATCTATGTGAAAAAAATGCTAAGTAGCCATATTATATTTCTTGTCATATAATATTAAGGGAAGAAAATGCAGAATGCAAAATTGTATATTGCAATTTAGTAAAAAGTAGATTTAGTGCAGGAAAGGATAGGAAAGGAATTAGGCAATATGGTAGTAAGTTATACCGCTAAGTGATGGGATTGTGGGTCCTTGACATTTTTTCTGTGTCTTTTTCTGTATTTTCCAAATTTTCTTTTTTTTTAAAAAAGATATTATTTATTTGTCAGAGAGAGAGCGAGAGAGAGAGAGCACAAGCCGGGGGAGCGGCAGGCAGAGGGAGAAGCAGGCTTCCCGCTGAGCAAGGAGCCTGATGCGGGGCTCGATTCTAGGACCCTGGGATCGTGACCTGGACTGAAGGCAGATGCTTAACAACTGAGCCACCCAGGTGTCCCTATTTTCCAAATTTTCTTAATTGAATGTTAATTAGCAATACTCTTCTAATTGGAAATACACGTGGGTATGCTCGTGAGCACCATCAGAAGCATGTCCCCTCGGACTTCCCAGCATGGAAAGATCCAGCTCAGTTGGTAGGACTCTGGGTCCCACTTTGGAAATGACTCTACCAGGGACAAGCTATGGTGCTCCAACAGGATGTGTCCATCACACCAAAATTCTGCCAAGCACCTCCTCTGGCTTCCTTATTAACTTCCAAGGCCCCTATCAATATCTTATTCTGCCCCTCTGTACCTGACCACCCGAGGCCTCTGTTCCTCATCACAGAAACTTCCTCCCTCCTTCCAGCAGCCTCATCCAATGTGCAAGCCGAAGTGCCTCCAAGTTTTTGGATTGGTCCTGAGTCAAAAGTGCCTTCCTATCAGATCTTTACCTTGTATTTACATGGTTTGCAGACAACGTTTTGCCCTGAACCCAATGAGCAGCTGGCTGTATGGTGACTAGGGGAAGGTAAACTCTGAGAGCCAAAAAGCACCTTCTGATCACCTTTATCAACTCCCTATTTTGCAAACGAGGACACAAAGGTCACACACAACAAGAAAGAGCAAAGCTTAAACCAGATCATGTGCCTGGGTTACATCTGCTGACATATTATATAACGGTTTCACATGGTCTCTAAGTTTTATATATTTTTTTGAAACATCTAATTCTTTGAAAAACTGAAACTTTAACATACGGATGAACTATGTGTCATTAACCCCGGGTGGGCCTGAGAGACAAAGGGAGCACGGGGGCAGTGATGTTCCACTCCACAGAGAGACTCATGAAAATGGTATGCATGGGAGGGCTGAAAACCAGACACAGTGAGTTACTTGGGGAACCCTGGAGAGGCGCCCAGACATTCCCAGTGAGTTCTGCTGGGTACGGGTCCTCTGGGGCACCAGCCTTCCTCTTCCTTTCCAACTCTGCCTCTACCACTGTGGACCCTAAAACCAGCAGTCACACTTCCAGCCCCTGCTGAGGGGCAGACTGCTGACCACAGCTGGTACCCCGCAAGGCCTGCCCGGAGTGTGCTGATGTCCCATGTGGAAAGGCACCTCCCATGCCGAAGGTGAGTCCCTGTCTTGCTGGCCTGAGCTCCAGTCCTTCCTCTTTGAAGGCCCTGGCTCTTTCATTGTCATGTGTTCTTGCACTGTAGTCTGCTCTCCTCACGAAAGCAACATGAGTCTGGGACCTGCCCGATTCAGAATCACCCGCCCCTCCGAAGCCTGCCTGGTGACCTTCATCAATGTGTCCTGCTCAACTATTCCTTCTCTCTGCCTGCATTTTTCTTAGTCAGGGCTCTCCCTGGTTGTTAATCCAGAGACCCTTTGTAGCTGTAGCCTGCCCCAGGACTCCAGTTCCAGACATGGCTACAGCCTGAGTTGATTCAAGCAAGAATGCTTGCTGCGTCATTATACTGTGATGAGTCAAAACTTCTGAGTGGATGACTGTCCTCAGCATCCCACTCCCCCAAGTTCACTTTCTCCACCTGCCCTCCAGGGAGATTGTTTTCACCGGCTCCATCCATAACTTTGTGTGATGCAGAATAAGGAGGGGTGGGGGGGAGAAGAGGCACCCAGGTTGGAATTGGGAAGAATTTACTGATGGTTGAGAAAAAGAAACTTAGGAAGAGTTACTGTAGGCAATTTGAGTTATTTAAAAATTTGTTTGTCTCATGATGTGTTTCTTCTATCAGGTAATCTCTCTTGTGTAAATCATGTAGATCATAGCTTCAATAAGGCTGCATATTATTTTTGTGAAAAATACTAGTGAATATGGCAAATGGTTTATCCCTGGTCTTTTCCCTCAAAATTTATCTATGTCAAAGAATGCACAGTAATATGCCATGTCTACCAATACTTGTATTTGGGGGCAACATATTAGAAACTAGGATAAAACAAATAACCTTCTTTAAAAAAAAATCCTAACCCTTTTGCATGTTAACCATCTTAAAGATGCTACTGAATATAGCCAAGAATGGAACTCCAAGGCCAGCTCTCTGAGCCAGCAGGTGAGTCACTGTGGTCTTGCTCTTCTCACCAACCAAGAAGGTCAAAGTCACTAAAGTATCATATAGGGATTTCTATTTTCCAAATGATTTCTTATGTATTAGCGAATCTGGATGTTCAGAACCACCTGGGATGACATGGAATGTAACTTTAGCCCGATTAGAAGATGATAAAACTGAAGCTCACAAAGGCATTAAGGAGCTCACTCAAGGTCATGTGGCCAGAAGGGGCAGCTGCTGCTGATGGAAAAAATTGTCCAGAATCCAGATGAGCCAAATATCCCTGAATCCCTGAGGAGATTCAGTTGAATGATTCAAGTGTCTTTGATACTGTCAGAGACTGGGAGTACTTATTAGTTGATTGTTAGCAGGAAAGAAGCTATTTAGATTATGATAGATGTTCAGCCCTGAAAATGAAAGAAATCAGGTTGCTGTTCATTTAACGACTTCATAGAGCAATTCTGTGATACTTAGGACTCCCTAGGTCCCATGCTGACAGCTCCACCATCACAAAGACATGGGAAAGTGTTAGACTCACTCAGGTAACATGGGGTCTTGACAATGATTCATAATGGTGCGAGATTTCAGAACTTCTCAAGCAGGCTGGAGGAGGAGGCTGAAAATTCTCAAGCCAGGAACTTTGCAAAGTTGCTGACAATAAACTTTACCTCTACACCAAAGTCATTTGAATCTGCATTGACAAGGAGAGGAAAAACTATTCTAAAAATTTCTCTAGTTGATTGGTACAAGAACATACCAAAACCATGCCGGTGAGTGTGGTAGCCCACGCTCTGTGCCAGGAACAGCATGGCAGCGACACTCTTCCATTGGTGCCAACAGGGCAGCCAGAGAAACTCATGCTTATCTCTCCTTCAGATACACTGTCATCTTTAAAAAATGTTTGCAAAAACTCTTCCACTAAACACATTAGCAGTTAGAGCCCAGGTTAGGACCCAAAAACCTGAGGTGTGACCCTACTTCTATACTCCCTTGGAGATATCCTGAAAATCAATCTGTCTTTTCCTCGATCCACATGAAACACAGACAACTCGTCCTCTTTGTGGAGAAGACAAAAGGGTCATAGGCTCAGGGTCATTTTGAGAAAGTGGAAGTACATGATAAGATGAAAAGCAAGAGACAGGTACCTGCATACACCTGGGCCACTGCCCACTCACAGGGTGACTCTGAGCCTACCTCAGTGACTTGCCCGCCAACAACACAGAGGAGAGAATCACCCCACGGCTCACTCCCCTTCCCTTCTCTATTCTGAGACCTTCCGCTCATTGGCTCCTCTCTCCTTAAAGCTTTCTCCTTTCTGAAAGATCTTTTCATCTTTCTCTCTCCTTCTGAACTTAAAAGTACCAATGCTTTACCTCAGATCTCCAATATTCCTTATGAGACTTGTGGAACTGTTACCTTTTATTTGTGGCAGACATACACACATCCCATGAAGCTCTCTCGAGTATCTCGAGAGCTGGGGGCATAGCAGCAGCACGGGGCCCGAGCAGGGAGGACAAAGAATGTCAGAGAAGAAAAGAGAAGGGAGAGACATGGATGGAGGCATGGGGATAATTTGGGGAAAGAGAAACAATATTCAAAGAGGATTTTTAGAAAACTTCACTTGATGATATAGGACGCAATTCCCACGTTTGTCTTCTGGAGCCTACCCTTCAGAAATTTATAGTAAGAATCTTTCACAGCTTCCCCTGTGTGTGCTTATTTGGATGCAACAATGCCCTGAGACTGACCTGAAGGTGGAAACTTACTGGATACATTCAAATTATAGAGTATTACAGAAATTCTCTTACGTAACTTTTCATGTGTGCATGCCCTGCCTCTCTAAATTACATACTTGCTGAAAATAATAATTTGAGGCTATACAATTATTCTCTGGATCTCTAGCATATTACCCACCACTGTGTCTTACATGTGATAAATACTCATTAGATACTTTATTTCTTGATTGACAGGGAAGGCATGTTGGCAAGAATTATTATAATTTGGTACAGTGAGGAGCCAATATTTGACAATGTGAGAGAATCAAGAGCTTCGGCAAAAGGATACTTTTTTTTTTTTTTTTAAAGATCTAGGCAGAGGCTAGTAGAGGCTAGGTATAACTGTGTTCATATTAACCTCGGACGAAAAAGTTTAGTGCTCAATGCTAGGCTCAGAGAAATACAAATGCCTATCAGCCACTGTGTGCTATTGGTGTTGTTACTTCTCAAAGTATTTTCACTAATTGTCAATACGCGCCAAATTGCCAAGCAGAGCAGTCTCTGATAGGACCCTGCCTCAGGCTTAGAAAGGTTGTCTTAGGGGAAGTGAACTGTGGACTAAGAAGATTCTGAGCAGTGGAATGGCTGTAAGTCTTTAATAACTTGAATAACTGGCCTGTAGTCTATGCCAGTTTCCATGGTGTAAGCACTCTCATCATGGCCGATTTCATGACGTCATGGAGTGCGGAATTGCAAAGAGATGTGCATAATCAGCTCTTCGGAGCCAGCACAAGTCAGCTCCAGCGCACCATTGATCCTAAGGCTGTCCCCTTCTGCACACCCAAAGAGCAAGTCTGCAAACACAGGAGATGGTGGGGGTTTTGTGAGGGAGGGGTTCTTTCAGAAACATGAAGTTGAGACTCAGAAAAGTTACACAAAGCACCAGGAATTATTTTTAAAGCATTACAGAAAGAAAAAATACGTAGAGAATACAAATATAAGTTGTCAGCCAGCTAATAAAATATACCCTCTTACAGCGAGCATTATATTTGCAAAGACCTCTCAAATTTCATTACTTCCCTGGGCTAATATGAGTATACCAGGAGAGCCAGAACATCAGAATTAAAACCTTAGAGGTCAAAAAAAAAAGAAAGAAAGAAAAGAAAAGAAAAAAGAAAGACGAGATTACAAAAGCTAATGTGGAGAAAAAACAAACAAACAAACAAAAATAAAACCTTAGAGGTCATCCAACTAGCTCCTTTGAGGCATGTGATTTTATTCTGATAAGCACAGAACAAGGAATATGCCAGCATCTGAACTTAGCTCAATCATCTGAAGATTTCTCCTCTGTTGGCGCAAATCCTTTTGCCTCCAACACTCCATTAGAACTCTCTTCTGTGTCTTGTTTCCCCCAGAGCCTAAGATGTGCTAACATGCACAGGTCTGGTGACCCACAAAACTGGGAACAAGCTTAAAATAACTGAGAACTTGTTGTAAGTCAATTTTTTTCTGTTTAAAGCAATCTCGTCCTGGTATGTGTGTCACAAGTGGTGTTAAGTGTGTGAGCATGCATGCACCTGCACACCCACTCTCCATCATCAATGCCCAGCTCCCACTGCCCAACCCCCAGCCTAATCCCTGTACCTACTACAGAGAGAAGAGAGATGGATAAGGGCCGGCTAAAGGTTTTTATCTATTCTGATCAACTGGCCCTTTTCTAAATAATTAATGAAAAGACCTACTCTAAAAGGTTATGAACACCTCACCGTTAGGACTCATGCACAGTAATTCTTATAAAAGCTACCAAAAACCTTCCAGGTTTGAGTCTGTAAGCCTGACGAAGCGTATAATAATACTCTCCCTTTTAGGCAAAAGAGGTTGCAGACTGGGCTGGATGAGGGGAGGGTATTCGTACTTCACGTGCTCATTCTGATTCATATTTCCGATGATCTCTGTTACCCTTACCCCTGATTGTCTGTCCCTGACCCAGAGATTGTTGGATTTTCAGAATTCAGCCTCTCAGGACAGAGAGCCAGGATCAGAGAGCTCTGAATGAATTATTAATAAGCATTAATAACGATACAAAGGGGTCACACTGACAACTTATACAGTTTACATACTCATTGTCCATCCCATTGACATGAGAAATGTCAATCTTGTGCCAGAAAAATGATCGAGAATAATCTTCTGCCTCTGACACTGGAACAAATAGATATTTTGTGGAAGAGCTTAGTCGCCCTCTTTAATTCGAACGTCATGGGTTAAGGATGTACCAAAAAATGTTCCTAAATAACAAATTTGGCTTTGCATTTGACTTATCTAATTAAACTCTTTGACCATATTTATTTTGTTCAGTCAAGATGGGCCATATCAGCCAAATTTTAACATTCTCTGTAAAAAAACAGAATTTCCTTACCAGTCCACCCTTTAAAACACTAAGGGAGGGCTTAGCTGAAATTTAATGTGTTGAGTTGAATACAAATAAAGACCATGGATGTAGTTTTATAAATGTTAATGATGTCTTTCTTTCAGCTCTAATCTCTATATCAAAAAGTTCACAATTGTTATAGCATCTGCTCTGATGATATATTTTGCTGTTGTTTTATTCCTGTTAATGCTTTTTTCCTTTAATTCTATTTTGCCCTAGCTATCTTTTAAAAATTGGCTACTAAATAATTACCTGGTGTACCTTTTTTGTTGTCCTTATTCTCTACAGATCTGTATCATTTTGTTTTACATACATTTCTTTAAAGTAGAAACAGTTGAATTCTGTTTTTTTGTTTTTTTAAGATTTTAAGTAATCTCTCCACCCAACACGGGGCTCAAACTCACAAGCCTGAGGTCAAGAGTCCCACACTGCTCCGACTGAGCCAGCCAGATGCCCCAGTTGAATTTTGTTTTTTATTCATTCTACTAGTTTCTGTCTTAAGCTAATAATAATCATGCTTACATTTGAACTAATACATCTCAGGTTGTATTTTCTTCATTTCCCTCTTCCTGCCTTTTACTGAATTTATAGGATTTCCTATGTCCCAACTTTTATCTCCCATGGAAAGTTTGGAAAATGGAGATTTATATTATTTTTAAATACATAATATACATACCAAACTATAACATATTTAATGATTCAGAGGGTTTTGTTGTTGTTGTTGTTGTTTTTGCTTTACTAAAGTCATAGCCCCTACTTAGTTATTTGTATTTTGTAGTCTATTGTTGCTTACATTTACTAACATATTTTACTAATTGCTCTCTTTATTGCTGTGTGGCTTTTTTTCTATCTCATGTCAGGTCTCTTTCTTCCTGATGAGATACAACCTCTAACAGTGAAGGCCGCTGATTGGTGAAAGTCTGTGTCTTTGTTTGTCTGAAAACGTGTCTATTTTATTTATTTATTTATTTATAAATATATTTTTTTAAGATTTTATTTATTTATTCATGAGAGACGGAGGGAGAGAGAGAGAGAAGCAGAGGGAGAAGCAGTCTCCCAAGGAGCAGGGAGCCCGATGCGGGACTCGATCCCAGGACCCCGGGATCATGACCTGAGCCGAAGGCAGATGCTTAACTGTCTGAGCCACCCAGGCGCCCCTGAAAATGTGTCTATTTTATATTCAATCTTGAATGATTGTCTGGACGGGTATAAAATTTAAAGTTGATAATCGTTTCCATCAGTATTTGAAGTCCACTGAAAACAATCTGGCATCTGCTGCTGATGAAAAGTCTCTCTCATTGTCATGTCTTTGCCAATAATCTGTCTTTCCTCCCTGGAAATCTCCATGATTTTCTTTTTGTTTCTGACATTCTAGATTTTTACTCTGATGTCAAGTCAGAGATATATTTAACTATATTAGCATTTGTTGGTTGCTTTCAATCTAAGGACACATGTCTTTCTTTAATTCTGGAAAGCTTTTAGCCATTAGATCTATCAGTTTATCTACCAAATGTCTGAACTTCTGTTTCATATTTTTACTCTGGTCTCTTGATGCTGCATTCTAGGTAACTCTTCAGTATTGGCCTTCAGTTCATTGATTCTCTCTTCATGTCTAGTCTAGTGTTTAAATCATTTATTAAGTTTTTAATGCCAAAAACGTCTTTTATTTCCAAAGTTTTAAATCAATTCTTAGTCATGTCTACATGGCCTTGTTTTATTACTGCTTGGTTTTGTTTCCCAATCTTTTGTTGTTATGAATATTCTTCCTATACTTATCTCTTTGAGCATCTAAACTTACCTATGTTCATGTGCTTCTCAGATTGATAACCAGTTTTGACTCCTGGACTTCATTCACATTCATTGTCGATTTTGTTTTCTTTCTTAGCATCAAATATTTTTGTGTATTTTACAAACCAAAAAAAAAGCCTTTTGAAGCCTATAGATTTGTAGGATCATTTTGAGGTGTTTTTTTGGTTGTTTGTTCTGTTTTTATGTCTCCCTTCCTCTGTGTTCCAGACTCCCTGCCCCTAAGTTTGGGGCCTGTGCTCATCCACCTGCCTGTATCCCCTGCTCGGGGTTAGGTGTTGTGTCATTATTCTGCCCCCCCCCCCCCTTCAGGAGGTGATACCTGCCACACTCTTGGTCAATAGGAGGCTTCATGAGGCTCATTGCCCCACTGTGTTGGTGCTCTCCCTTGGTCTATCACTTTGTCTGTTAGCGGCAGTTTTTCACAGCTTCCTCTTCCGAGCCTGCTGCCAGCCCCCACGCAGGTGGAAGGCTGTAGGCTGCCTCCTCCTGCAGGAGCCAAACTTCTCCACCCTTGCCTGCTTCCAGAGAGCAGCAGGCCCATAGCTCTGCCCAGTCACCGTTTTGCATCGTGGCTCCATTTCTAGTCTAGAGGGAGGTTTATACTAAATGTCAAGTTAACTATGGTTATTCACTTTTATCTCTTTTAATCAATTATTGCTATATGCTTGAAGAATGTTAATACTTCAAACTGAATTTACTGCACCTTACTGTCTATTTACAACAATAAAAATGAACATCCATTAAATCCTTATGTGCCAGGCATTGTGCTAAGTATTTTTATCTTACCTCATTTAATTCTTAAAATACTTCCAGGAGGTAGGTGCTCTTCTGTATCTCTATACCAGAAGAAATCAACACTCTGTAGAATTTAAGTCATGTGTTCTCTGACATATATATATATATATTTTGGCAAGGACAAAATGGGATTCACACCTAGTATGTCTGACTCGAAAGCCAGAGCTGCTGACTTTGATATGGTAAGGATAAGAAAGCATCTCTTGATAATAATCTGACATGACTAGCTCTATGACCCTGGAGAAGAAGCCACAAGAAGAGGGAGAATGTGGGCTGTGCTTCTGTGGTGCTGGCTTCTAGTTAGAGTTATTTTACTAACTACCACAGAGACCTGGGGAGTCACTGAAGCAGGCTAAGTATTCTCTCTATAAAATGAGGTTATTAACAATTGCTTTTTCTCCCTGTTTCCTTATGAAGTGTATATATCTATATCTATATCTATATCTCAGATCTAAAACATTTTTTAAAAAACATCGTTTTAAAACATGAAATATCACATATTTTATATTTCATATTGGTTTCAAGCTTTTTTTCCTGTATTGAAACTAAGAGGTGTTATAAGCAAAGTTTACATAATTTTCCTTGAATATATTGCCTTATGCTTGCCCACACTAGAGCTCATTTGCTATTTTGTTACCCACTCGTGAAACCTCATGAGATCTTACAATGGTTTATCCCTGTTTGACATTTCACTTCCATCTTTAATTTTGGAGATCTCACTGTGTACTCTTGGATCCAAATCACTTATAACACTATTAAATAAACTCCTAAAATTTTTTTTTCCATCTGGGGAAGCAACTATTTTCTTCTAGCTTTTATTTCTTATTAAGCTAATTCTTTCTCTACAGCAAAACAGATACGATCCCCCCACCCCCTGATTGGTGGCCAATGTCTTGACTGTTTCACAGCTTTTTATCAGCATTTGTTCTCTTATCAAGGCAGAAACATATAATGGGAAGACCAGATTATGAAGCAAACCCACCTTGGGCATCTACTAGTAGCCTGACTGGGGCCAGTTACTTAGCATCCTTGACTGGCATTTTTCTCACCTGTAAAGTGAAGGTAACATCAATCCTGAAGAAAGGATGCAATGACTTTGTAAGACCAAGTATCCCAAAGGCCAAGTAAGGTATCTGACACAGAGTAGATTTTTGATAAATGCAGATTATCCTTATCACTCTCTGAAGCCTGAAAGTATTTCTTTGCAGCAAACTCATAGAAAAGCAAATGCTGACTACATTAACCATACTCCAGTGATGCAAATAACTTGCTTCTTTCTTCATTTTTATTGCACTGTCAAGTTCTATAAAGCAGCAACTCACCTCGATTTTCAATGTTGCTAGATAATGATGACTCATTTCAAACTCCAACAAGCACATAGGCTTCATTTTCCACAAAGTGGTGGTCCCTTGTAAAGTGACTCTGAAGTCTTTGAGAGGAAAGAAGTTCAGGATTCTGAGTACAGATGGTGACTATGAGGAAGCCTGCAGAAGGGTCAGTTCCAAGCCCTGGGATCATCAGTGAAATCCTTTATAAACTATGGACAAGTGGTTTGTGTGACTCATTGGTGGCTGCAACGTGATGTCCAGCCAAATGCAAATCTATCCCTAAGAAATCACTGAACTTGGCAATCATGTTTCATAACCTATGGTTCTGTAGGTGGTAGACGGAAAGAGGTGCAACCTGAATAGAACTTTTATGAATTTTCTGGTCCAGGGTTTCCTAGGCTGAGTAAATACTAGTGTGTGTTTGTGTGTGTGTGTGTGTGTGTGTGTGTGTGTGTGTGTGTGTGTATGCACGCGCACATGTGTAGGGACTCAGGGAAACTGGAACTAACTGAAACTAACTGAGGAGAAGGGAAGACGGGAAAGGAGGGAGGAAGGGGAGCAGGGAAGGGAACAGCAGGCAGTCTCATCACTGTCTCCATTCACCTTCATCTTAACCAAGTATCCGCATCACAAATATGTGCTACTTTTCTAACTGTGTATTTCCAGAAAGTTGTACTGTCAGGTTCAATAAAGCAGAGAATTCTCTAATTTTCAATGTTGATAGCTAATGATGACTCATTTCATACTCCAACAAATATGTAAGCTTCATTCTCCACATAAGCAGTGGGACCTTTTACAGCTAACTTGCTAAGTGAATATTTCTGCATATTTCCAGAAAGTTGCACAGAATTATTGTTATTCTATACTATAGGAAATAGCATAATTTCTTCCTTGAGGAAAGGAGATATATTTGCAGCCTGTTCTTTCATAAGTATATTTATTTGCACAGTAGATTTCTTTCCAAGTCACTGAGTCATATCTTCCCAGATACAAAACTGAAACCTCCTTTTCTTTTTATCAGGAGATTGACATTCTCATATAACATTTCATAATAAAGTGTTCAAAGGTCACATTTAAAATATATGAGATAAAGTCATTGAGATCTGGAGGTATTACAAGCCTCAAGTTAACAGGCTGGCTTAATAAAGAACCACATTCTGGGCTTTAGTCTAGCCCAGCATGAAGCCCCTCTCTCACTTTTTATATGCTTGACTTCCAGTATTTTCGAGTGTTGCCCAGGGAAGCATCTTTAACCAGATTACTCCAAAACTAGTATTTTCCCACTTAAATAAAAATGTACTGTGTGGAATAAATAGCCTCACATTTAAAATAGGATGATTTTAGGGGCCTGGGTGGCTCAGATGGTTAAGTGTCTGCCTTCGGCTCAGGTCATGATCCCAGGGTCCTGGGATCGAGGCCCACATAGGGCTCCTGGCTCAGCGGGGAGCCTGCTTCTCCCTCTTGCTCTGCCTCTCCCCCTGCTCATGCTTTCTCTCTCTCTATCTCTGTGTCTCAAATGAATAAATAAAATCTTTAAAAAAATAAAATAAAACAGGATGACTTTATATCTGTTGTGGCCACCTTTTATACTACTATGGGTTTGGCACAGTGCTGAAAATTCCAATAACTTCCTAAAAGACTAACATCCTTCTGCTTGGCACTTATTGTTACTTCTCCAATGTTTGTGAAACCACTCCTATCTCATCTGAGGGAATTTTCTTCAGGGAAACTAAATTTATGTTTCTATTATCCCTGCACATGTGCAAAATTTTGTAAAACGAGAATGCAAAGTGTTGCAGGACTGGTGAGCAGCACTGAAGTTCTGTCCTCCAAATGAAGACATGTAACAATAAGAGAAAAGCTATGGCTTGCCAGTTTAATATTACCCTCAGCTAAGCACCAACAACTTTCATTATCAGAAGGCACAAAAATAAGTCCTTCCCTACTTCTTCCCACCCACACCCCCTGGAAGCTTCCAAGGAGTCATAACCCAGATGTCACTGTGGCTTTGCCAGACTCTTAGGAACGGTATTAGAGTAGGTTAAACTCTCTGTAGAAGCATAAAGCCCAGAAACCTGTGATTTCCTGAAACTCTTAAGTTCTTAGGGCCACCTTTTCACTGGTTCTCTTGCTAGACAGATGTGAAATTCAACTTCTTCCTCAACACACACACACACACACACACACACACGCGGGCGCGCGTACCGCCCATTATACAAAACCAATTTTCTTGAAGGTTGAAGGATCATGAGAAAAGGACATGTATTCAACACATTTCAAATGACATAGCGTCCCATTGTTCATGTGGCTGTCCTTAGACATTCTTTCGGCCTTCCTCTGTCCACAATCTCCCTCAAGGATGTTCCTCACTGACCCTTTCTCTAGGCTCCCTCTCCTCATCCCCTGTACTTCCTGGACCACCCTCTGAGTTCTTCCCCCAGCTCCTCCTGCGGGGATGCAGGGCGGTTCCGCCCCAATCCACGTGGGGCTCCCAAAGGCTCTGGGGTGCTGGAGAGACAACAGCACCACAGGGTTACAAGGACCCACTCCCTTAGAAAGACAAAGCAGGGGCACACATCCTTTTCCCAATACACAGCATACATTTTCCCTAAATTTTGTGTCTTTTTAAAAATCAAAAAAAAAATTACATCTTTTTCACTTTCTGCCAGAGATCATCAAATACGTTTGAAGCTTATAAGGCTTTAGTCTCACGGTTTACCGACATAACAAATAAACTTATTTGCTCCCCCAATGGAAATTTTATAGAGGGGTACATTCTCTTTCACAATTTGACTGATAGTTAAATTGCCTACAGTAAGACTGATAGTAATTTTCTATTCTTTATACGCCCTGATCGTGTTGCCATGAAGCTTTCTTGGGTCTTGATGAATAAATGCAGAGTCTCACGTGACTTTGGGAAGCTTAGAAAAACAGACTCTCCCACAGTTGCGGGGTAAGGAGCTGCCATTAATCAATGCCAGACTCTGTACTAGGTATTTATATCATTACATTATTAAAGTCAGCTTGTAGCTGGTTTTGAGAAATGCTGTAAATATATATGTTGAATAACTATCTCTGGATATACCAGCAGTACCATTTTTAGTATCAAGTAGCTTTAAAAAAAATTAAATGACCCCATTTAATATTTTTTCTTTCGTACTAAAAATCATCCTTTTCATAACTTTTTAAATATCAAGACTAAATTTTAATGTCACCCACTTTCATGGATCCCCGCTAATTGGCAAAAAGTGACCAAAGCCTATTATGCCTTCAGGAACATTTTCAAATTAATGTGCATTTTGTTAATCACAATGGTACTTATCTTAGCTACCTGGTCTCTGGAGACTGGATTGTCAGGAGAAGCCTCTCTGAGCTGAGACATGGAGACTGTCATGGGAAGATCAGAGGAATAGCAAGTGTCAAGGTCTTGAGGGAAGAACACACATGGGAGGTTGAAAGGAGAGAACGGGCCAGATGGGCTGGCGCACTGAGTGAGCCCACCTTGACTTTGAAGTCAAGGCAAGAAGGCCGACCTTGACTATACGTATGATGGGAAGTCATGAAGGGATGGAAGCAGGGGAGTGGTACTGATGTCATTTCAGTCTTTACTAGATTGCTCTTTCTGCTGCGAGGAGAAAGACTGGAGGGGGGCAGGGAGCAAGCAGGAAACCCATAGGGAGGCTCCTGCCATAGTCTAGGAGAGAAATGATGGGGGTTGGCCCATAAGAGCAGATGAAGAGGGAGGAGGGCAGAATGGGGATATATGCCGGCCAAATATATACCACAGCACACCAGGACCGAACCAAATTGCACCACAATGATGCTCACACATGGCAGCAACGAGATCCATTTGATGTCATTGGTTATTTGTATGGAAAAATAGGCTCCTTTCAATAGTGCCAGGTCCCTTCTTCAGAACCACTGCTTTAAAATATTGCAGGCGGCATGGTGGGAGACACATTTGCTCCTTTACATCAGTAGGCGAACTTTCACAAGTATCACATGAACTATTTTCATCTGCAGAATACTGGAGGTAATTCTTTCGCATCAGTGCCTGATGAGGCTTAATTAGTTAATGCTTACACGGTGGTTAAAAATGAAAAATGAAAAACGTTTAAATATCAACTATGACTCTGCTTAATTGTATTGTAAGCACTTAGCTCAGAAGCTTGCTGAGAATTCCTCTTTGAACCAACGGCTATTCTCAAGGGACGGTAAGAAGGCAGGAGCTACCCTTTCTAACTGCAATCAAAAGTCCATCTATCACTTCACATTCTTTTCCAGAAAGGATGTAGGAATCAAGTCCCGTGGAGAGGTTCTTCATTATCTTCTAGAAAACCATGTCAGAGGGTCATTTTTATGAGAAGGCGATGCCCATAGAAATACCACACTATTCAGTATTATTAGAGAATAAACATTTCCGGAAACTGTCTACCTTGACGCACCAAATCCTTTTTATTTTAACTAATTCTGATGTGTATCTCTCTTAAAGGTCGGGCACACTTCCCTACATGTAAGGGGGTATATTCCATATGACTTAATCTTTTTTTCCACATTTCGGGTTCACGATTCCAACAATGAGTACCATGTCGTGCTCTGAGCGAGTGATACCTTCAGGAGCTGTCACTCCTGAGTCACCACTACCACTAACTGGTCCGCCCCTGTGGCATTTTTGGTGGATTTTCCATCTTTTACGGTCAAGCCATCCATTGTCCCTTACTGTAACTGTCACATTTGCTCCAATGATTCCTCCTGTGGTGTTTTTAACCTGCTGCAAGTGCAGAATTGTGTGTGGAATAACAAGGGAAGGGGTTTAAAGGGAGGAGATGAGGCTGCTCCGTTTTCAGTTTCATCATGTCTGCTGGGACCATGTGGAAGACTATAGAACACTGGCATCACTTTATAAATGGAAAAGCAAACTGAGAAGGGATTTATCTTTACCACTTACTCTCACTGTTCAGTTTCCTGGGGCGACTGCAAAAATGTACTGTAGACTTACTGGCTGAGAACAACACACATGTATTATCCTACAGTTCTGGAGATGAGAAGTCCGAGTGGGGCTTCCTGGGTTTGGGTCAAGGTTTCAACAGGGCTTTTTCCTCCTGGAGGCTCTAGAGGATTGTGTGCTACCTTACCTTTTCCAGCTTCTAGAAGATGCCGCTTTCCTGGGCTTATAGTTTCTTTCCATTTTTAAAGTCAGCAGCAAAGAGGGGCACCTTAGTGGCTCAGTCGGTTGAGAATTCGACTCTTGGTTTCCGCTCAGGTTGTGATCTCAGAGTAAGGTGATGAAGCCAAGCCCCACATCAGGCTCTGCGCTCAACCAGGAGTCTGCTTAAGACTGCTTCTCCCTTGCCCTCTGTCCTTCCTACGCTGCACTCTGCGTGTGTGTGCTCTTTCTCTCTAAAATAAGTAAGTATATCTTTGGGGCACCTGGGTGGCTCAGCTCGTTGAGCATGGGACTCTTGAGTCCAGCTCAGGTCATGATCTTAAGGTTGTGAGATCGAGTCCCATGTCAGGCTCTGTGCTCAGTGGGGAATCTGCTTGAGATTCTTTCCCTCTCCCTCTGCCCCTCCCCGCTAAAATAAATAAGTCTTTAAAAAAATAAAGTAAAAAAAATAAAAAAATAAAGTCAGCAGCAAAGCATCTTCAAATCTCTCTCTGACTCCCACACTTTGCTTTTGTCATCACCTCTCCTTCTCTGACCTTTTTTAAGGACCCTTGTGATGGCATCAGGTGCTTTCAGATAACCCAGGAGAGTGTGCCCATCCCAATGTCCCTAACTACGCCTGCCTTGTAAGGTAACATCATTGCAAGTTCCGGAGGGGACTAAGACATGGACATCTTTGGTGGGCTGTTATTCTGTCCACCATACTTGCCAAATGTGAGCCTCTTTAGTATTGTGTTGGACATGGAAACAGGTAGCTGTTTATCATTTTTTAAATTACCAATTTTCTGAAAGCTTCAAAGGATCTAACAATCTAAACCATTTAAAGGAACTGGAAGGTTTATTTCCTTTCTGTGTAAGTCAAGATGTAGGGATTCAACTATACCAGCTGTCAGGGCTAGAGATTCACCTTCCCTTCCTGTCAGGGATAAGAATTTGCCTAAACTTCTGGTGCACCATAGGGACTCAGAGGACTCTCTTACCTTTATTACATCCTTAGATGTCCAATCAGGGAGGCTCATCTACACCCAGGTGACCACCGTGCTGTTTGGAGTGGTGCCCAGAAGAAACGCTTGACTGCATTACAGGAAGAATTAGGTGCTGGACACATGCTCCTTCCTTCAGATGATCGGCTGGCTAGAAGCACCTCTCTCTTGTATTCAAAATATATCTGGCTCCTCGTTATACCTACATGTGGTATGGAGTTGGAATATGTGCACCTGTGTTAATAATCTGTGTTAAACGAATGATGAGATTCTTATAAAAGTTAGGTAATTAAATAAATGTTTGTATTTACTCTGAAAGAGGACAAAAGTTCAGCTACACAAATCTGGAAATATACTTTCATTTATTCACACATTCGTGTGTTGAGAAATCGAGATAAATAAGAGAGATGAAATCTCTGTCCTTTGTGGGCTTATATTCTTATTTGGAGAGGCAGATTCAAATAATCAAAACAAAAAATAAATTAATGTGATTGGAGATGGTCATTAGGACCATCAAATCAACTGGGCTGGGCTGGCCACCTGGTTGAACTTCAGGGAAAACCTCTCTGAGACAGGACAGTTACTCTGAGCTCTGAACAACCAGGTGGCAACCGTGTGTAGACTGCTATAGGTAGAGGGAACAATGCAGAGACCTCCAGGGTAGAAAAGAGCCAAGCAAGTGGAAAGATTAAAAGGTCAGTTTGGCTGGAGCATAGTGTGTGATGGGGTAAGGTTTAGGGGCAACGGGACCCAGATCACATAGGGCCTGTTGGTTTCAGTTCTATTTGATGATGAACAGGAAGCCATTAATGTTTCAGGCAGACCAATGATGTGAAGGATGATGTGAAGAATGACATTTTTCTAAGACTGTTGTATGGAGATTAGATTGATAAGAACAAGAATGGAAGCAGGAAGACCACTTAGGTAAGCAGCACAGCCCCCAAGGCAAGACGGTGGTGCCCAGGGTGATGAACCAAAGGGGATACTGTATATGGCAAGGTAATGTTCTGCAGGTGGAATTGACAGGAAACGCCCAGGGATGAGATGGGGTGGGGAGGAAAAGCAAGGAGTTCCGAATGATTTCTCCCTCCTTTTGGCTTATTAACCGGATGGATGGTAGTGACATTTATCAAGAAGAGGAAAAGCAGAGGGAAAACAGGTTTGTGAGGGAAAATTAAGCATTCCCTTTTGGATATTTATCATTCACAAGACTGCTAGACACATAAGTTGAAATGTCAAGTAGGCTGCGGGATGGAGAGTCTTTAGCACCAGAGGAAACCAAGCACAAACCTGTTTGCTGTAGCCTTGTCTCCTAAGACAGGATTCCTCCTTCCCCACGCACCACTCTTGGCCCTGAGAAGTTTCTAACTGAGTTAGCCCCCTTTTGGGGGTGACCCAGGTGTGCTACTTGATGACAAAATATCCCCGAGTGGTAAAGAATCTGATTCTTAGACCTTAGAGTCTGCAGTGGTCACCAGAATTAATGGAACATCCAAAGCTGTAACTGGATACTTACATACAAGGCATAACAAAACCAACCACCAAGGGTGTAGCACACAGAAGGTACACAGAGCCTTGGTGAATGAATGATTTCCTGTAATGTCTTTGTTTTTTGTTGGGGTTAGCAAATATGAGTCTAATTTTCCCTCAGATAAAACAAAAAGTTATTTATGGGTCGGCACACTAGACCTCTGCTTCTCAGACCCTCACGAATTGGAATGACTCTATGAATCATTGGGGGTCTTGTTAATAACAAGGCAAATTCTGATTCAATCAGTCGGGGCAGTGCTTGAGATTCCTCATTTCTAACAAGCTCCCGGGTGTTGCCGAAGCCGTGGGCTCTCAAATCACACTCTGATGAGCAAGGGAATACACTCAATCTCTCTCCTTCTATTCATCAACTTTTCCTGAGGTGGTCATGATTCGATGGGCAAGACCTCCATAGCCAAGTGTGACCATGGGTGCCATTGTCTCCTATGGGCTCTACACCAATTATTTTTTATTTTTGTCATTTGACTCCCAACATTTATCTCCATACATTGTTAGTTATCATTCCTCGCTGTCTTATTTTCCAAACAAAACGAAAAGTGCATAGAGAGCAAGGACAAAGCTCTGCAATTTTTTATTACTAACCCCAAAACTCCATTTTCATACCTACACAAGGTAATGGCCCAAGCAATATTTGTTGACTGATTTATGGATTTCCCCAGTAGGGATGGACCCATTAGCATTAGCGAGACTCATATAGAAATAGCAATATGGCATTTTCTGTGAAGCTTAAAACTGAAATCAGATAGATTTATAGTTATACTTACATGCAATAAAGAGACAGAATGTGTATGTGTTAATAATCTGGGTTAATCGCATAACAAGATTCTTCTAAAAGTTGGATAATTGAATAAAGAAGTATTTCAGAGCACCTGGACCCTCTAACTGCTTCTCAATTACAAACGGATTACATAAAACTGTACATCCATATTAAAAACAAATTAAACAATAATCAAGAATATTATCCAAAATAATAAAGTAACAGTGAGTAGCTGCTTGAAGTGAATTATCAGGAACATTTTCATGATTATTCTTTAATTAATTGCTCCCTAATCTGAAAGCTTCTCTGCCTCTCAGTATGCATGGCAGCATAATATTGTACTTCCTTCCCCAGAACTCACTAACAGCTGAACAGTTTGTTCGCTATACCATGGCAATGAAAAGAGCATTTAGTTATGTGGGAAAACAATCTCTGTGTGGCTGCCACTTGGGATTCAGTATGAATTACATACTGCAATTAATATGAAGACCATTGTCTGAATGACCGCCGTCTCTCCAAGGGCTGTCACTTCCCCTTTGTGCTCCCCGGGCACAGGGTGCCTGGAGCAGCAAGACTGCTCCGGACCGATGAGGACGGCCAGCTCTGATCTCTGCCCTGCAGTGTATCTCAGAGATGCTGCTCCAAGGGGTGGCCCGGTCCCAGGAACAGCTGAGAGGAAGTATAACCACAGCTGACTTTTCTTTTCATTTTTCAGAAGTGTCAATTACCCAGTCAGTCATTCTTTAATAAACACTTTCAAAGCCATCTATTCTAGGTTAAGCCCAGTGCTCGGCTCTAGATAGAGCTACGAGGACAAACGCTCCCTCTTCACGAGCTCATAATCCACTAAAATGTAGCTCTGAGAGGGCTGGAGCTTTATCTGCCTTGCTCACGCTGTAGTCCCCAAATCCAGGAGGGTGCTTGGTTTATAACAGGTCTTCAAAAAATATTTCTCAAGTGAATGGAGGGATGAAGGGATGGGTTTAGTGGGAAGCCGAGATACATAAATGATTACCTTCTGGTTAATAGAGTACTTTGCATAAAATTATACCAAAGCTACAATTCATGGAGCCTCCACTAAGCCACATGTCAGGTATTGTCCTATCAATTCTGCACATGACCTATTTTAATCCTTACAATCACCTCTGTGTAGCTGTGATCATCACACCCCTGCACACGTGAGCAGCTGGCGTGAAGAATAGCCATGCGCTGTGCCCCAGCTCTCACTATTAGCGAAAAAGAGAGAACTCAGATTTAGGTCTGCTGACTCTGGAACTCTTAACTGCTACACTATACTGCTCTATCTCCCAGCTCCAGGCAGCCAAGCGCTTCCAAGTTGTGGGTCCAAATTTAAAAAGGAAAAAAGGAAAAGTGTGAGTAATTTTCTGCCATGGGAATGCTCAATGTGATAGCAAAAACGATCTCTATCCTATAGTAAGATTGCTCTGCTTCCCTCAGGGTTTTCTTACAGTCTGAGCTCAAGGAAGAAGCAGGGAGAAGACCCGAGCTGACTCATCCCTTGGCTGGACGAGTCAAGATGACAGAGCTTGCCTCCAAGAGAATTCCAATTTTCATTAGCAGGCAGAAGTCAGGTGGTACTCCTTCTTTAGGACAAGCTACTGCAGAAAACTTTACCTTCAGCAGTTTCTAATACAGAGAAGCCGCTATTGACAGCACAATTGGAGGGTGAGGGCAAAAAAAAGGTCAAGATTTTTTAAAAAGTGACTTTTTTTCCCATGTACTAATCTCTAGATAATATTGCAACATACAATTCTATGTTAAATGTTAGAGGAAACAAGCATATATGCCACATATATTTGAAATCAGTCACAGACTTGCAAATTCTGAAGATTTCCTCTTCAGATTACTTACCCACCTGGGAAGCTGGGGCCTGACTGTAGCTGCGGATGTGCTGTAGAGGGAAGGTGTGTGGACAGCAGAAGCTGGGGACAGAGAACCCCCAAAGTCCAGAGCTCTCAGGAGGGCAGAGAGACAAAAACTTAGAGAGGTGGAATGACATCCAAAGCAACTGTCATCCCCCTTAAAATGTGCTGGGGCTGACTCTCAGACACTTTCAAATCCCTTTCCTCTATACTCCCTGCAAAATTCTCAGGCATTGGCTGCATTCTGTTGAACTCCACAGCTTCCTGGTCTTCAGTGAAACATTAGCCCTGAGGAGCGTGGGAGCAGGAGGGGTATTTAATGAAAGCAGTTTAGAGCAGTGATTCTCAGAGTCAGCCCGGATCAGCAGCATCTGTGAGACCAGGAGTCTGCAATGTTTTTTTCTGTAAAGGGCCAGAGAGTAAATATTGTAAGCTTTGTGGCCAAGAGGCAAAAGCGAGGATATTATGTGGGTACTTACATAACAAGAGAGGAAATCAACATTCCACAGGTTTATTGATGAAAATCGAACTATAATGAGAATAATTTTTTGTAATACAGATCTGCTAATGAAAAGAATGTAATTCTCTTTGTGTGTGGGGGGGCATTTTACTTCACTGGGGTTCAAAGCTAGTGTTCCCTATCATAGAATCAAAGGTTTCTCTGTGAGAACCGTTACCGGCTTGCTGAGCTTACAAACACAGGTTGCAGCAGAGATCTAGCTCTTGGACTAGTCCTAAGAACTTGTTTAAAAATGCAAATCATAAGGCTCAACTCCATACCTACTGAGTTAGAAAACCTGGGGGTGGGGCCGATTTCCTGTATCATAACCAGCCCTCCAAGTAATTTGGATGCACCCAAACATTTGAGAGCTCCTGGTTTAAACTACATGTGGAAGGTTCAGTTAGCCCCACCCACCGTGCTGTTACCAAATAAAAAAAACCTTGGGTCTTAGACAACTCATTTTAGAAACATGGCACGCCCATGCCTGCTCCGAGATTTCTGAGCAGAGAAGCAGGACTCCTCTGGGAAGAGGCTCAAAGCCAGTGAGTAGAAACCACTTCTAACCAATGTGCCAGAAGGATAAACCCTCAAACACTTTGTTTTCCATAGAGATGCATAATGGAAGTTTTTCCATGACTTCCAATGACTTCGTCTTTTCAATTGCTGCTTCAGAGCTAGCTTGGGCCAGTGAAAAATAAATGGATTAACAGTATAGATGCTGTTTCTTGATTGAATTGGTAGTCTCACTGTTATAATCATTTCACACAATCCAAAATAATATCTTTGTAGCAAAGTCAGAGGGAAGAATTATAGAGACTGTCCCCTGGGTTAATTCTCACTCTGACTCATCTTCTCTAATAAACTGCCTCAGTTTCTCCATGCGTACAATGGACTTGATCAAACTGCACTGACAGGATTGTCTTGAAAATAAATGGGTTTGTGAAGGTCTCTGGAGTTGACAAATGCTGAGAATTATTATCAGATATTATTGTCCTAACGAACTGACGAGATGATGTTTATGCTGACAAAGAGTAGAGAGAACCTATTATTCCTGCAGTATCTCTCCTGTGGCAAAACAGACCGCTTCATTGTCCATCTGGCACTTTTGAGGCATTGGGAAATTTCTGCTAGAAATTCAAATAGCTCTTTAGACCCATTGGGCAGGATACCTCTGCAGACGTTTTAAATAAGTTCCCCACTGGCCTGATCCTACCTCCATCTAGTATCTGAAATTCAGATCAGTGGAGTCACTTTGGGGTTAGACATCAAAAGAAGAGGAAGGGATATTGTCTCCGGAAGAGCTTTTGGTAAGTCGTCTAGAAGCAGCTTCCAGATATTTCCCGTTAATATCAGTTAATTGATCAAATTAAGTGGATGACTAGGAAGTCATAAAGAGCCAGACCCAATTGGACAAGAGGTGGGATTTTAAGTTTCCTGTTTTACAATTATGGGGGTAAAGCCAGGAAGGCTGTAGATGTTTGCGGGAAAACCTGTGTTCTCCTACTTTTAAATGTTTGCCTGAGACAAAAAAGGAACTCAACTCTGAGGGAGCTCAGCATCCTGTTCCTGGTCAGGAATCCTACTTACTCGGGCTGAGCTTCAGTTGAGTAGATGCAAAGGAAAGACACACCCAACGATGCATGCAGCTATGTTGGTGGATGGATTGAAGGCACGTTTAAAAGAAGATAGAAATGAAGGAGGTGGGGGAGAGTTTAGAAGATATATCCCTAGGCAAATATGCTGCTCTGCATCTACTTTAAAAATCTAAGACCTAAGGGGACAATTTGTTTTAACTAGCACTGAAATGAAGTAGGAAATAACAACAACAACAAAAAATTACTGATTAGAAGAAAGCAAACCTTGTGAAGAACTCCATAGAATCAAGAGAACTACATAATATTTTAAAAAATAAAGATAAAACGTATACAGGGGTGAATCCCCAATTGTCTGAAAAACTTTTACGTTGATAGATGATACTGTCAATTTTTATTCCTAATCTCCACTTCATGCTGTGCCAGTACTTAGATTATTTGTACAGTGATGTATATTTTTCCCTTCTAGTCTTTTGTTATGAAGCCAGGAATTTTAAAAGGCAAAATACTTCAGTTTATTTCCATAAATAATCCAGGTGGCTTTTAGATGTTAACCTGTTGAGGCCAGTTCCATCATGTGCTAAGTGGTCCTTGAGAACATCCTAGCCCCGAGCCTCAGGTAAACAAAGCAGTGACCGGTGACCCGTAAGTCATGATCTTGTCTTATTTTGCTTCTTAACATGATTTCAAGTAAGGATAGAGGCACTGGTTAGAACTTACTTCTAGAAAAATGCTTTTGCTAGAACTTACTTCTTTTCTAGAAGTTCTAGGCACAGGATAAGTAAGCTTTGCCTCCTCCCCAGCTTCAGAATTCTAAAATGACTTTGGCTGAACTACAAAATTCCCTGTGCCTCCATTTCTTCTTCTTTTCTTTTCTTTCTTTCTTTCTTTTTTTTTTGCGGGGTGGGTGGGGAAGGGGTGGTTAAAAACCTTTTTATTTTGAAATAATTACAAATGCACAGGAAGTTGCAAAGCAATGTATAGACAGCAGATCCCATGAACGCTTCCCCCATCTTCCCCCCTTGTTAACAACTGCATCACTATATCACGATATCAAAACCAGGAAACTAACATTGGTGCAATGCACAGAGCTTACTCAGTTTATCAGTTCTACATACACTTGTGTGTGTGTGTGTGTGTGTGTGTGTGTGTATGTATATGCAATTTCATCACATGTGTAGCTTCACGGAACCACCACTACAATCAACATGCTTCACTCCACCATCACCAGAAAGTTTCTTTTTGCAACTGCTTTGTGGCCACACCTACCCTCTCTGCACACCATCTCTGACCCCTGGAAACCACGAATCTCTTCTCCATTTCTATAATTATGTCCATTTCTGCATTCGTAAATGGGCTTGGCATCTCCTATCATCATTCATTCAAGAATTCTTTCACAAGGGCTGTTCTTATTAATATTTTCCTTTTTACTATAATTACAAGCAGTATCCATGGTCACTTTGGAAATGATTGACAAAAAATAAAAATACACAAAAAGAAAAGAAATGAAAAAAAATTACCTCTGGAATCCCATCACCCAAGAGATAAGAGCCATGCTATTGTGACCTGTTTTTCCACACTCTCCTTGATTCTGGGCTCCATAAAATGGAAAACTAAAGTTCTCAGAAGTCAGGGCTTGTCTGAGGCAATGTTGTTAATGTAGAATTTCCTTTCCATTTTGTATGAGTTAAGGAATGCATATGGATGCACGTTAAAAAACACCCAACCAATAATGGCTTAATCATATCAGGGGTTTTTGTTTCTCACATACAAGAAATCGGCAGGGCAGGAACAGGGCATTGGCTCAGAGATGCACCAAGGACTCAGGCTTTTCTTTGTGTTCTACTGCCCTGAGCAAGTTGGATATTATCCCTAGGCTTGTAGGTGCCTTTTCATCAATAACGTTAAAAGTTTCCTCACGAACCATCCTTTGTAGACTTCTGCTTAAATCATGTAGGGCAGAACTGGGCCACACAGCCACTCAGAGCTGCAAAGCAGGATGCGATGCCTATCTGTTTTCCCGGCCTCTAGAGAAAACAGCAAGGAGAGGGAGGTTAGCAACAACTTCTAGGCAGCCAAACAGCAGTATCTGTCACATATTATCAAATTCCAAAATCATTTGTATTTGAACTTTAAGAACACGGTTACGTGGACTTGAAACAATTCTGGTCTGCTGTTTTCACTTACTATATCATGAATATTTCATGTCAAAATCTGATGCAGTTACTGTACAGCAGGGATCAGCAATCTATGCCATTCCAGGGTAAAGCCATCCCACTCACTGCCTGGTTTTGCAAAGTCTCACCGAAGTACAGCTACACTCATCTGTTCCCATACTGCCGGTGGCTGCTTGCACAGAAAAAGTTTGCTAACCCTAACTCGACAGCATCTTTACTGGGTGCTGATTTTCAGTACAGTGGATGAGGAGCCCCTGAATTATTGAACCAATTCTCTACTTTTCAATACTGACGTTAGTTTCCACCATTACAAAGAAAACAGCAATGAACACCCATGCACAAAATTTTGCAAATATCTTTATTTTTTTTAAAGATTTTATTTATTTTGTCAGAGAGAGAGAGCGAGAGAGCACAAGCAGGGGGAGCCGCAGGCAGAGGGAGAAGCAGGGTCCCCGCTGAGCAGGGAGCCCAATGTAGGGCTCAATCCCAGGACCCTGAGATCATGACCTGAGCTCAAGGCAGAGGCTTAACCGACTGAGTCACTCAGACATCCCTAAATATTGCTATTTTTATAGGAAGAGAGAAAGTATAATGTAATAGTTAACAGCATGTTCTCTGAGGCTTGACCACTGTGTTCAAATCCTGGCTTAAGCAATCATTAGCTGTGTGACCTTGAGTAAATGACTTAACCTTTATGAACTTCAGTTTTCTCAACCACAAAACCTACCTCAGAACTGTTGTATTATATGAGTTAATGCCTGCATGGTGCTTAGAAAAATGCCTGGCATAAACTAAGTGCTACGTTTATTAGCTGTTGTTGTTAATGTTAATTTTTGGTCATCATTATCATTAGTAGTAGGTTAAATCCCAATGGTGGAATTGCTCAAAGAGTAGACAGATTTTAAAACTTACATTACATTGCAAATATGTTTTCCTATTTCTGAGCAACAGTGAATGTTATGTTTTAGAAGAGGGTTTTCTTTTTTGCCATATTAGGAGGTGAAAAATTGTATCGAAATGCAATTGTTTTTCATAAGTCTGTTATTTTTTCATTATTGGTGAAATTCATCGATTTTTGCCTATTCGCCATTTGGATTTCTTATCTTATGAATTGCCTTGTTTTTTTCCTTTTATCCATTATTTCTGATTAAGATCTTTTTTTTTAGGTATTGGAAATATTTTTGTATATTAAGGATATTAACTCTTTGGTGCCTACATTGAAAAATGATTTCTTGTTTTGTCTTTATTTTTTAATTTTCTTTTTGATATTAAGTAAAATATTAAATTTTATGAGTGCAAACTATCAATTTTTTTCTTTATGATTTTGGTCTTTGATTCCTGATTGGGAAGATTCTTACTATCCTGGGATCCGATATATATTCACTCACATTTTCTTTAATTTTTTAACAGTCTAATTTTTTTACTTTTAAATCTTTAATCCACCTGGAATTCATTCTGGAATGTAGTAAAAAGCAGGAACCTAATTTTTTTTTTGATCTGAATAGTGAACTTCACAGGATTTGTTAAAAATCTTGACCTGCTGACCAGAAGTATCACCATGGACATATATAAAATCTCTTTCATTGCTTTACCCATCTACGTGCACATATATATTTATCTATTCTCTTTTAATTATTAGAACTTTAATAATTTACTCATTATTATGACTTTATAATACATTTGGGTCTGCATAGCTATTTTTTCTTTACCAATTTTTTAACTTTTTATTTTTAAATAGTTATAGATTCATAAGTTGCAAAGGTAGTACAGCGAGGTTCCATGTACCTTTCACACAGTGTTTCCTAGTGGTTACATCTTACATGACTATAGTACAAGATCAAAACCAGGAAACTGACATTGGTATAACATGTGTATGTAATTCTGTGCCATTTTATCACATGTGTAGATGTCTATAACCACCATGGATGTGCAGATTCCTGTAATCAACCACTGCAATCAAGTTGAGAAACTATTCTATCACCACAAAGATCTCCCTTGTTCTACTACTTTATAGTTACCCCCAGCTCCCTTCTTCCCCACCTGCCTGACCCCTGAACAAACATCTCTAGCTTCTGAAAACCAGTAATCTGTTCTCTATTTCTACAATTTTGGCATTTAGAAAATGTTATAGAAATGGAATTATACGATATGAACCCTGTCAGACTGGCTTTTTTCATTCAGCCCAATGCACTTGAGAGTCATTCAAGTTGTTGCATCTATCAGTAGTTTTTTCTTTTTTTATTGTTGAGTTGGCTTCCATGATAGGGAGGTAGCAGAACTTAACTATTTGTTAGTTAACTCCTTATTGAGGGACATTTTGGTTGTTTCCAGATTTTGGCCTTACATGTAAAAGCTGCTATAAACAGTTGTGTACAGGATTTTGTGTTAATACAAGTTTTCAGTTCTTCAGGATAAATGCCCAGACATGGGAATGCTAGGTCATATAACAAGGGTATGTTAATTTTTCTTAAAAGCAGCTAAATTACTCTGAGTGATTATACCACTTACATACCCAGCTGCAATTCATGAGAGACCCTGTTTCTCCTCAACGTCATAGGCACTTGATATTGTGACTATTTTTTTTTTTTAATTTCAGCTCTTTTAGGAGAAATGTAGTGGAAGCTCATCACAATCTTAATTTGCATTTTCCTAATGACTAGTGATGTTGAACATCTTTTCAAGAGGCTTATTTGTCATCCATACATACTTTTTAGCAAAATGTCTATTCATGTCTATTGCCCATTCTCTGATTGGATTGTTTGGGGTTTTTTAAACCGTTGAGAATGGAGGGTTCTTTATGTATCATAGACATGAGTCTTTTGTCAGGACATGTGATTTACAGATATTTTCTTCCAGCCTGTAGCTTATCGTTTTATCTTCTTAATGAGTCAGTTTTCCACAGAGCAAAAAAAAAAAATTAATTTTGACAAGGTCAAGTTTATTGACTTTTTCTTATATGGATTGTGCATGTGCAAGAACTCTTCACCATGTCCAAATCTGTCCCAGAGTTTTCCCCTAAACATTTTATAATTTTACATTTTACTTTAAAATCTAATATATTTTAGGTTACATCTTATTTAAGGTGTGAAGTTCTGACGCAGGTTTGTTTATTCTCAATATAAATACATAAATTTTTAGTTTATTCAATTATTGTTATTATTCCTGTTGTGTATACCCTCTAATCCAGAAATTCCCTTTTTAAGACTTTTCCCAAGAGAAATGATTTTTGTCTTGTCACCACTTTTTGGTCAGAAGTGCTTTGGCTCCTCATACCTCCCTATTCTTACGTAAATACTTTAGAGTGTTCTATGTTGCTTTATGGAGATATAATTTACATAAAATATAATTCATTCCTTTTTGGTATACTATTTATTGTTTTTTTTTTTTTTGTAGTGTATTTACAGAGTTGTACAACCATCACCACAGTCTCATTTTAGAACATTTTTATCACCCCAAAAAGAAATCTTGTGCCCTTTTATAATCACTCCTCAATCTCACCCCAGCCCCACACAACCACAGCTCTACTTTCTTGTTCTGTAGATTTATCTTCTCTAGACTTTTCATACAAATGGAGTTATAGATTCAAATATGTGATTTCTTGCACCTGGTTTCTTTCACTGAGTATAATGTTTTCAAGATTGTCCACGTTGTACCATGTCAGTTCTTCATTCCTTTTTTTAAAAGATTCATTTAGGTATTTGGGGGGGGAGGGGCAGAGGCAGAGAGAGAGAGAGAGAGAGAGAGAAGAATCTCAAGCAGACTCCCCGCTGAGTGCAAAGCCTGAGGTGGGCTCCATCTCAAGACCCTGAGATCATGACCTAAGCTGAAACCAAGAGTTGGATGCTTAACTGACTGAGCCACCCAGGCGTCCCTCTTCATTCCTTTTTTTGCTCGATAGTATTTCCTTGTATGGATGCACATTTTGGTTATCCATTCACAAGCTGATGGGCATTGAGTTGTTTCCACTTTTTAGCCATTATGAGTAATGCTGCTATAAATATTCAAGTACAAGTTTTAAGCAGAAACATATTTTCAAGTCTCTTGGGTAAATCTCTAGAATAATGTCCATGGGGTAAAAAAGAGAACTCCAGTCAGATTTTTATTGGAATTGTATTAAGCTAAGGAAATAACTGACATCTTTGCAATGCAAATCTTTGCAAATCTTTGTCATTACATCCATAAAAATAGTGTTACTACATTTATTCAAATGGTAGAACCTCCTTCCAATTCTTCCACTTATATAGGCTCCTTGATTAATGGGATGCTAATATTTCTAATTAATTTTTGTCCACAAATCCATTCACTGTCTTTACATGGAAGATGCATGACAGGTAATTGCCAGTCACTTTCTTTGGTGTTTGGGACACAGCAGCGAACAGGATCAAGTAGCGGCTCTCATTGAGCTTACTTTCTAGACAAATGAAGGGACAATTGTCCAGCTGATAGAATGGTAGCTCGAGTTACCATAATTAGTAAGCAAGACTGGGAAGTGGTGGGGCCGGGGGGGGGGGTGGGGGTGAAGGGGAGGCAGTAGTTAGTGTTCCAGGCAGAGACCAGGCCACCTTTCTAGTGAAGAAGGCATTTGAGATGCAAATGATCCACAGTTTTTAGACTAGTCTGTGCCTGAGGTTTCCTCCTAAGCCATCAGGCCTACAGTGCTGGGAAAAGGCCCCTGATGAAGAATGGATCAGTGCAGCCTTGCTGGTTGTAGGGCAGGAGGAGAGGATGGGTGAGCCACACTCTCAGAAATAAAATAACCTGCAACAAAACCAATGGGACTTCCATTTACAATCTCATCAGTTTGTAAGATCCTGGAATCCCTGTAAATTCCTCGGGTGTATTATTTATATTATGCTGGCTATTGGGCCATGTGATTGACAGCAAAACTCTAAAAAAAAAATGCCGGTACATTTGTTTGGAGGGAGTGAGAAAGGTGATAGTCAGGAAGAAACATCCCCCTCTGAGCATGAGTTTGGGGTCAGCAATATCCCAAGGAGGAGAGAAGAGGGATGATGGTGGCTACCTATAGAAGAAGGCAGATGGCATCCCTGGGCCCTGCCGAGCTGATGGCAAGGAAAGGCCAGAGAGGCTGTACAGACAAGGAAGAGTTTCTGGCAAAGGAAGGAGAGTTTCCTTCTAGAGGCACAGGGTTCACGATCCTTCTGCCTGAAAATCCTAGGACAGTGGGGGTGGGAGAAGGACCCACCAGGAAAACCGCCAAGAGGATTTTGCAAACACCTAGTCCACGAACATTAACCTCGTACAGAAATGCTGTGAGGAGAAAGTGTTAAATAATCTACAGAATCAACACTCGTGATACAACGCCTGAGATGGAAATGCAGAGGAGTGTTTGAATGCAACCTAAGTTTATTACCTGATTTACATCGAGAAATATTTCATGAAATGTTTCTTCAAAAAAGGATTCAAAGTGGGTTGAACTCTTGCTCTGTCTTAAAAGAATATCGGTCTCTAGGTACTTCTCCCTCTAAGAATAGTGAGGTTCTGAATACAAATAACCAGAGGAGAAATTCCCCTGGCAGTCCTGAACCTTCTGTGAGTTCACTAATGGTCAGAAGAAGGGATCAAACAGTACCCTAGCTAGTGGTGAGACAAATGAAGCAAGTATTCCAGGCGCCCATAAGGATAGAGACCAATAGCAAGAAATTTGCTTGGATAAAGAAAATGTGCTAGGGCGAAAAATATGAGGTTCAACTGGGGAAAAGTGCCAACTAATACCTCTGGGGTATTGTCCAGAGAAACAAGGTAGTTAATGAGCTAGGGAAACCTGAAAAGGAGCTTTGCTGAAAGAAGCCAGAACAGAGAGAAAGAATAAGAAAGCAGGTAGGTGTTTGCTGTGTGATCCTAAAGGTCAATATGTTAAGTGGCAAAAGCAAACGAAAACCGAAAACCAATCAAACAAAACCCCCCAAGACCCCAAAACGGCCAAAGACAAAGATCCTTAGTTATCTAACCATCACGAGAGCTAAGGCCATCTTTTCCAAAAGTATATTCTTGAAGAATACTGTTGTTCCATAACTAGGTCAAGTTGTCCCCTGGCTCAGGTAAATGACTGTGCTTTTTGTCCAATTTTTAGGATGTGATCACACAAGAGTTCCTACTTTTAAGGTTTTCTTCCATAAGCATTCCTTAAAATATTTGCTGCTGGGGCGCCTGGGTGGCTCAGTCGTTAAGCGTCTGCCTTCGGCTCAGGTCATGGTCCCAGGGTCCTGGGATCGAGCCCCGCATCGGGCTCCCTGCTCGGCGGGAAGCCTGCTTCTCCCTCTCCCACTCCCCCTGCTGTGTTCCCTCTCTCGCTGTGTCTCTCTGTCAAATAAATAAATAAAATCTTAAAAAAAATATTTGCTGCTTACTATATTCCTATGTGGGAATCTATGTTAGATGATTGTGATTCAATCCCAAAGCATAAATTTAAGTTCAGTATCTGAAAATGTCCCCAAAAGAGCCCTGAGGTTTTCAAGTGTCCCACCTCCTGAAGGAGTTGGACGGTCACTCATCCAAGCAAGGGCCAAATCCAGGGTGGTATAAAGCCAAACTCAGTAGCTTCTCTACGTTTTGGGACATCGGAATTTTTAGTGTGTTTTGTACAAACCGATGTTTTTAGGTTACACAGAGAAGTAGAAAGTGCAGTGGCCTCTACTGACATTACATAAAGGACCTTTCTCCAGCTTCCACAGCTTTAAGGAAGAATATGAGGGATTGAAAGACAGGAAGGAATCTTTAAAAGCCATCTAGTACTTTCTTCAAATCACATCATTCAATACCAACTATTCAACATTATGCATCATTTAAATAGTGCATTAATATGTATTGTGTCCAAGAGGTTATGCAATATGCCCTTGAGATTTTTATGGCTGCAAAAGCAAAGAGGGAATCAAGTTATCTAGTTGACTTTCTACATCCTTTGTATAAATAGGACATTTCCGGTCTCCACCTCACCTTGTGAGGCAAAGCATCATCCAGGAAAAGGGTATGAAAATGACCATTTTGAGGTGGTTTAGAAACCATTGGAAGACTACAGAGACTTTGGATGTCTCTACATGCCAGTGGAGACAGGCCCAGATAATCAAAGAGCTGGTGCCACTGATGAAGTCCTGGAGCCTTTTAACTTCCTCCCAGCTGAGAAGTGGGACTCCTGACCCCGCCCCGACCCCTGCCCCGACCAGGTGCCCCCTGCTTTAGCAGACACTCCTGCAGAAATCCCTTCACTGCTTACAGGAGGACCTGGCAGATAGCCTCTGAGTTCTAAGACTTCCAGAGCAAGCCATTAAATCTATGTTCTAATGTGCAAGCTCTTACAGCGACGGCTGCAAATTACCATCTCTTCTAATTCCCCTCCCTTGGGTCGCAGATTCTCAGTCTTGATCATAATATATTTATCTCTGTAAATGGGGGAAACATTGTTTCCTGGGGCAGGGGGGAGAAGATGGAGCTGGAACACTGATTGGTATCAAAATCTTCTATCATTTCATTAATATTAATGTCATCAAAGCCAGAAGTTATAAGTAATTGGGAGGAATTTGAAGGAAATGTGGGACACAGCTTCTTTGCTTTTGTGAGATGAATACATTAAGCTCTCACGATTTGCTGTAAGTACTCAGAATGCCACAGACCTTTCTGTAGCCAAACCCTGATCTTTGGAGGAAGTGGCTTTGGAGAATAATAAAAACCGGCATATTCTGAAATATTATCTCTGCTTTTTCTACATATCATTTTCCAAAATACCATACCAATATTTTACCTCTATAAAAAGCTGTGTAATCACTTTACCTTGCCTGTCAAGAAGTGATGTTGGCATCTTGCTTGACAGAGAAAATATTTGTGATTTTTTTTCTGAGGAATGATCCTTCAATCTTCTTCAGTATAAAGAAGCCAGCTTAAATTGTTATCACTTAGATTTTACAGAAATTCAGAACTAAGCTTAGTGTAAAAACTGTGGTGTGACTTTCATTCTTCAGAAAGAAAACTTTTATCAATATTACTTTGAGCCCATTTTAATCATTTAACATATCTTTTGTGGTTCTCACTGGATCAGAAGAGTTTCATTGGGTACAGATATGCCACCAGTGCTGATTTATTGGTTTTGTGTATTAGACACATATATGCTTTGTGATGGTAATTTGGGTGATTCAATTTTCTATTCTTGCTATGACTTTCTACCCTCAAAGAATAAAAATGCACCATAGATGTTACTATGGGGTCATGTGAAAAGCGTGTGTAATAAAAGAATAATTGGGTGGCACCCTCTTCAAATGTGAAATTTAATTCTCCATGTGGCCCTTTGGCTCCTGCTTATCTGGAGCCCCAGACATAAAGATTCGCTGTTCAGTAACTCAGCAGTGGGGATGCCAAAACATTGGGGAGCTCAGGGAGGCCCACCGCCTGAATTCCTAACAGTGGCGCAAATTGTGGGACTCGCATGATGGTCACAGTGGCACAGTTGGGAGACTGAGGAAACCCAAGCTGACTTCAAAACACAGTTACCCTAGGGGTGCTGAAGCTCCGAAGGTAAGGGGGTGACAGAGCAGAGGCCAAGAAGCCACTGCCACCTGCCTGGGACTCAGGCAGAACTACAAAGCGATTTGAGGAACATCTCCCCGTCTTTTGGATCTGACCCAAACTTCATAGGTAGCTTTTACCCTCCGCTGTATCTCCAGTACCCAACACTGATGAGCTCTCTGTCACTATTCACCATCATCACCACAACCACTAACATGTGAATACTGCTGCACAGGCCTCACTGCCTGCACCCCAAGAAACACCTATGGTGGTGGCTCCAAGATTTCTCTACGGCACGTGCTTAGGGCCGGTGATATGGTGTGACGGGGAACACTGACATAGCAAGTACTGAGTTGTTGCTGCTATATGTTCATTTAGGGGTACTTTGTGGGGAGAGGTAATGGGGACCAGGGCACCTCTTCCCTACCTCCAAGCTGCCACTGATGACCTCATTTCTTCCTCACAACAACCTTAAAAGAGAGGAGTTATAAATCACCCTTTATAGACAATACAACTACATTCAGATGCTTAAGTAACTTGCTCAATATCACATGGCTAGAAGGGGCTAAGTTACTTCAGTATAAGTGGTCTTAATCCAAAGGGTAATCCAAGAACAGTCATCTGATCTTCTAGAAAGCTGGATTCGGGACTCAAATCCACCAAACCGGTTTTTTTCCATAGATAAATAAACCTGCAAAGTGACCAAGTTTTAACTTGCTTCTTCTATTTGAGCTAAAAACCAGGCTGGTTGCCCTATGTAAGAAATGCATATTTGGGCACAGATGTTATACACCTCTGCGTTCATTACTGAAACTAAGTTAAAAGCAGAATTCTCTCTGTGTCACACATGCATGCACATATCATGCAAAGATGGGGATGGGGTAAAATCTGGTCCCTCATCCCTAAAATGGGAGGTCTGAACTAGCACAGGGTTTCACAAAGTTTGCTGTGCACACAGATCATCTGGGCATCTGGTTAAAATGCAGATTCTGATTCAGCAGGTTTGGGACAGAGCCCAAGATTTTGCATTCTAGCAAGCTTCCAGGTGATGCTGATGCTGCTGGTCCACAGACCGCACGTGGAGGAGCAAGAGCCCTGAGTACCTGGAGGCCCCTTCCTGTTGAAAGCATCGTGGCAGGTCCGCCAATGGCATTCTCGGCCCCTACTGCCAGAGAGGTCATGTCCATTACTGCTCACCTGTCCAACTCGGTGCCTTCACTCCATGTAGCCACTTAATCCAAATCTCTTCCAGGTCCAGGGTGGGATCCACATCTGTTAAGTATTCCTTAATTTTTTTTTTTTTTTTTTTTTTTTTCTCCCCAGTGATCATTTTCTTCTAAAGTCCTCTAGCATGAGAGATTTACTCTCTCTTGCCTGGTGTTGCTCACTGATAATTTTTGGATGAAATCTAACTGAATTATAGGCTAGTAAGGCCACATCCTCTACTTTCAAATGGTCAGCTTTTTTTTCAGCCTCCAGTCCTCAGTGTACATGTCACTCCTTGGTGGCCTTCCCTGAATACCCAGTCTAAATGACTCTCTTCCAGCTCCTTCTGACCAGTCATAGCACCCGCTTTGAATTTCTTTGTAACACTCACCAAATTTTGAAATCGTCTCCCTTGTATGTGTATGCTCATTTTCTGCCCACCCCCCTCCAAGAGAGGGGTTTTGTTCACACTGCTCCCCACTCTATCCCCTGTGCCTAGAATGAGAACTAAACATAGTAGGTGCTCAAGAAATACCTGTTAAATGAATAAACGCAGGAATCCAAGAGCTGGGCACACAAGCAGTGTTTCAGAAAATGCTTTGTGGATGAATCAGAGACGTGTCACCCGAGCACCAATCTTGGACTCTAACATTTCTTTATTTTTGAAAACCACTTCCTTGTCTGTGTTTCTTCTTTCCTGCTGGGTACTTGCAGCAGCTCACATCACAATTAATTCTGAAAGGAGATCAGACATGTGAGTTCCTATTAGTTCTCAGTAGGACAAGTCCGTCTCTCCATAGTGCTTGTAGATGGTACGAAATAAGAGGAGCGACCTGAGTGTGGACATTTAGGGTAACTTTGGGGAACGTAGGGCAAATTTAGCCGTTGGTTGTCCTGGACTATTCCACGGATGGAGCCCCCTCTGCAAAGCCCTTTCCTAGCTCAGCTTTGATCTGCTCTCAGGTCTGCCAACACACCCGTTTCTCATCTCAGACCTCAATTATTTTATAAGACACACACTCTAGCTTTGATAGTGTACATGGAAAATGGTAGAAAATGCAGGCTGTAGGGGAAAATGGGATGTACAAAAATGAAACCACTTATTAGAGAAAACAACCCCAGTTGGTTTCTAATCAAGAGCCTGGTGATTTGTAATGTTAAGAATGATCAAGGCTGAAGGCAGAGTGTAGGCTGCTCTTGCCACATGGCCACCTATCCCGGCCGGAGGGAGAGTCCCCCATCTGATGGGTTCTATTGAATGCTCTGTAGACTTTTCATCATTTCCTTTCCTGTGTAGTGAAAGCTTTTGGGCTTGAACTCTTTGACACCTTTCAGAAACACAAGAAACAGTCTTGATCATGAACTTGACGCTAGCATGAGTTTACCCTGTTTCCGAACTGAAGTTCTTGAAAGTGCTGCTGAGTTCTGTGTCTCAGAGGTTCACCTGTGGGCCTCGGGGGAGTAGATGGGGAGGCAAGCGCCCATCCCTCTGGCAGGGCGGGGTTCCATGCTCAAGGGCTAGAAACAGGAACCTTGGAACCTCGAACTGTGAGAAAACCCCAGGCCAAGCGCGGCCTGGCTGTGGAAAAACTGCCCTTACGCTTCCAAGTGCTCTTGATCCATCCGGGCTCTGCTCGATGTTTTTCTGCCTCTCCTGTTCCAGAGGAAATCTAGTGAGGCTTTTTAATGTACTGTCGCAGCTCACATTTTCTTTCAGGCTCTTTCCTCCTTCACATGTACCATGGAAACATCTGTGAGGCTACCAAGGGATGTTGTGTTGGGAGTTGCAGATAAGACAGGAGGCCCAGTTACATCTGAATTTCAGATCAACAACAAATCGTTTTTAGGTTTATGTCCCATGCAATGTTTTTATTTGCGAAATCTATTGCCTAGTTTATTGCTTTTTTTGGTCACGCTTTTTCCTGTCATGTTGCTTCTTCCTGGCAGGGTATGAAGCCACGAGGAAAGGAGGAATTTTATGTCCTGTGTTCAACCTTGGGATAAACAGGTTCCTTCTTCTGTTGTTGAAAAAATGGCTTGAGAGTCCTTTCTGGGAGAACCTCAAACCTTCAGGCTGAAGGATGTTCTCTTGGTTGCGTTTTCACAGACTTTCGAATTTGACTGCAGAGTGACGAGTTTGATAGCGGGGTTCTCCAGCAGAGTGAAATGAAAGGGCCCTGGCCACAGGGAGGAAAGCAGCGATGGGGAGGCTGTTCTCATCCTCCTGGACAGTGGGCTGTGGTGAGCGGCACCGGGCCTCCACCGTGCGGACGGGCAGCAAAGTTCAATCACAGCAGTTGATTCCGTAACCTCATGCCAGAGAGATTAAGTGCGGGGACGGTCCCAAGTGGATCCTGATGAATAGAAATAGGATGGGAGAGTGATGAAAACAAGCTGGGAGAGGATCTTAGGACTAAAAGGTTGAAAGCTAAATTTAATGAGCCTTTACCGCGTGCGAGGCATTAATTTACAGGAACTCTGTTTATCCTCACAAGAATGCCATGAGTTAGGGATTAGTGTCGTTGTCCCAATTACAGATGAGCAAACTGAGGCAGGCAAGATTAAGTCATTTACTTACTTACATGAAGTAGTTAGTTAGTTAGTGGAGGATAAGAACTGGTTCCAGAACCCACTGAACTAAACTACCTCTGTTTCTGTAGCCCAAGCAATCTGTGACAGTGGGGCTTGCAGAGACGTTGGCATTGCTGAGCTGTTGAGGTAAGCCAACCCTTTCCACCTGCAGGCTCCTGGAGACCCAGAGGGGTCTCACTGGACCCATGGCCGGCCAGCAGCTTCCCCTTGGCAGCGCTGGGAGCCCAGGCTGCAGAGCCAGGCCACATTGATGAAATATCAGGGGAAGCAAATGGGTTGTGAATAATTTATGAAACTGAAAAAAATTACATAAGGATTGTTTTTAAGAAAGAGCAAGTGAAAGGTTTCAGGTCACAGTTTAATCCAACTAAATGAAGCTCATCTTTTTCCTCTTCTTTTTTTTCCCAAGGCCTTCATTGCTATCCCGCTATAACATGTTCCAAATGTTGTCCTGAGCTCCAAGTTCTTGAGACACTAACGAACGACCGCGATTAGGTAGTCTTAGCCCTTTGGTTCTTAGCAGGGACTTAGTACCCCACAATCCCAGAAATCATCGCAACTGAAATGGCCAGTGGAATCAGAAAGAAAACAACTCCAGGGGGGCCAAATAAAATAACTCTACATAACTCAGAGACCCCTAGGAATGTATGTTGATACTCTATTATTACAGAGAGGATAAAGGACTCCTCTGGAAACAGATGGGATCTGTCTGATTTCCTCTGATACCCTGAGCTAAAAACAGAAAATTACTGAAGGTGGTAACACTCAGGTTAAATAGAACAGCTCAGAGTTCCAAAGAGCTCAGTTTGGAAGGAAGCCTCTAAGTAATAAACCATAAATCTTATTGTAGTCATCAACATAAAAAAAAAACACAACTAGCTATGTCCAAGGCCTGTTTATCTAGAAAGGGATTCTTTTCTTCTCCAGATCCCTCAAGTGAGTTTTAAATGTGCAAACGATGACTATAATTTATGCAGAAATTAGAAACTGTTAATGACTTAATCCCTCTAAAATCCTAATGAAGTTCTGCAATATTATTCTCTTCATACAGATTGGCAAACAGAGGCCCACAAAGGAGAGGAGGTGCCACCCCTGGTCCCTGGCAGCCAGCTGTGTAATGAAATGAGATCTCAGATCCGGTCTCTGTACAAAACACAAGATTATTATTGAGATTCAAGAAATCTGGAAGCTTGGAGCCAAAAAACCTTTACAGATGACAGCTAGACCTAGTTATTTCTCCTTTGCGGTGATTTCTCTAAAAGGAAAGAATCTGATGTGGAATTTAAAACTTTCCCTTTACATGGCTTGTTTTCTAGCATTCATAATCTGAGCAGGAATAGAGAAGTGGAAAGAGGTGGGTTCTGAACACCCTGATCATCACCCAGATTCACTATTTGCTTGAAAAGAGTGACAGGGGTCACCCTGCAAACAGGCAGGTGCAGAGTTTCCTTTTAGGAAACATTTCTCCTTCATTCCCTCCCATCTCCCCACCATCTCCGACCGACCTCACCTCATATAACATGGCCCACATTTATATCACTGCATCTGTAAATGTTTGTGTCCTTATTGTTCTTTTTGAAAAGTGTATGCTTGAGCTTCAAACACAAGTGAAGGATGTGTGTGTTAGGGAGGAACAATCTTGTAACTGGAACGGTGGCCAGCAAAGCCCTCCTGTGGGGATTCTGTGGATCCTTAAACAGCAAAACTCAGCATAGACAACACCCACTCCACACCACCATCATAAGATCTCTGTCTGCACCCCAAAGTTCAGACAGCGCTTGTTTCGTCTGCTCTTCTCTTGCTTTCTTCCTGAATCCTGGCTGCCTCACTTCAATAGATAATTAAAATCTTTCTTACTTTCTCAATACTCCGTGGGGAAATTGCACTTTTGAAATTCTCTTTTCCCTGTCATTTTTACTTTACAGTTGAGAGGACAGGGATGAGCTAGGAAACAGGCTATCTCTCCCTCTCTCCCTCTCGCATTTTTTAAAATGACGTAGGGACTTTGGACATCCTCCCTGCCCCCACCTCCCCCTCTTTGATCCTAACCCTGATTCCCGGAGAATTATACTTTTCCTTTTAATGCTTGCTGATTACCGCACCGGGTGGGAGCAAGAGGGGCTGCCCAAGGAAGCGCCCCCGAACCGATTCTAATCTCCGCTGAGCCCCAGCTGCCCCGCGTGCCGGGGAGATGCGGCGGTCCCGGGGAGGCCGGTCAGAAAGCCCGGCTCCGCTGGGGCGCGAGGGCATCAGGCACTGGCTGCCCCGGGGCCCGCGGTGCGCCCGGCGCGGCGGGGGCGCCTCCACTCAGCCGGCCCGAGTTCGCTGGGGGACAACTTACTGTGCTCGCTGTGCGTCCACACCGCAAACTCCCAAGTGGGAGGGGGAGAAACAGCCCAGGCTGTGTCGTGTCCGAGAGTGGAGGCAACAAAAGAGGAGGAGGAAGAGGGAGGAAAGGAGGGCGGGAGGGCGGCAGACGCGGGCACTGCCCCCTCTCGCAACCCAGAGCGCCCTTCGGACGCTGGCGAGGAGACCCTCCGGGAGTGACGGCCCTTCCTTTGGGCGCCCGCCGGCCCGCCGCTCAGACAGGTAGTTGGAGGGAAAAGAACAAAGCTCCCCGCCAAGGCGGGCGGTGGTCCGGGGCGCCCCGGGGGCGGGGAAGGCCGAGGCCGACGTGGCGCGCGCCCAGCGCTCCCCGCCGGCGTCCCCCGCCCCACGCCCCTCACCTCGCTCCCCTCGCCGTCTCCACCCCCCTCCCCCCACTCCACCCCGCTCCGCCACAATCCGCCTCCCCTAGCGCCTCCTGGTCCTCGGGGAAGCGGTTCCCCCGAAGGCACCGGCGGCGGGCTGCGGAGGAAGTGGGGGGAGCGCGGGGAGGCCGGCGCGGAGTCGGGGTGGGGGGGGAGCAGTGCCTGGGAGGAGGCGGGGGGCGGGGCGGGGGGCGGGTGGGCCCCTGAGCAGCAGAGTCGGGCCGGGTACCGACTGCCATCCTGCCGCAATTTCCCTGTGTCATGGCTCCAGTCTCTTAGCAACAGCCGCGAGTCCGGCCGCCCCGAGCCGCGCCAGCCGCCGCCGCCGCCGCGGGCTCAACTCCACCCGGCGGAGCCCGGCGCGCCGCAGCCACACAAAAGAGGCGCTGGGGCTCGCCCGGGAGCGCCGCGGCAGGGCTCGCGGGGAGGCGCAGGAGGAGCGGCGGCTGGGAGGACGGCTCCGAGGCAGGATGCGGGCTGCGGAAGACCTGACACTTCTTGGAAACTCTTGGAAATGGCTCCCGCCACGGCAGCGGAGGGGGCTGCGAACCTGGGGCTGGCGCTCGCCCCCGCTGGGCTGCTGAGCCGCACTCGGCTGGTGGGCCCCGAGGCGCTGTCCCTGCGCCCCGCCGTCGGCTCGGGCTGAAAAAGTTTCTCCATGGTTCCTTTGTGTCGCCCGAGCGCCCGTTCTCTGGCCCGGAGCTGCCCCAGCCTTCCCGGGTAAGTGAGCGATATTGTTTGCTTATAGTGCTGCCATTTTGAGCAATTCTGTGAGTCCCTCGGCCCCCGAGCTGCCCTTCCCCACCCCTGCGGCCCGGAGCCCCGGTGCCCCGGGCTGCTGTTCCGGGAGAGTCGTTTTCCTGGGCGGGCTGCACGGGATGCGCTGCCCAGAAAAATTGCGAGCTCAGGATTGCCCTCACTTCTCTCCTGCCTGTGTTCTTTCTAGAGGTGGACTCCCAGCGGCTGCACTCATGTGACTGCAACATAAATAAGCAGACCAAATAGCAGGGCAAGGGGTTCGCTGTCCTGCCAATTAGGGAGTGGGGGTCGAAGATCTGGATTGAGCCCCGGCAGGGCAGGGCGCTCCCAGACTGTGTGCTGGGAGCCTCAGACGCCGAGTGGGGCTTAATCCATCATGAGCCAAGAACTTGAATGTCTCTCTTGGAAGCAGTTGTATTTTTAGACATCCCTCCTATGCTTCCCCCATCCTCCATTCCTTAACCGCGGAAAGACCAGCATCAGGCAGTAAATTGCGAGGGCAGCCAACCTCGACTGCTAAGTTTGTTTCCCTTCATTATATGTGAAGAAAAGCCTCGAAGGTAGGTCTTCCTTGCCATCTGACTTTTGTCAGTATTTCACGTTAGATGGCAATACATTATAAAGGAGTTCAGCCTTCAAGGGAGCTGAAGGAATAATAAACTAGGGAGTTAATTACTAGCTATTAAACTAATTTTAAAGATCTGTAAATGATTGTTGAAATCCATTCCAATTTTCCTTACATTCTGTCTGCCAAGAGCCAAAGCTGCCTTACTAAGGAGAAATGCATGTGGGTACCTTCTTTCCCAAAGATGCTCAGCATCCCGGTGCACCTTATCAGTGCCCAACAAAATGTTAGCCCTTCTCTCTTCTGGGAAAGCCCACCCTGCCAACTGAGTCTAGGTTTGTTTCTAAAATGTCTGGATCCTGAATCCTTAAAATAACTGCAGATCTCCAGATTATTGCATTAGAGATGCTGCAAGTCTAGGGATCACTTAAAACAGCAGGGTCTATGTTACAACTACACAATAAATGTGCTTATTTTGGGGGGTGACAGATGAACAGTAGCTACTCTTTTTTTTTCTTTTTTTACAATCTGTTTGTACTTACTGGTGCAGCCTCTTCTTAAAACAAAATTTTAAAGGCTTATAGATATATTCTCTCTACTAACCCCTCTCTAACCTACCTAGTATTTCTCCTTACTGAAAACCAACTAAGTTCCAAGGAGACATTGATTTGCAAACATTGTAAAGAGCTGATTACGGTTTGCTTTTCCAACAGTGGAGAAAAGATTCTGCCTGTATTGATATAATGGTGGGGATCAAGGGCCAAAGCTCTTTACCCAGGCACCAATTAAAAGCAAAATTCTTCCCAAGTAATCCCACATTTTCAAAGGGTAATTCTAAAACATGAATTATTTCATAAAGGATAAAATACCAAAAGGCTTGTGAGTGATATCTGAACCTTTCAAATTCATACAATGCCCTTACTTTTAGCATCTCTATTATAGGAGGGAACACAACCAACGGAACAGAAAATGTTTTACTCTGGGGATCCAGGAGGATTGAAATTTTTAGAAGCTCACAGATATCCACGAAGACACATCTGTGCATTTACCTACCAGGCTTTATTATAAACGACTAAACTTCCTATAGGATAGTGCATTGATTGTTGCCACCTTCCCTTCCTAAAAATGACCTCATGAAAGAAAGATGAAGAAAACAAGCTCTCACTTGGGGGAGATGTCATTCTACAAATCATCATTATTATGTGGACTGCTATCCCTAGTTAATTGCCTTCTCATTTGAATATTAGGATTCTGAAGAGTGCTGTTGGCACATTAATAAGGCGTCAGAAAGCTATTATGGCAGAGTGGTTGGTCTTTTTTTTTTTTTTCTTTTTATGATTGTAATTTTCCCACAGGAGGAAAAAAAAAAATCTTTCTCCTAGAGATTCTAGGGGACTTCTCAAAGTCCCTGATGAGATTTAGCACATGATACCTTTAAGGGAGTTCCTCTGAGGGAGGAGAGGAGGCCAGAAGGAAGAGCTCAGTTACATAACCAGTTACCTAAAACTAAATATTCCACCCCAGGAAGCTGTCCAGATGTTGCGAGAAGAGATGAGGAAAAATGCTCCTTGCCTTTAGCTGCAGGAACAGCAATAGGTGGGAGACAACTTTGTGAAGGGATTTATTGCCAGAAGACTGACGTAGTTCTGGTGTTCTCCCCGAAATGAACTCTCTATTAATTTTCTGCAGTAAATAAGCCATCTGCCTGCCAGTATGTGATCTTTAATTTTCATCCAGTGATGAAAATTGCTTTTGTCTTTATAAAATAGTAACTTTTGTGACTGTTTTAGTGACTTTGGGCTAAACATTGACAAATTCCTCTGTTTAGAGACTTGAACCTCCTGTACAGCTCCCTTGGGCAGTCTTCTGATTCCCATAGGACAAAGGGAAAGGCTTTTGCCAGGAAAGTCCTCAACCACCACTTTGAGTCCCCACATTTCGTTTCTACTAATGGTCAGCACTCCTTCAGCTGCCAACTGGGAAGTTTTGAAATGAGCGATGCTGGAATATCACCTACAGAGTGTGTGGGAAGGGGGCTGGGGAGGGGGGGGAGAAGGCGTTCTCTCAAATTGTTTTATCACCTCCTATCAATGACTGCAACAGCGTTTCTCAAGCCCTAATCCATCTACCCCACCCCCTAGACCCTACATCCGGCGGCACCTCGCTTAGTGGGTAGCCCCGGGGTGGGGGGTACACATGCGGTGGGACCTGGAAGCGGGACGTTTGCAGAGCGTGGGATGTTGCTGCAGCCAAGCCTGTACCCTCTGACTGTCTTCCTCTGCTTTGCAGCAGGAGGAGGTGGCGGAGCAGCTAGTGGGCAGCTGGCGCCCCCACTACACAAGCCTCTGACACAGAGACTAGCCCCGCACGGCACCGGCTCACCATGATCGCCACCGGTGGGCTCCTGAGGATTTCCGCCAGAAAGCAGGATCCCCTCCGCCCCCCAACCCAGGTCCCCAAGCGCAAGCGGAAAGCCAAGAAAAGGCGCAAAAACGATGTGGTGGTGGTGAAAGGCAAGCTAAAGCTGTGCTCCATCTCGGGGCTCATTGCCCTCTGCGGGATCCTGGTGCTGCTGGTGGGCATAGCCATGGCGGTGGTGGGCTACTGGCCTAAGGCCAACGGGACCAACAGGGAAGGGGGTAAGCAGCTGCCGGCCGCAGGCAGCGGCCATCGCGTCCTCACCACGGCCAATAGCGGCAGCGGTGGCAGCAAAAACCGGTCCAGGAGCCACCTGGGGACTCCGGGGGGTGTCAACTCTAGTTTGGTGGGCGCGCCCCGGAGCACACCTCCAGCGCGGTCCGCCGGCCCTTCGTCCTCTTCCACGTCTGTGGGTTTCTTCTTCCGCATCTTCTCCGGATACCTGCACTCTGACAAACTCAAGGTCTTCGGGCCCCTCATCATGGGCATCGGCATCTTCCTCTTCATCTGCGCCAACGCGGTGCTCCACGAGAATCGAGACAAGAAGACCAAGATCATCAACCTGCGGGACCTCTACTCCACCGTCATCGACGTGCACAGCCTCCGCGCCAAAGACCTGGCGGCCGCCGCGGCTGCGGCCGCCACCGCCGCCTCCTCGTCCTCCGCCCCGGCCTCGGCGCCTCCCGGAGCCGCGCCGCTCAACGGCTTCCTCAGCTACGTGCAGTCGCGGGGCCTGGAGCTGAAGCCCGGGAGCTGCGGCGGCAGCGCGGGGGACGCCTTCGGGGCGGCGGTGCTGGCCAGGGGCTCCTGGCCCCACCCCGCCGCGCTGGGCGGCGGCGGCGGCGGCGGGGCCAGGGGCGCCGCGTCCCCGCCCGACCTGGTCTCGTCCCCGCGCTGCTCGCGGGAGCCCCCGAACCTGGCGGAGGCCGTGTACAGCATCTACCGCGAGCGCTCGGGCGTGGCCAGCCGTCGCCGGGCCGCCGCCGCTGCCGCCGCCGCTGTGGCCGCTGCCGCCGCCGCCAGCACGGCGGCCGCCAGCAGCAGCAGCAGCCCGGCGCCCTGCAGCCCACCCGAGAGCTGGGGGCGCCAGAGCACCGCCAGCTCCCTCGTGGGCTCCTCGCTGAGCGCCTTCGCGCTACTGCCCTTGCAAGGGGACCGCGACGGGGACGGGGACGCGGAGGGCGCGAGCTGCAGCTGGCAGAGGCCGCCTGGGGAACGTGGCTCCCGGGAGATCCCGCGGGGCGAGCTCGACCTGAGCTTGACCGACCTCCGCGGTGCCCCGGGCGGCTCGCGTTGGGCGCCCAGCGAGCTGGAGGAGCCCGAGGGCACTGCGGCGGCGGCGCGCACCGCCAGGGGGCAGCGTGGCCGCCTGCCCAGGACCGGCAGGTACGCGGCCCTGCGGCGCCGCAGCACCAGCGGGCTCCCGGACTACCGGGCGCCACCGTCCCCCGAGCCCCCACCCTCCCCGCGCAGCGCAGAGCTGGACTCGAGCCTTCTGGCCAAAGCTGCCTCCCCCTCCCCGCCCCGGCGGCTGGAGGACTCGCTCCCAGCCAGGCCAGACTCGCCGAGCTCCCAGTCGGATGACCCATCCTGCTGCAATAAGGGCTACACCCCCCTGCGGGAGGCTGGCACCTCTTTGGAGTCGGTTGTGGAAGCAGTAGCCAGTGAAAGTCCAGACTGTGAGGCGGCCACGGCCCCGGGGGCACAGCAGAGCCCCTCGGAGGATCCCAGCCAAGGGCCACCACCAGCGGCCCGGCCACCTCAGCTGGTGCAGAGGCAGTTTACAAACAAGGAGAAACTCTTCATGATTTCCCGGTCTCACGCAATAGGGGTAGAGGATGGAGAACTGGAAAGTACTGGCATTTAGGAAAAGAAGGAGCGAGAGGGGGCAAAAGAGTCAGATATTTGGGGAAATGCCCATTTGAATCGGTGAATTTAACATTTCCCTATTTCCTTGTGGACTTACCGGAGGAAATCATCCAATACCCAAAGAGCTGCAGAATGTTATCCTTAAATTGCGTTCACAAGATTCCTGTAGATAACTGCAAGCAATTTTTTTTTTAAAGCAAACTAGTCTTTTATGTCCGATGGTGATTGTATGTTCCATGAAAACCAAATGTATTAAAAGGTCAGCAATCTAGTTCATTAGATAAAATTATCTTAATTTTCTTAGGATCAAAATAATATATTTTTTTGACAGTAACTGTGCACTTTACTCCAACTTTTTTCTCCCCCTCATTTCCCTAACCTTGTTCTCTGCCGCTGGTTTTGTCCATAGCTGCTTGTGAATGACAAGCTTTCCTTCTCCTGTGCTTTTGTGGAGCATAGAAGGGTTTTGTAGAAGTTCTTTGAGAACTGACCTTACTAAATGAAGTCAAAGCCAGAAGCAAAGAGTATGTCAGGAAAGAGCACTTTCCTTGCCCCGCCCTACTCTGCTCCAACAGCTCAAAGGTCTCTTTATTTTTTAAAAAGGGTACTTACATTTTGCTACGAGGGGATCTAATGGAGGAGGGGATGGGCATCATCTAGATGGATTGTTACATTCCTAAGTTCACTATATCAAGTTACACAATACTTTATTGAGTATTATCACACCTGTATTGCATATAGCATCATTAAAATCTTTTTTAATAAAAGAAGTTTCCAAACAAACAGTTAAACATAATATCGCTTCATTTTGCCTTGGAACTAATGCTTCTAATACACAGTAAACATTTAACAGTTGAGCTGGTAAATCTAAGATATTTCGCTATGACACTGTACTATGATTGTAGTTACCCTCCCCCAAAGTGCTCAGTGCTATCATGACTCCATCCATTTCCAGTATATTTTTAACTTTTAAATATAGGGTAGTGTTGAACATTTGGGAGTTTCTCTTTCAAATAGAATGAAACAGTAAATAAATAGTAATTTTCTATAATACTTCTAAGTTTACCTCAAAATATTAATTTACAGAGCACCAGGCTTAATGGCCCCTTTTCATCCTCTTGGATTTGACTTATTTGGTTTTGATTTTAAGTTCATGATCTTGAATCCATGGCCTACATAGGCTAAAAAGGTAATGTTTTAATAATTTGGTAGATTGTTTACACTTGGTTTTATTAAAAGTCAATTAATTACTCTTCAAGAACAGGAAACGATGTACCTTTTATGATGCCCTCTTCTTTTGAATGTGAGGACTTAGAAGTCAAGAGTGGCATTACTTTCTTTTGACCATTTGGGCATGAGACTATCATTGTAGGAGGCTCAAATACTGATTTTAAAGGAAAATGAGCCAAAGATGTGGTTATGTTAGTCCCCATGGGTGAAGCAGTGGGTCTAAGTGGGAAGAGTACAGATTCAGGAGTGAGACTAGACCCCCAGCTCTCAGCATTTGCTAGCTGTATAACTTTGAACAGTCACAAATGCTGTCTCAGTCATTCAATCTATAAAATGGGGATAACTAGACAGACCTCAGAGCGATACGAGTGGGTGGGCAAAGGGTTATATGTACAGAGGGGAGCACAGAGGGGAGTACCTGGCTCAGTGTACTGGGTAAATGGTTATTGTAATTATTATTATCATTATAATAAGTTGTCGGCATGCACACTGCAGAAGAATAAGCCTTCCTTCAACTTGAGCCCAAGAAAGCCTGGGTAAAACCTGGAATATCTACTTAGTATCTGCATAACCTTAGGCAAATCACTTAATCCCTCTGGGCCTCTGGTGGATGTTATAATCTCTCTGATTGCCTTCAGCTCTAGAAGCGTCACTTCATTTCAGGGTATTTGTTTTGTCCTGGATATAATCATATTTGTACATACAACTGCAAAGTGAGTATACTTCGTAATCTGCCATTTAGTGTGACATGCTGTAATCAATTTAAAAGGACCTAATTTATTTCCACATTCGATCTACATTAAGCTATTGACTCACTTAAAGCTGTGGATTAATTTATTTCGCTCTTCTGTATAGCAAAAGTGAGTTTCTACTAGTAAGAGTCACAAGCAAGTGTAACGATACCTCCAGGTAGTGTTAAATTTCATTGGTCTCTATTATTTTATCATACTTCCCCAAAATTTCTAATTTCCCTAGTTTCTCTTCTCCATTATCTTGCATAGTGGGCCAGGATTTAAACAGAGTTTTGAGGATTATCTGGACCTATTGGCGGATGCAGAACCAAAATTGGCATTTCTGGAGACAATCAGAATATTGTCTACCTTCTTCGCTTCCTGCTAGATCCTTTCCCGAAGACTGTTCTTAGAGACTTGCAGAGAAGTGTTAGGATGCACAGCTAGTTTAAAAGTTGGAATCTGTGTTTTAAGTCTTCAGGCTAGCATAAACAAGGTTTTTCTCTGTGTGACTTGGCAAGGTTTGTTGTACCCAAATCAATAGGACTATTTGAAGGGATCTTAGAGATCATGGAATCCCTCCCCCCTTTATTTATAAATGGGGTTTGCTAAGAATCAGAAAGATGGGACAATTTGTTCAAAGGCAAATAGCAGTGGTAGGACTAGAGAGCTAAAATAATTGCAACAGTTGGCGTATGCATCTCCCCCCACCCACCCCATTTTCCTTACCCTGTACGAACTAGCTGGCTGACAATGGGCAAACTACTTAGCCTCTCTGTGTCACAATTTTCTTTTCCATACAATGGGAATAATGCTCCCTCCCTCTCAGGACCCAACCAAAGATTCTATCTGTGTAGAGCATTTATGATAAGCTTGGCACGTGGACAGTGTCATAAAAAGTTTTAATTAAAATAGAATTAAGCTGTTAAAACCATTTTGTATGAACTTCCTTTTTACGAACAGAATAATTTCAGGAAAATCTAAAGTATAAGGCAACACAGCACAGTGGCTCAAAGCATTACTTGGAGAGGCACAGAACACTTTACCTGGGTTTCCACATCTGTTAAATAGAGATAATCAAAAGCAACTGACTCATGGAATTAATTATTTAAATGAGGGCTAAACAGACTCAAAGAACTTAGACTCAAAGAACTTAGACTCAAAGAACTTAGACTCAAAGAACTTAGAACCACTCCTGGCACAAATAAGCCTTCAGTCAGTGTTAACTGCTATTATTAAGGCAAAATACAGAAAATTAATTAGTAGGCTAAATTTACTACTCAGTTGCTAGGGACAACCATAAACTTACTGTACTGAGAAGTCTTTATAGTTTGAGTATATTAGAAAGAAAAAATTAGACCTTAAGAAATGAAGCATCTAGGCCCCTGCAATATCCTCAGTAGCAAGTAAAACCAATGAGAGCTACGTATGGGCCCTCACGGTCCCATTGTCATAATATCATATAATTACGAATGTGGCCACAAACTGCTTCCATGGCTGAATTAGGTCACGGGTATTCCTTTTCCATGACGGAGGCTGGTTACATTAGGAAGGCCAGGCTAGCCCTGTGGTCCAGGCCCCTTTCTGTCAGAGGAGTGGCCTGGAAGAAAGGCTCCAGGGAAGACATACATGGGGCAAGTGTCTGTTGATCCATTTACATTTTTAGACAAAATTTTTTTTTTCATACTAGTTTTCTCTTTAGTCATTTTGGGTTCTTTTTAAAGACGGAGTTTTGAAAATTTCCTCTTTGAATTTAAGAACTTAAAAAAAAGCCCTCCAACAACATAAAATTAGAACAAACTAAATCTATGAATTCGTATTTGGTCAAAATAGCATTTTTGTCAAGAGACAAAATAGGATTTTGTCAAGAGACATAAATAATTTTATAGTCAAATAAAGAATAGGATGGATATTTGTGGAGTTTGTTTTCTATAGACCCAGACTTTTTACTTTTTATTTTTTTGTCTAAAAATCATTGGGTGAATATTTAGACTAAGTTTTTGAATGACTAACTCTGAAAAGCATTTGGATTTTTTTTTTTTTTTTGATCCTTGGGAAATCATCTTTGAGGTTTTTTTCCTTCAAAAAAGAATGAGTGTCTTTAAATGGAGGTGCAAATTATCTGTGTTTTATATTAAGTCACCACAAATTGGGGGGTCCATGTGCATTAACAACTTTAGTCAAAGACTGCCTGCCAGTCTCCAAAACCAGATGAGCTCCTTATTATGTGTGACATCTATTTCTTTTATGAGTTCAGGAAAACACTGGGCTGGTGGTGGGTCTATATATGGGCATGAGCCACAGTAGGAGTTATAAATGCCTGCCATCCTGGGAATTCCTCCTTCACCCCTGAGCCAGGGGTTGCTACCATCTGAAAATATATATTTATTCAACTTTCAACTGACTCCCAACCCTCACCCCATCCATCAGGCTAGCCTGTGATATGGCCCCGTTTGACAGACAGGATGGTTGGCTCATTCATTGCTAAGAGTACGGAGTTTCTCCTGCTCATGATGTTGCCAGCAAAAAGATTAAAAAAAAGCTTATGTAGATTCACCTGGAATATCACAAAGCATGTCCCTGTCTCAATAACCTGTGTAGCTTGACCTTTGCTTCGGACTCCTCACTGCCACTGAGCCCCACTAAGGGCAAGAAGGTTGGCTGTCAATCACAAGGGAGGAAAATGGGGAGCAGACCCAGAGATGGAAGAAAAAGAGAATCCTGTGAAAAAAAGAAAAAAAATAAAGTCACAACGACTTTTTGTTTGTTTGTTTCACAAATGAGCACGTGGTCATTTGGTTTGGAGATCATTTGTTTGTAGATAAGTGTCTTAAAATGAAACATTACGGTAACTTTTATTCCTTAGAAAATATTCTTTCAGCCAATGCATGGTTGGATATTAATTTGTATATTTTTTAATATTTAAGAAATTCAACATAACACTGTGTTGTTGACACAAATCCACTTGATTCTAAGAATTGCTAAACATCTAATTATGTTCAATAATGGAGAGGAAACTCACGGGCAAATTTACCAAGAGTTGCTTTTACGTTGAGAAATTTGAGTACCTTTAAGCTATGTCCATATTTTCAAAGAAAGAAAATATTCCAGTTATCAGTTATAACTGGTGTATTAGGTCATTTGAAGCAAGGCAGGTCAAAAAATACTTTGTCTTAGTGTAGGTCTCTGGCCATTCCTTTGTTTTATGTGCTAATTGCCTTATGACTCCATTTTTCATAGACATAACTCAAAAGAAAATCATTTCACCTCTAGGAGTAAACAGCTTTGTCTGAAGCAGCTGCCCTTTCGGTGAAATACATAATTCCTTTTGGGTTAAATTGTTTTATCTCTTTTTCAAGATACATTTTTAACGGCCCATCGTAAGTCAGGTAGGCACTGTGCCGGGTGGAAAGGATGAAACTTTAAGTCACCATTCCCAGACCACAGGATCTTGCAGATCTTCTTGACACAGGCACACAACCAATAATTTCAATATAATGTAAGTATCGCGAGTATCATGATGTGGACCCTACAGCTGAATCTTGAGAAATGCAGAAAATGTCAGCCAGGTGCAAGAAGGTGGGAAAGGTGTGTCAAATAGTGGAATCAGCATGAGCAACCACATGGATGCAAAACACAATTCAGCAGGCTAGATTTTCATAAGACAACTTATACGTGACTTCTCCCTAGAATCCCCACAATTTCAGAGTGACATGTTTACTTTGAAAAAAAAAAAAAAAAACATAAAACAACAAAAGCCCTATCCATCTATCTCCTTTTATAAGTAGTAGGAACATGTATTAAGATTAAAGTGATTTGGACATTAAAATGCTCAAAATGTGTATTCTTTACCATTAGATACTTAATTATTCCCCATTTGGAGCTGATTCAATGAGCAAGAATTCTTTACCGAATTCTTGGACCTAAATTGTCTTCATGAGTAAGAATGATTTTTGCCGAATTATATACTGCTTTAAAATAACAGTTTAATTTAAATGTTCAAGTGCTGGAAACCATTTCTCTAGATGTGGTATAAAGGGCTAAAGCTGGGTGGGGAATCTACCACTTGTCAATGCTTTGTATGTTTCCGGCATGCTGGATAATATTGCATTGATCCATGTGCTGAGGATTGGAAACAGCATCACCTTGAGGATATTTTGGCAGGCTATAGGGCACTTTTACAGAATCTAGACATGATAAGTGAATGTATTTCTATGTCAATTTGCAACATCATTTATATAAGATCAAAAATAATTCATCTTTGTTAATAAAGCATCCCATTTGGATTTTTTTCTCACACCAATGTTCCTGGCAAAAGTGAAGATTATTTCAGGCCTAGTTGTCCTGTTGCAAATGTGTACAAGAGATATACAAGTATTCTTTATGGATTGGGACCAAAAAGACCATGCTTTCTAATTTCTAAACAGGCAATGATTTGGGGGTAGTTACTGAAACCAGATTCATCCAGAATAATGGTTTGGCACTATATAAGTGCAGCCTAATATTTCTTTACCCACAAAGCTGCCAACTAAAAGATAGATCCCCTGCCTCGAAAAATCTACTTTTCAATACAAATATTCTATTAAAGTAAAAAAATAGTATTCTTCTGTTTTTTGGAATTCCCCACATTTGTTTTCTCCAAAATCTTTTTAGTGCTTAAAACAGTGAAGGCAAAAATATAAAACTTGTTTATCCTTTTTTCTAATCTACAAAAGTGAGAATTTTTCAAAAGCACTTTCTGTTGCACATAAAGTTCAACAGATATTATCAATTGCAGTTTCATTGTCAGAGCCGCTAAATAAATTCTTCATAGAGATATATTTATGGGTAAGAGGCTTATAATTTGGAAATACTGATAGATAAAGTACTATGGTTAATACAGCATGGTAAATGATGTCAGGAAGCAAATTGAATTCTTGATAGAGCAAGAAAATTCAAAACACTAATTTGGTGACCTAACTGCTAATCCTTCTGCTTATATAACCACCCATCTCAATGTGTTTGGAGCACAAAATATTACCTCACTGCTTACACATTTGATTGTACAATTTCTTCCATTTGTATTCCTACTTTCATTTCAGTTTCATGCTTGAGGACATTTCTTGATTTATTAGTCTTCCTTACTTGGGATTAGTACTTCAGAAAAAAAAAAGAATGCATTTATAATAATAATAGCAGTAGTAATAATAAATAATAACAATGGGCTTAAAGGAGACCAAAAAGTAATTTGAGTACTTTACTAATAATATAGTAATTGTTTGCACCTAATTTTTTATATCTTCTCAAATAGAGAGTAAACTGGATCATATCTTCTTGAAACATGTGCTACCAAAGGCCAAACCACACTGAAAGTGCATGTTTGCAAACTCCTCTCTTCTTAAATCCCACAAATGTTGGACGCTAAAAAACTTTCTTTTATTTTTATGGTGTATTCTAAGTTGGGATACGGGAATGAATGTGTTCCAAGATTTCTTTAATACAAAGTGAATGAAAAGGAAATTTAATAACGCTATAATTGCTTTTAAAGAAAGATGCCAGTTTTGATGAAGTCGATGGCAATTAAACATAACACAAATAAATTGAACAGAGCATCTGGCTAGCCTCTAAGTATGAATCATCTCCAATGGAAGTACCAAATACTAGTAAAATAAATAAATAAAGTGATACGAAAAGAAAAAAGAAACAACAACGTATTTCAGGCATGATTAGAGCCATGAGTAAAAATAATCCAAGTTGATGTGTAGCAATTTCTAATGCAACATAATTTTAGAAAATTATTTAGTGATTGTATAAATGTGACATGCCTGGAAAATGTTAATTAAACTGGTTTGCACAATGGTTGAGATGTATAATTATTTAGCCATGCTTCCACAGTCATTTGCAAGGAAATTGTAAGCTCCAATTCTAAAAGGCTGTTGTGGATTGTAACCCCAGGAGCTGGTGGTTGAATGCAGAGCCTTTTCTAGCCACTGAGAATGAAGAGGTCCTAGAAGGGTCACAGGCCCACCTCATTCTTCTCTGATTTCAATTACACATGTTAAGAAGAACAACTTTAATGGCAATCCCCGTATCGTTTTAGCACACTTCATTCATGGAAGGGCAGCAATAAGATATTAGTTGGGTGTCAGAATGGATAATCCAGCCACTGGATCTTTTGATTCATAAGCACTCCGTAAAATCTTAAAGACAGGAAGGAGAGATTGTTGAGAAGATGAGCCAGAGAACCTCCAACTCTAGAACATTTTTACCGTACTGTCTTAAAACGGATATGAGTATCTGAGATTGATTTCTGGATCTTAGATCCAGAAATTTCTTAGATCTTAGAAATCTGGAATTACAGATTTGGGAAGCAGGCTGTTGAAACGAAAACTGGGACTGATCATGGAAGCATTAAGTGGAAGGGTACCTGGGATTTTGAGTTGCAAAAGTTACAGACTGAAGGAGATCTCCATGTGTGCGCGTGTCCATCAGTAAACGCGGGGCAGTATAAAGCGAAGTCATCCGTGCAACTCACTGCCTTACTTTGAGGTCTGTGAAAAATCACATGGTAGGAGAGTGCAGCACAGTAAGAAAACCCTGGCTTCAAGCAGATAATAGTTCTCTGACACAGACTGCAAACTTAAATAATCAACAAATACTCAAACTTGATTTCTTTGTCACAGAATTCTGTTATAGACCAGGCTCATATTTATACTAGCAAAGTAGATACATAAGACTCAGTGAACAATACTGTGGTTCGTTTTTATATTATATTTTGGTTTTCATACGGAATAGTTTACATTCTCATTATGCCCACTATCTTCAATATTATGAGCATAAGTGAGGACCCGGTTGCTTGAGAGTGCCGCGCCTTGCCAAGTGGTCTTCATAAGAGTAGAAAAAAATCCTGAATGTGAAGTGAACCAAACAAATGTCAATTGTACAGGCACTGGAATTGGTTTCAGATGAAATTTGCATACTTAAAATGGGAATAATTCATTGTACAACTATGTTGCTCAGTTTGTATACAGGATTTTTTTTTTCAAGACTCTAATTAGAAAATTCAGATATGGTCAAAATAATTTTAAAAGAGTTTACATTTGTTCTGATGCCAACTGTGGGTATTTGTAAGGGCAGCTTTGCCGTGGAGAGTGTTCAAAGAACTCTTCTCAAAGGGTAACACCATAAACATTCATTTGTGGAGATATCATACACTTGAAGTGAACTAGATTCTCTCTACTTTAGACTTCATAGAACTAGACTAGGAATTTCTTCTTGAATTTCAAAGCAGAATATAGTCCTTGCTCACAAAACAAGCAAAATATAGCAATAACAATGCAAATTTTATCTCACTCTATTATGCCAAGGGAAGCTCACTTAAATAGTCTTTTTCACTCCAATTTTGGTTTTCCATAGACACAATAGAGGGCTCAAGGTTGGGCCTAACTAGCAAAAACATGTTGGGAATTTTACCACTGTTAAAGAGTGAATCAGTTAATTTAGATGAAGTACAACCTATTCTGTGTTATCGTTATTTGAACGCCTCCATTGATCATGGCCAAGTCTTCCTTGAACTGTGCACTGCAATGCCAGAGCTCTGGCGAGCAATTTCAAACCATTTTAAACACAACTCGGTGTTTAAAATATATCAAGACCCCATTTTCAGACTGTTTTGTGTAAAACCACTTTCTCATGCTTTTATCCCTAGATGACTCAAGATATCTTCAGGCTTTTTATGGTTAGCGGTCTAAAATTTTAGATTTCCCTGCATCTTGCTCCCCCTACTGTTTAGTAGAGGTATGTACTCCTTAAAGTAAAAATAAATGTCCTGTTCAAGGTACATGCTTTTTTCTATAAAATGAATGCCCTTCCTAGTCACCCTGTCCCCCTGGTTAAAATGTGAGATAATCCAGATAATCAATATTTCTATCCCCATTATTTCCACAAATAGCATAATCTCATTCTATTCTTTCTGAATTCTTTTATGTAGCTGGGCTCACATCCTAGATATGTGAACAAATGTCCATTGCAAGGCTCCCTGCCAATTTTTCTTGACCAGAGTACTAATGCTGTCCACGTCTTCCACCCCGTTCCTTTTATTTGTCCATTTATTTAGCAAACATTTATCATAAACCTTCCTAATTTTCAGACCTTGTATTTAACAATGAAGATAGTAAAAGGATATACTTCTTGACCTTGAAATATCATACTCTAGTGAAGGATACTGATATATTACAAAGGAATAATTTTTATGTGTGACAAGTGGAGAGGAATTTTATATATAGTAGCTAAGCACATGCACTTTCAGCTCTGAGCTAGCTCTAAACATTTTTTCACCTGCAAAATAGGATGATAATTGTACCTATCTCAGAAGGTTTGTATGAGGAGTAAATAACCTAAGGTATATAAGGCCCTGTGTCTAGGACATAGTAGATGCTCAACAAATGCCCACTGTTATTATTATTACTGGCCAATAATGGTACCATAATCATGAGCATTAGATTTCCTGGAAAAGGCACTTCTCTCAATCATGCACTACTCAGAAATGTCTTCATCTGGTTTGGTATAGAATTTTGAATCCTTCAGAATTCAGTCAGAAAGGAGGAGCACTATGAATTATGGAACAAGGGAATTAGTACAAAAAAAAATCAGTGTCCATCTGTCATCAACTTGGCATCCATATACACTCCTTTAGCCATACTTAACTTCCAAATAAAGACATAAGAAAATCATATTTCTACCCAACATGATACAACGATCTCTCACACAACTGAAAACACACTAATTCTCTCTAGAAAAAAAAAAAAAGAACATAAATTCAGTGTGTTCTTTGAGTGATGTTCATTTTTCTTATAAGTCACATCCAACCCTCTGCGATCCTGTAACTTAAATATTGAGGTATGCAAAGTTAACCACTGTCAAGCTATCTTAAGTTAGACAATGAAGAGCTGGAGTGAGGAAAAAGGGGGAAATGTGTTTATATTTCATATTCCCTTCACCTTCAGCAAGCACATTGGCTGGTTGTGATTCCCTTCCTGGTGGGTGACCCAAACCTTCATTCCTGAAAGTTCTGTGCCAGGAGCATTCCTGCCTATGTCAGGTTGTTGTCATTTTTCATTACAGGATATGAGAATTCAAACAGGCACCATCAGGATTTCCTGTGTTCCAGATAACCTTGTTGCTGGCATTGTGTAATAGCAAATTTCTCCTTGTCAGAATTAACAGCATCACCTGATACAGTAACTCCCACCTTTGCCTGTAGGTTCACTGGCACAAAGCGCCCAAGAGGCCACGTGGCAATCTTAAATTCCAGTTGACTGGAACCGAAACTGTGTCCTTTGTTGAAAGCATTCCTTCCTTGGGAACTAAAATCTTTAGATTCAGCAGAACCCAAACTTGCAGCCTGTCAGAAACAGTAATAATGACCTCATAGAATGAGTTAGGAAGTTTTCTATTCTTCAGTTGTCTTAGGAAAGTTTGAGAAGGATTGGTATTTGTTCTTTAAATGTTCGGTAGGATTCACCTGTGCAGCCATCAGCTTCAGGGATTTTGTTGTTGTTGTTGGGAGATTTTTGATGACTGATTTAGGCGTATTTAAATATTCTATTTCTTCATGATTTAGTCTTCGTAGGTTTTGTGTTACTAGAAATTGTCCATTTCATCTAGGTTATCCAACTTATTGGTATACAATTTTTCATACCACTCCTTTTTAGGATCCCTTATAATCCTTTTTTTAGGTCTGCAGAATCTGTACTAATGTTCCCACTTTGATTTTTTATTTTAATAGTTGGAATCTTCCCTCTTTTTATCTTAGTCCATCTAGCTAAATATTTGTCTATTTTGCTGATCTTTTCAAGGAACAAACTTCTGGTTTCATTAATTGTCTTTCTTCTGTTTTTTAATTCTCTACTTCATTTATCTCTGCTCTAATCCTTATAATTTCCTTCCTTCTGTAGCTTTGGGTTTAGTTTGTTTTTCTTTTTCTAGTTCCTTAAGTTGTAAAGTTAGGTTGTTGATTTGAGATTTTTCTTCTTTTTTAATGTTCGTATTTATAGCTGTAAATTTCCCTTTTAGCACCACTTTCACTATGTCACATACGTTTTGAAATGTTGTGTTTTTGTTTTCATTTATCTCTAAGTATTTTCTAATTTCCCCTGTAATTTCTTCTTTGATCTATTGTTTGTTTAAAAGTGTGTTGTTTTAATTTCTACAGTTTAGTTGAATTTTCCAGTTTTCTTCTTGTTATTGATTTCTAACTTCATCCCATAGTGGTCAGAAAAGATTCTTTGTGTGATATCTATTGTATATATGTATATATGATATCTTTTAAAATATATTAAAAATAAAATATATTGAGACTTAATTTATGGCTTAACATATGGTCTATCCTTGAAAACGTTCCATATCACCTGAGAAGAATATGTATTCTGTTTCTATTGGTTGTTCTATATGTGTCTGTCCGATCTAGTTGGTCTATTATGCTATTTGGGTCCGCTATTTCCTTACTTATCTTCTGTCTGGTTGTTTTATCCATTATTGTAAGTGGGGTAAATTCATGCTTGGCTTCTCAAATTTACTGGTTGGTGACTTCTTCTCTGATCTGCTAAATTACCTCGCAAGACTTCACTCCCCCCAGCTCCTCCCACAATTGTGTATAATCTACTTTCTACATAAATATCTTGTTCTATAACTCCTAGAAGTTCTGCTTCTCTCATTGAACGCTGATTGATGATTATCAGCACAGGAAGTGGTTTCAGGGGGAACAGAATCTAAAGGATGAGAATCTGGAATAATTTCTCTGGCTCGATTAGATTTAAAGGCATACATGACATGTTTCCAGAAGTAGAGGGAACATTGGTAGTCCATGGCATTCAATGTCAAAACAGTTACTTAAATTATTACTTGTAATCACCTGTGATCAATTGCCTCTACCCATTTCCCACCCCCATGCATCAGTGCCCATATTCCTGGAGCAGCTCGCAGAGCTTGCAGGAGCTGTGGTGAGCTCCTCTGATTATCGGAGATCTATGCTCTGATCACTGATTGCTGCTTCTGAACACAGAGGGGCCGACAGAGAGGCAGGCAGTCATGTTACACCTCCTCGGACTGTTGCAAGCCCCCGTCAATCTGAGAAGCCAAGCATGTTCAGCTGCCATAATGGTACTGAGAAGGGATGGCTCTTGGGACTGTCTATGGAAAGCTGTGACCTCTTTTACTGCTTGTGTGGGTCTGCCACCAACCACCTGGGGCCACTGTTGGAAAACAGGGTCAGCAGCTGGGAAGAAGAGCTGAACATGGAGTAGATGAAATCAAGGACAAACCCCAGAGCCTGATGGCACCTTTACATCTGTCTGTTACCATATTTTCAATGACCTTCCAAGAGTAATGATGGATACTTTCCTTCTACCTTCTGTGCACTCGTCTTTAGGCTACTGTAACCTGGACCCGTACATGGAAGAGGATTCTAAAATATAATTCCACTTCTACAGAAGTGACACAGTATTAATTTGTGACCATAAAGATTGTCCTTACTTCAAACCACTGAATTTTAGAATTTGTACCAAGTTGATATTTACCTCTTCTTGTCTTAGGACACATGTAGTTTTGTTGCCTTTTCCAGTTGAAGAAATAGTCCACGTTTTCAAGAGCAATTTTGAAGGCACTGGCAAGAATTCTCTCTTTTTTGTGTCATCAAACATAACACATAAAATGAATCAGTGAATGGTTTAAAAATATCTCTTTAAAAGAAAATCCCTAGTAATATTTTTTAAATTCCCAAAGCATTTGGTTAACATGCAAGAATGGAGGAGTTGGATGAATAAGATTAATGTAGTAAGGAAGGTGTGATGTATTTTCAGATGGCAATTACAAATATTAGATGAAATTATTACTAGGTATCTTGATCTATTTCAATTTTTTCCCCCTCATGCCATAACTGTAGTGAGACAAAACAAAGTCAACTACAGTAAAAGCTGTGTTACCTTGTATTTTGTCAAGTGAAAAGTATAGAAACAAGGATATGTGGAATCCCCCATCTAAGAGATGGAATAGAGACTAGTATTATTTGACGGCAAGGGAATGTTTAATTATTTCATTTCCTACCCTCCATTTGTCCTAAAATTTCCTAAGTAGAGATTTTCTTTGACTTATTAACATGACACACTTAAAAAATATATTAAACTTCTACCCATGTTCATAGCAGCACTATTCACAATAGCCAACAGTTGGGAGCAACACAAGTGTCCATCAACAGATAAACAAATATAATAGAATATTATACATATAAAAGAATATAATAGAATGTGGTCTATACATATAATAGAATATCATTCTATTGGTCTATGCATATAATAGAATATCATTCAGCCTTAAAAAGGAAGGAAATTCTGACCCTTGCTAAACATGGATGAACCTCGAGGACATTGTGCTAAGTAACTAAGCCAGTCACAAAAAGACAAATGATGTATGATTCCACATATATGCGGTACCTAGAGTAGTCAAATGTATAGATGTAGAAAGCAGATTAGACATTACCAGGGGCTGGGGAGAGGAGGCAATGGGAAGTTATAGGTAACAGAGTTTTAATTGAGGAAGATGAAAAATTCTGAAACTGGACACTGGTGACGGGTGCACAACAATATGAATGTATTTTATGTCAAAGAATTGTACAGAATTAAGTGACTAATATGGTAAATTTTATGTTATGTATGTTTTACCAGTTTTAAAAAGTACTAAAAAAAATAGGAGGCAATGTCATTCACTCCTCAGTATAAATTCATCCAGATACATTCATGTAAGTAGTGAGCGTTAGGAATGGCAGTTATGAGTGAATAGGAGAAAAAGGTTGTAAACTTGAAGCATAGGACATTGACTCTGGACTTTGGTTCTAGGACATTGGCTCTATGACACTGACACTAGGACAGCACCTTAAGAAAGGTGAAGAAGTAGAATGGATGTGTAATTCACCAAAGATTACTTGGGAAGTCTTGGGATGGAACATGAAAATGGTGTGTGGTAAATACAACAGGGGATAGTTGCCTGACTTACAATGATTCCTTCCTCCAAAGGGACACCACAATAACAGGAGTCCCCCAGTGTCCATCCCTATGCAACATGACTTTAATCTCCTGGCCATAGCTAATTGATCCAGGGCTAGTCACCTGCCCTGAGCTTTCCAGTCATACTTTCTCTGTCATGAATTTAAAATGTGGAAAAGGGAGAATCAGAGCCTAGTGTTTCTTTTTTTTTTTTTAAGATTTATTTATTTGAGAGAGTGAGAATGAGAGAGAGAGAGTACATGAGAGGGGGGAGGGTGAGAGGGAGAAGAAGGCTCCCCGCCGAGCAGGGAGCCCGATGCGGGACTCGATCCCGGGACTCCGGGATCATGACCTGAGCCGAAGGCAGTCGCGTAACCAACTGAGCCACCCAGGCGCCCCAGAGCCTAGTGTTTCTTGAGGTTGGGTCCCATTATGTGATCAGCAATGCAACAAACAGAGGGTCCCCCAAATGGTCCAGTCACTGAAGTTCATGGGGCTGCCCCGGCTCTCATAGTGGTAAGCCTAGTACACAGTACAAACACAACACACTTAATTCTGTACAATTCTTTGACATAAAATACATTCATATTGTTGTGCATTCATTGGTTTGGGTTAGACATAACGGGGTTATTCCAGTTCCCCTTTCCTTCATCTCCCATTTTTGTTTTGTTTTGTTTACTTGTTAGCTAGAGTCTGCCAGAAGAACTTAAATGAACACAGAAAGGCACAGTTTCTGATCACAGAGGTCAGTGGGCCTCTCTCTGTCCTCTGCTGCCCTCATGTGTCAATGTCAGGAGGGCAAGAGGGTGGTGCAGTCAGTGAGTAGACTCAACTCCCAAGTAACAAGAATTTTTGACAAATGGATACCACTGATTCTTATAACATAGGTTTTCACTAATATATTAACTATTTTCACATGCACACACACAAAACTTCCAAATCACAATCAATGGGCACTCGGTTAGCAACTGATAAAACACCTACAGAACAGAACAGTTGGAACAGTCCCTTCAATTTTCCTGTCATAACTACTACAAGCACTTCCTCTGTCTCAGTGGCCCCATATAAGGTAAATGTTTCTAATTTGAAGAATAGATGCCTTACATAAATTTAATTATCATCATTAGCTTATCAATCACTGTAGTAGGTACACACCTTCGTTCCCTTAATTCTTTATGCTCACCCATAAAGAAACATAAATAAATAAAGAAGACTCAAGTTGCGCATTTGTTGCTCACCTCAAAGAAAAGCTCAAGCTAAATGGAATTATAGAATATCTTCATCTTGGATATGGCTGGCCTTCTCAGCAACTTCATCTGAGGAAAATGTAATCACAGCACACACCCTTTCTGGACACCCTCAATGACAGCATCTTCCTCAACACACATTAAAAAAGAAAATAAAAATCTATCCTATCTGCTGTGTTGAGCAAGGGTGGCTAGGATTGGAGCCAGAGAAGTAAGGACTAATGATCTCTTTCCTTTTGTTCCAGTCCCCAGATAGGGGCCCTGGCGCAGCAGCATCAACTGAGAATTTGTTAGAGATGCGAATTCTCAGGCCCCACCCTAGAATGACCCGACTCAGCAGAAACTCACGAGGTTGACCCAGCAATCTGTGTGTTAACAAGTTTACCAAGCCCCCCAGCTGATTCAGGATGCTCAAGGTTGGGAACCACTGCCCCAGACTCTGCCATCAAGCCTGCTCAAGCACCTTTCAAATACATTACACTTTGGTTCTAAGGAGGCTCATTCAACAGAATGTGTGTGGATGGAAAAACAGTCTACTGAGGAGACCACAAGATGAAAGACAAAACTGAATGTGTATACCTTCTCAGGGGATAGAAAGCAGTTATGAAGGACAAGGGAAGGAAAAGTTTGTGGTGGGGGGGAGACTGTTAATCAGAATCACCAGAATTCCAAGGTTCCTTGTTATTCCCATCACAAGGATTCAAGGGAAACCCAGACTCACCAGAATGGCTAGGATGCTGCAGGGATTTCAGGATCGTGAAGTTCATGCCTGCCTCTTGCTTCAAGGTTAGGAAGCACAGCCTCATTACAGGCCCAGTGGTGACTCGCTTCCATTACTCTGAGTATGAAAATGTAAAGGAGACCATTTCCAGTGTATGAGTTTGCTGGCACTGCCATCACAAAACACAAAAGACTGGATGATGTCAACAGCGAAAGTGGCTTTTCCCCAGTTCTGGAGGCTGGAAGTCCAAGGTTAAGGTGTCCAGGGGCTTGGTTTCTTCGGAGGCCTCTCTGGCTTTAGATGCCATGTTCTCCCTGAGCTTCCACATGGTCTTCCATCTGTATCTGTGTCCACATTTCCTCTTCTTCTAAGGACACTTGTCAGGTTGCATGAGGGCTCACCCTACTGGTCTGGTTTTAACGTAACTATCTCTTTAGAAGACCAATCTCTAAATACAGTCATATTTTGAGGTATGAGGGGTTAGGGCTTCAATTAATGAATTCAGGAGAATACCATTCAGCCCATAACACTCAGGAATAAGTGCCTTCCATGACGCCTGCTCTTAACTTTGTCACTCCGGACACTGAAATCTTCCTTGTCCTGTCACGCATTTATAACAATACCTGAAGGAGCTCTTTAACTCAGGGCTTTAGAAAGACAATTAAAAGATTGCAAATGATTGATCTCATGTAATTCAGTGGGAAACAGATTTTCCAGCTTACGTAAGTCTAGTTATACTTACATATATACATTTGAAATTCTGTGCAGTAAAGTTCCAGTACAAACACAACCTAATAAAAACAGGTGAATCTCTACACTATTGGACAAAGTACATTTTTTTTTTCTCTCTGGATTCTTTTCGTCATCATTTAGAAATAGCATCCAGCTCTTGTCTGTTTTCTGTGCCCTTCATTTGAGCCTCCATTACACAATGCAAAAGCACCTTGCCTTACACCTCTCATTGCTCCAAGAACAGAATGTAAACCCCCATACCTGCTTACTGTGAGGAAGTTTTGTTTCACCAGGAAACTGCTTCCAGGGGATGGGATGCAAAAGGCCTGCTGTCAGTCACTTATAACCCAGGAAGCTGTCTGGGTGTCAGTCTAAATGCTTTCTCTACCTTATGCTGTAGGGAGGCATTTCGTTGGCAGGGTGACTCTCCTGGCCTTGGGAACCCCTTGAAAACAGAGCCGGAAACAGGGATTTGCATACAGATTCTTCATGGCCTTTGGAGTCCGTTGCCTTCTGGCAAAATGGCCTCAAGTGGCCAAAGGTTAGACTCCCTCCCCATTTGAAAAGCAAGGAATTCAACACTGAAGCCCATGCCTTGCTTCAAGTTTAGGGCTCCATGTCTCCCGGGACATCTTCAAAAGTTAAATTATTTTCAATAAACATATCCTCCTTGGCACTAGATTCTCAGATTCTCCAAGTACTATAAGAAGTATGTGACTTTTGAAGAGCCAGCTTCACCCCCTTTCCCACTACACATATATATCAAAGAGCAAGCGTGACCCTGATTTCCAGAGTTTACCATTGGGGTGAACAATGTGTAGGAACATTCCACCACCTGTGTGAAGGTAAAGAACACCTGTTTGGAGATTTCAGTACTCGAGGATGCTCCTGTCCCATAAAGCTTAAGAACCTAAAGCAATATGTGATTGAAAATGAACTTTTAAATCATATACGCCAGAACCTTTGAAAGCCAACGTCAATACTAGCCCGGTCCCAAAGAACAACAGAAGTCATCAAATATTGCACAGCCAGGGTTGCAAACCTAGATTAGGAGATAATTCTAGGTCAAAGGAAGCAGGATAATGAAGCAACGGAAGGAGCTGAGGAGGGATGAAGAGAAAAGAGAAAAAAAAAAAGACTTTGCAGCTTGCAAAAGGAAGCTATTTTCTGTAACTTTCTACAGCTGCTACATTTCCGCTGTGTTGTGATTATTTATAGACCGTCACAAGAGTCTCTTTTTCTCATGTGTAGGTTCCAATTAAAAGTTGGGAGAAGTTCATCAGACCGGGAAGGTAGCACGGTGACTGTGCTCATGTCGCAGATAATTCAGGCAGCCTGGCCCCTGCTCCCCCGGCTCGGTTTCTCCTTCGGTAAATCCACGTCGGAGCCTTTTTTCGAAAACAGAAGCAGGGGACGGGCTTGGCTGGGGGACAAAGCAAAGTCTTGGTCCTGGTTTTCACTCCTGGTCTCTCCATGGGTTCAATTGCGTAAGCAGAAATTTCCACCTCAATTTTTGTTTTGTTTTGTTTCTCCTTGATGGAGCAAACATTTTTTTCCTGTGGAATATGAATTTCCTCTCAGTCTCTCACAGTTCAGTGATTCCTGGCAACATCAAAGAACTGAGACAACAAAATAGAACGCTAATAGACAACAAAATAGCATAAAGATGCTGAAGGACCCAGTATCTTTAAGACCTCTCTCACGAAATAATGGTGTCAGCAACACCTCTCAGCCAAGATTATCATCATCACAAACAGCTCCGAGGAGCTGGAAAAACACCTGATTGTTATAGCACAGGCATATATGCCATTTGCAAGCCAGAAATGCATCTGGCCGTTGGGGATATTACGATTTCCTGTTATTTTGTAATGTTTACCGAACCTCAGGTATTTGGGGGAAAGTAACAACGAAGTATAAGTAAAACCTGGAAATTAAAAAAGTCATTGGGGGGGGCGCCTGAACAGCTCCATCAGTTAACTGTCTGACTCTTGATTTTGGTTCGGGCCATGGTATTAGGGTTGTGGGATCAAGCCCCATGTAGGGCTCTCTGCTCAGTGGGGAGTCTGCTTCTTCCTCTTCCTCTGCCCCTCCCCCTGCTTGTGCTCTCTCTCTCTCTCTCTCTCTCTCTCTCTCTGTCCCTCTATCTCTCAAATAAATAAATAAATCTTTAAAAAATGGTTTGGGAAGAAATGTCTGTTGAAATAATAAAGGGCAGCCGTAGGAATGCTTCTCCACAAATACGACTCCAAACGGGGCAATTTAGGAACATCCCAGGTGATAGATCGTTATGTGAGAACAAAATCTAAGTAACTCAAATCCCCCAACAAAGTGTAACATGCCTTTTGCATTGCCGTCCATATGCCAGACCTCTCTTCCCTTCCCTTCTGAGGTGGCCACCACTAGCCTGCCCGGGCCCCATAAAGCCTGAGGCAGGTGAGGGAACGGAACTGGGGGAAACGAGAAAAAGAAAAGCTGATTGCTTCCTAATGCTTTGGGGTGTCTGCATAGATGGTGCACCTGATATTGCTCAAGAGAGGGGTCACCAAGCCCAGCCACAACCTGGCACGTGAACTTGCTGTTCTGGCCACATGAGTTAGTCCAGATGCAGATATTCATTTCTACAAGTGGATGTGAGTCCACCTTGCTCTAATATCGTAGGTGCTGATACCAAGAATGGGAGACCTCCCTTTTTTTTAAATCAACACTTGCAGTAGATCAGTGGTTCTCTGTTAGGGGTGATTTGGCCCCCCTCGGGGGACATTTGGCTGTGTCTGGGGATATTTTTGGTTGTGACAACTGCCGTGTGTGGGTGAGCTACTGGCCTCTAGTGGGTAGAGGCCAGCGATGTTGCCAAACATCCTCTAATGCACAGGCCATCCCTCCCCAACTCCACTCCACTCAACAAAGAGTTAATTGGCTCAAAATGTCAATCAGGGCCCACGATAAGAAATGCTGTGATACATTAAATACGGCCACAGATGTTTTGCCACTTCTTCCATCAAAAGATGGAGTCCCTTTCCCCACCTGAGGCTTGCCTGCACTAATTGAATGCAGGGGAAATAATGTTCCAACTCCGGAGCCGAAGGGTCAAGAGGCATTTTAGCCTGTGTTTCCTGAGTTCATCAAGGCTGAAAGAAGCGTAAGACGAAGATAAGTCAACAGAAAGACCCAGCTGTTCAGCTATACCCACAAGGTCAACCTACAAACACCCCAGCTACTCCACAGCGTGGTGAGAAACCATAAACAGTTTTAAGTCACTAAGGTTTGGGCTGTTACACTAGGCAGCAACAGGTCACCACAATGACTCGAATGAGAGAGAATTCTGGTGTGGAGAGAGCTGACTTTCCCCAGCATTCCTCAAAGCCATGGCCCATTAGATCTTTCTAAGAGGCCAGTCGGAAGTGGTCGCAGAGAGTGCCCACCTCCAGCTATTGATCCTTTGCTTCTATCCACACAGCCAGACCAATGAAAGTCTTTGGGGATTTCTGGGCAAACCTCCCTTTACTGGTGAAAGCATTCTGACTACCACGGGGCCCTGCTTTCCCTTCTTAGTCTTCATTGGGAGTCAGCAGCAATTGAAATATGTTGAGGGGAAGAGAAGAAGATGGGGAAACAAACAATGCAGAAATGAGAATCCCAGTTAAACCATTATGCTGTCACATGCTTGTTGCATTCCACATGTGGTCCTCTGGAAAACCCCAGAAGAGATTGTGGTTCTACTCACAAGTAGTGGGAGAACGAGGGGCTGGCTTTCCTTAGGAGGATTATCCTCTGCGGTCACTCACATCCAGGTAACCAGGAAACCTGAGCAAATACCATGGACTGGCTGGAAAGCAGCATGACCATGATTATGAATCAAAGACCGGCTTACAGCTCACGGAGCTGATGAAGCTCCCCTCTGTGCTCAACCTTCCTTCTCCCCCATTGCTTGCTTCCTGAGCAGCCGAGTTCTCTGAGCAAGCTAGCTGGCCCCATACTGTGTAGCACAAGAAATCAGATTGCAGGGTTCCCTGCCCCCCAACCTCTGGGCACTGTTCTCTGCGACAGAAACAGGGCTGGTTGACAGGGTCCTGCCAAGACATCTGTAGGTAAGATTCTCCGTTGTGAAAACAGCATCTTCCAGGGCTTGGCACAGGTGAGGAGGAAGGAAGCCTTTGTGTTGGGAAGACCTCATCGTGGGGAGCATCTGAAGGGAGCAGGATTGACTGTGGTGTGGTGGGAGTGGGGGAGGGGGACATCAGCACCCTCAGCTCCACCCCTGCCTGTGTGCCTTTCTCAGCCTACGTGTTTCCAGAGTAGGTGATACAGGGGTGGGAAAGGAGGGAAGGAGGCCCACTGATGTGGAGGGGGCAGGGCAGATGAGGGCCCACTGTGGCAGGGGAACCAGGTCTTTGAGAGAATGAGAACTACAAGCATTTCTCCTCCCAATCCTGCATGGCACCTGGGATCAGGTCACCTTCAGTTTCCTTATGCATCAGGGATTTGCCACCCGGGCTGCTCATTAGAATCATCTGGGAATTTTTTTTTTTTCCAAATAGCTGATGTCTGGACTCACTCCAGCTGATGTCTGGACTCACCCAATGTCTGATTAAAAAATGTCTGGGATGGGATCCTGGCATTAGTAGCTCCTAATGTGCAAGTATCTGTTTGTATTTTGGAAGGAAACTACTATTTTATTGTCTTCTGGGCTTGAGGCTCTTGCCTTCTTCAGCGCACGTGGGTTCCAGCCTTCGCATTAGCGCCAGAAGAGACTCGCAAGCACTGGCGCCCTCTGGTGGCGGCCAGGACACTCTACAGTTCTAAGGAAAACAAATTTTATCAAGATGGTCGTAACCATTGGAAAAATTAGAAGACACAAATACACAGAAGGAAAAAAATACACAAACAACCTGCACTAATCCATGTTAACAACTTGCGTATATAGTCACAGAATTTCTTTGAAAATTTTGTTCTTCACAAAAATAGATCTAGGCTGTGTATGTTGTCTTGTTAACCTTTTACTTAATATATGATAATTCATTTTGATGCAAATAAATTCAATTCTATACTAATATGCAATTAAATTTACTTGATTCTAATTTCACAGGCAGTAGTAGGGAGAAGATTTAACATTTATGGAGTACTTACTGTATGCCTGGAACTAAGTACTTGAAATGGATAATCTCATTTTATATTCACGACACCCCTATGAAGAGGGTACTCGATCTATTCCCATTTTATAGATGATGCTATTAATGTTATAGAGGTTTGACAATTTCTCTAAGTGGTGGAACCCAGAATCAGACATAAACATTTTACTTTATAGTGCCAGGTATTAGATATTAAATCTTTCTGTCCCTTCCTCTTTCATATTTGTGGTTTCCTTTGGGGGTCACAAATTATATTGTGTAACACACACACACACACACACACACACACACACACACACACACACACAGTGACAGATTGTTTCCTTGCCCTTTATGCTAAATCCCTGGATGAATCCATGGATCAAAAGGTAAGTATTTTAATGGTTTTACAACTCTTATAAAACTTTTCTTCAAAAATGCAGTACTACACTTTCAGCAGAAGGCTAAAGGAGATGTGCGCTTGTGTATTCTTGTGTTTAAAAACTTTCTCAGCTTTAATTTCTTTTTTTTTTTAAGATTTTATTTATTTATTTCACAGAGAGAGACACAGCGAGAGAGGGAACACAAGCAGGGGGAGTGGGAGAGGGAGAAGCAGGCTTCCCGCCGAGCAGGGAGCCCGATGTGGGGCTCGATCCCAGGACCCTGGGATCATGACCTGAGCCGAAGGCAGACGCTTAACAACTAAGCCACCCAGGCTCAGCTTTAATTTCTAAGATAGTGTGATTACACATGCGCGCGCACACACACACACACACACACACACACACATTTACACACAAGCTTTTTAGGGTTTCAGTAATTTTAAGAAAAGTTTCCTGAGACCAAAAATTTAGAGATCCTCTGGGTTAGGAAAAGGAACCTGGGGAAATTTCTATGGAGGGGCACTGCCTTCACCCTCATCCCCTGAACCCCGCTCCTCTTGGTCTAGGACTCTCCCTTGGCTGCAGGACCCATTCTCTCCCTCAATATTTTTCATTTTTATGTCCATCCCTCTCTCCTTCTGTCAAACCCAGAGATTCTGTCAGCAGTTGGTCTAAATTGTCCCCATGCCACCATGGGTATGGAAGGCATGGCGCCCAGCATTTGCGGAAAAAAAAAATCCTGTTCCAAGTAGTCACCTTTATTACTCCCTCTCCCCTCTCCGCCAGCAATGCTGTGACGGGCCAGCCTGCATCTTAGGAGGGGCAACATCGTCCTGTGGAAGGAGAATTGGGTTTGAATACCACCTTCATTTGGTCTCACGGTAGTTTGGTAACCATGCGTAACTCCTTTAACCTCTCTGAGCTTAGCTTCCTTATCCATAAAGCATGAGAACGTTTTTAGGGTTCTGGAAAGTAAAGAAATGAAGTGTCTAAGGACCAAGAGTAGCAGAGAATGGGGATTCAACAGTGTCTAGTATTTCTCTGGTATGTCTACACATCCCCTTACTCTCCATGTTTCCTGTCTTTGTTTTATAAATATATCTTATAAATAGCACATAACCTGGATTCTTAAAAAATCCAATATGACAACCTCAGTCTAACTGGAGAATTGAATCCATTTAAATTTGTGATTCTGACATAGTTGGACTTGTTTCTTTAAATTTGCAGTATGAACCATGTCACACATAAAAAGAAATAGAAAGAACAAATCCTATGGTTTAAGGACTAACTAGAATTTCTGTGTGCTAACTACTTGGGTTAAGGATTAGAATTTATCATTACTCTAGATATTTCAGTCCCCAATTACAGCTATTCTTCCCACCTCCCTGAGGTGGGAAAGAAAAGAAAGAAATCAACATCCTACTTTTTGCTTTAAACATGAACTTGCTATTCTTTTTAGTTTAACCACCAATGCATGTATGTGCCATATATTGTTCAGTCTTATTTTTTTAACTTATAAAAATGCAATCACACCAAATTGAATCCTCTGTAAATCTGCTTGTTACAAGCATTTGCCATTATATTTTTAAGATGATCCATGCTATTGTGGGAAGCTATAGTTTATTCAGTTTCTGCTATGCATAGTCCATCTTTTAAAAAAATTATTTAAATTCAATTTAATTAATATAATTATGTTAGTGATGAAATATGAAACTACTATGTTAGTAGTTTCAGAGATAGAATTAAGTGATTCATCAGTTGCACATAACACCCAGTGCTCATTCCATCAAGTGCCCTCCTTAATGCCCATCACCCACTTACCCCATCCCCTACCCGCCTCCCCTCCAGCAACCCTCAGTTTGTTTCCTATAATTAGGAGTCTCTTATGATTTGTCCCCCTCTCTGTTTTTGTCTTATTTTATTTTTCCTTCCCTTACCCTTATGTCCATCTGTTTTGTTTCTTAAATTCAACATATGAGTGAAATCATATGGTATGGTCTTTCTCTGACTATTCCATCTACATCATTGCAAGTGGCAAGATTCCATTCTTTTTGATGGCTGAGGAAATAGTCCATTGTGTGTATATATATATATAATATATAATTCCATTGTATGTGTGTGTGTGTGTGTGTGTGTGTGTGTGTACACACCACATCTTCTTTATCCATTCATCTCTTGATGGACATCTTGGCTCTTTCCATAGGTTGTCTGTAGACACTGCTGCTATAAACATTGGGGGTGCATATGCCCCTTTGAATCACAGTTTGTATCCTTTGGATAAATACCTAGTAGTGCAATTCCTGGATGGTAGGGTAGCTCTGTTTTTAACTTTTTGAGCAACCTCCATACTGTTTTCCATAGTGGCTGCACCAGCTTGCATTCCCACCAACAGTGTAGGAAGGTTTCCCTTTCTCTGCATCCTCGCCAACATTTGTTGTTTCCTGACTTGTTAATTTTGGCCATTCTGACGGGTGTGAGGTGGTATCTCATTGTGGTTTTGATCTGGATTTCCCTGATGCTGAGTGATGTTGCCATTTGTGTATGCATAGTCCATCTTGTGACTACAGTACACCAAAATGTATCTATCTCTTGTGTTGATGAACACTGCATTACCTCTAATATTCATTTGTGCATAATTTATATATCCATTCATTCATTTATGCTGGTATTATCGGTGCTCCTACAAGTGTGTCTCACAGTGAGCACGTGCAGGATTTTTAGGAGGATCACTGCCCCATATGCGTGCATATATTGCTTTCCCAGGCAATGCCAAACTGTTTCCCAAAATGTTTATACAAATGTACATTCCTGTTACAACTGATGAAAGTTCCCTTTTGCTACAAATCCTCAAAGTACTTGATATTTGGATTGTAATTTTTTTGGCAGTCTGAAGGATGAGAGATAAATATTGAGATATTAATTCCAATTTTCCTGATTAATAAGGTTGAATATCTTGCCATTTGTCAATGATCTTTTGTGTTTTCTTTTCTGTGAAATGCTGGTTCATTGTCTGTAGCCCATCTATTTAGGCAGGAGTTAAACATTCTGGATAATCATTTCTTTGTCTAGTGTGTGTGTGGCAAAATTATTTTTACAGTGTGGTATTTTCATTCCTTTTTGGTGCCCTTTTATAATAAACATAAGTTCCTAATTTTAATAGACTCAAATTTGTCAATCTTTTCTGTATTGTGTGCATCCTCTATAAGAAATCATTTCCTACCCAAAGCCACAAAAATATGTTTTCCCATAGCATCTTCTCAACAGTATATAGTCTTAACTTGTACATTTCGTCTTTAATGCACATGTGGAAATTATTTAGTGTTTGAGAGAGCAGGGATCCCAGTTCATCTTTCGTCAATGTGGATGACCAGTTGTCCTAATGCTACTTATCAAATAGCCCATCCTTTCTCCACTCATCTGAAAAGCTTTCTATTTAGTAGGTGGGCTTTAACATTTTTCAATAAAGTTTTACGATTTTTCCTACACACTGCTTACACATCTTATTAGATGTAATGCAAAATATTTTAATTTTAGTCTTATAAACAGCATTTAAAAAAATTTCATTTCAATTGTTGCTTGTATATAAAATGTGATTTATGTTCATATATTGACTTTGCATCCAGCAACCTTCCTAAACCTACGAATTTCAACCTTTTCTGTAGGTACTTTCGGATTTTCTTTGAGAGTGCTATCATCTGTCAATAATGAGTTCATATTTTTCTTTCCTAAAATATACATTTTCTTTTCCTACTTGCCTCATTGTATTCACTGTACTGTTCTGTAGAAAGTGTAGTAGATTGAAGGCATCTTTGTTTTGTTATTAATTATAAAGAATATTTTCATTATGTCATTATTAAGAATGATGTTTCCTATAAGTTTTTTTTCTTTTTTTTCTATAGGTTTTTTTAAAAAATGTCCTTTATCAGGTGATGAAACATTTGCAGAACTTTTCCTCATGGAAAGGGAGTTTTATTGGCTGCTTTTTCTCTACCATTTGAGGTGGTGAGAGGATTCTCTCCCTTTAAACTGTTAATGCCATGATTTCAATGAGTTGTTTTCCTAATGTTAAAGCAACCTTGTATTCCTGTGATAAACCCATGCAGGCATGAGACATTATTTATTTTATTCACTGCTTGATTCAGTTTGCTAAAATTTTGTTTAGGATTTATAAACCCTTTATCCCTACCTGTCTTGTCATTAGGTTTCGGGATCAAGATTATACTAGGCTTTATTTTCTGGAAGAGTTTATGTAAGTTTCCAGTGAATTGTTCCTTGAACTTACCCATAATGTCAGATAGGCCTGAAAGTTTCTTTGTCTCAATTTCACTAGTGATTATAAGAATATTCAGATTTTCTATTTCTTCTAGAGTCAGTGTGGTTAAATTTGTATTTTAAAAACTAATCCATTGCAATATTACTCAACCATAAAAAAGAATGAAATCTCACCAGTTGCAATGAGGTGGAGCTAGAGAGTATCATGCTAAGTGAAGTCAGCCAGAGAAAGATAAATACCATATGAGCTCATTCATATGTGGAACTTAAGAAACAAAACAAATGATCATAGGGGAAAAAAAGAGAGAGAGGCAAACCAAGAAACAGACTCTTTTTTTATTAGACAGAGACACAACCAGAGAAGGAACACAGTTGGGGAGTGGGAGAGGGAGAAGCAGGCCTCCCGCTGAGCAGGGAACCCGACTCGGGGCTCGATCCCAGGACCTGGGATCATGACCTGAGGCAAAGGCAGACACTTAATGACTGAGTGACTCAGGCACCCTGAAACAGACTCTTAACTATAGAGAACAACGGATGGTCACCAGAGGGGAGGTGGGTGGGGGGATGGGTTAAATTGTTAATGGGGATTAAGGAGGGCACTTGTGATGAGCACCGGGTGATATATGGAAGTGTTAAATCACTATATCATACACCTGAAACTAATGTAACACTGTGTTAACTAACTGGAATTTAAATAAAAACTTAAAAGAAAAAAAGAAAATCTGTTGCATCTAAATTTTCATATTAATGGGCTTCCAACTGGACATAGTACATTCTCACCTGTTAAACCCTAAAGCACCTCTGGTCAAGTTTTTTCCTACTACTATCCCTTCCTTGTCTTTGCCCTCTGTTCTTGATTAATGTGTGTCTGTTTAATTCACCTCTTTCAAAGAACCTACTCATGACATTAATTCTCTTTTATGTCTGTCTTCTAATTCATTAGTGGTGCCTCTTATCTCTATGATTACCTTCCTTTATTCTACTTCCTTTGGGATTTATTTGCTGGCTCTTTTTTGTTTGTTTGTTATTTCCTATGTTGGATGCTTAGTGCCTTACTTTGACCCTTTTTCTTTTAAATGAAAGCATTAAAGGTCACAATTTTCCCTATAAGTACCATTAGTATTTCACAATTTTTGACACAATATTTTTGCTTCTCTTTTGACCCATGAGTTATTTAGAAGTTTGAAAGACTTGCCAACATACTGAATTCTTTTAGTTTCGTTTTTATTCTTAGTTGCCCTTTGGTCCCAGGATGTGGTTTCTGTGACAGCTTTCCTCTCTTTCAGTTGAGACTACCTTTCTGGCCTCAAAGATGATCAATTTTTGAGAATGTTCTCGTGTGTTTGGAAGAACGTGCATTCTTTAATTGTTGCATATGCAATATGCAATACTGCACGTATCGAAACTCGTTAACCGCTCTGTTGAAACCTTCCATATTGTTACTCGCCTTTGTCTGCTTGAACTATGAATTTCTGAGAGGGATGCATTAAAATCTCCTACAGGTGTGTTTTCTCCTTGAGGTTCTATTTTTTTAAAAAATTAAACTCTACTCTTACAGTTGTAGAATTTCCTATCTTTCTTCTGAATCATGCTTTTTGTCATTTTGAAGCTAACCTCTACCACCAGTGATAATTCTCAGTTGAACTCTTTTATCAGATATTAACTAGCCATATCCTCCAGGTGCCAGGTCTTTCACTGGCCGAAATAGAAATCCTCCACTTTCCCCAGTTTCTTGGCTTTGTGTGCCTTCTATTTGTCCTGCTTCTTCTATTACTCTTTTTTCACCTGTTTTGCCTTTTTCTTCTTTTAGAATTATCTTGTTTTTACTTTTTTCTTTTTTCCCTATCCTGATTTGTGATCGATGATTTCCATTCTTTTAGGGCTTAGCCTCAAAATGTGACCACATACCACCATCTTAACCTTCCCCCTGAAGAGCAAGAGGGTCTTCGGAGACCAAATCCCATGATTTCTCTCCAACTCGTGTGGCATTTTAAAAATCAGTATTTCAGCTCATTATTTAACTCCATGATTTAGGTATTTTACTTTCCCACAGAAAATATTCAATTAGAATGACTTGTATGCTTACCCATTTTTTACTAACCATGTCTTACTTAATCTCAGACCTTCTTTCTGAGATCATTTTCCTTCCTGAAGTGTATCTTTTCAGGAAGCCATTTGACAAAGTTCTGCTGTTTGTAAACTCTGGTTTTGCATATATGAAAATGTCTTTATCTCACCCTAGTTTTTAAAAGAAAAATTTGCAGAGCACACAGTGCTGCATTGGTGGTCATCTGCTCTCCGCATTTTGATTATTCCCTGGTCTTCTTGCTTTTATTATTTCTGTTAAGATACCTGCAAGTTGTTTTTCCCCTCTATCTCCTCTGCTCTGTTCATTTTCTTCTCAAACACTCACTCACTAAGTTTATGTTGGGCCTTTTATTTTCCTTAATTTTTTTTGTTATGTTAATCACAATACACTACATCATTAGTTTTTGATGTAGTGTTCCATGATTCATTGTTTGTGCATAACATCCAGTGCTCCACGCAGAATGTGCCTTCTTTAATACCCATCACCAGGCTAACCCATCCCCCACTCCCCTCCCCTCTGGAACCCTCAGTTTGTTTTTCAGAGTCCATCGTCTCTCATGGTTCATCTCCCCCTCTGATTTACTCCCCTTCATTCTTCCCCTCCTGCTACCTTCTTTTTTTTCTTAACATATATTGCATTATTTGTTTCAGAAGTACAGATCTGTGATTCAACAGTATTGCACAATTCACAGCACTCGCCATAGCACATACCCTCCCCAATGTCTATCACCCAGCCACCCAATCCCTCCCACCCCCTCACCACTCCAGCAACCCTCAGTTTGTTTCCTGAGATTAAGAATTCCTTATATCAGTGAGGTCATATGATACATGTCTTTCTCTGATTGACTTATTTCACTCAGCATAATACCCTCCAGTTCCATCCACGTTGTAGCAAATGGCAAGCTTTCATTCCTTTTGATGGCTGCATAACATTCCATTGTGTATATATATACACCACATCTTCTTTATCCGTTCATCTGTCGATGGACATCCTGGCTCTTTCCACAGTTTGGCTATTGTGGACATTGCTGTTATAAACATTGGGGTGCACGTACCCCTTTGGATCCCTACATTTGTATCTTTGGGGTAAATACCCAGTAGTGCAATTGCTGGATCGTGTGGTAGCTCTATTTTCAACTTTTTGAGGAACCTTCATACTGTTTTCCAGAGGGGTTGCACCAGATTGCATTCCCACCAACAGTGTAGAAGGGTTCCCCTTTCTCCGCATCCCCGCCAACATCTGTCATTTCCTGACTTGTTAATTTTGGCCATTCTGACTGGTATGAGGTGGTATCTCATTGAGGTTTTGATTTGGATTTCCCTGATGCCGAGCGATGTTGAGCACTTTTTCATGTGTCTGTTGGCCATTTGGACGTCTTCTTTGGAAAAATGTCTGTTCATGTCTTCTGCCCATTTCTTGATTGGATTATTTGTTCTTTGGGTGTTGAGTTTGATAAGTTCTTTATAGATTTTGGATACTAGCCCTTTATCTGATATGTCATTTGCAAATATTTTCTCCCATTCCATCGGTTGTCTTTTGGTTTTGTGGACTGTTTCTTTTGCTGTGCAAAAGCTTTTTATCTTGATGAAATCCCAATAGTTCATTTTTGCCCTGGCTTCCCTTGCCTTTGGCAATGTTTCTAGGAAGAAGTTGCTGCGGCTGAGGTCGAAGAGGTTGCTGCCTGTGTTCTCCTTTAGGATTTTGATGGACTCCTGTCTCACGTTTAGGTCTTTCAACCATTTGGAGTCTATTTTTGTGTGTGGTGTAAGGAAATGGTCCAGTTTCATTCTTCTGCATGGGGCTGTCCAATTTTCCCAACACCATTTGTTGAAGAGACTGTCTTTTTTCCATTGGACATTCTTTCCTGCTTTGTCAAGGATGAGTTGACCATAGAGTTGAGGGTCCATTTCTGGGCTCTCGATTCTGTTCCATTGATCGATGTGTCTGTTTTTGTGTCAGTACCATACTGTCTTGATGATGACAGCTTTGTAATAGAGCTGGAAGTCCGGAATTGTGATGCCGCCAGCTTTGCTTTTCTTTTTCAAGATTCCGCTGGCTATTCGGGGTCTCTTCTGGTTCCATACAAATTTTAGGATTATTTGTTCCATTTCTTTGAAAAAAGTGGATGGTATTTTAATGGGGATTGCATTGAATGTGTAGATTGCTCTAGGTAGCATTGACATCTTCACAATGTTTGTTCTCCCAATCCATGAGCATGGAACGTTTTTCCATTTCTTTGTGTCTTCCTCAGTTACTTTCATGAGTATTTTATAGTTTTCTGAGTACAGATCCTTTGCCTCTTTGGTTAGATTGATTCCTAGGTATCTTATGGTTTTGGGTGCAATTGTAAATGAGATCGATTCCTTAATTTGTCTCTCTTCTGTCTTGTTGTTGGTGTATAGGAATGCCACTGATTTCTGTGCAATGATTTTATATCCTGCCACTTGACTGAATTCCTGTATGAGTTTTAGCAGTCTTGGGGTGGAGTCTTTTGGGTTTTCCACATAAAATATCATATCATCTGCAAAGAGAGTTTGACTTCCTCTTTGCCGATTTGGATGCCTTTGATTTCTTTTTGTTGTCTGATTGCTGTGGCTAGGACTTCTAATACTATGTTGAATAGCAGTGGTGATAATGGACATCCCTGCCGCGTTCCTGACCTTAGGGGGAAAGCTCTCAGCTTTTCCCCATCGAGAATGATATTCGCTGTAGGTTTTTCATAGATGGCTTTTATGATATTGAGGTATGTACCCTCTATCCCTATACTCTGAAGAGTTTTGATCAAGAAAGGATACTGGACTTTGTCAAATGCTTTTTTTGCATCTATTGAGAGGATTATATGATTCTTGTTCTTTCTTTTGTTAATATATTGTATCACGTTGATTGATTTGCGCATGTTGAACCAACCTTGCAGTCCAGGGATAAATCCCACTTGGTCATGGTGAATAATCCTTTTAATGTACTGTTGGATCCTATTGGCTAGTATTTTGGTGAGAATTTTTGCATCCATGTTCATGGGGTCTTTGTCTGGTTTTGGAATCAGGGTAATGGTGGCCTCATAAAATGAGTTTGCAAGTTTTCCTTCCATTTCTATTTTTTGGAACAGTTTCAGGAGAATAGGTACTAATTCTTCTTGAAATGTCTGGTAGAATTCCCCTGGGAAGCCATCTGGCCCTGGGCTTTTGTTTGTTGGGAGATTTTTGATGACTGCTTCAATTTCCTTAGTGGTTATAGGTCTGTTCAGGTTTTCTATTTCTTCCTGGTTCAATTTTGGTAGTTGATACATCTCTAGCAATGCACCCATTTCTTCCAGGTCATCTAATTTGCTGGCATAGAGTTGCTCATAATATGTTCTTATAATTGTTTGTATTTCTTTGGTGTTGGTTGTGATCTCTCCTCTTTCATTCATGATTTTGTTGATTTGGGTCATTTCTCTTTTCTTTTTGATAAGTCTGGCCAGGGGTTTATCAATCTTGTTTATTCTTTCAAAGAACCAGCTCCTAGTTTCGTTGATCTGTTCTACTGTTCTTTTGGTTTCTAGTTCATTGATTTCTGCTCTGATCTTTATTATTTCTCTTCTCTCCTGATGGGTTTAGGCTTTATTTGCTGTTTTTTCTCTAGCTCCTTTAGGTGTAGGGTTAGGTCGTGTATTTGAGACCTTTCTTGTTTCTTGAGAAAGGCTTGTATTGCTATATACTTTCCTCTTAGGACTGCCTTTCCTGCATCCCGAACATTTTGAACAGTGTGTTTTCATTTTCATTGGTTTCCATGAATTTTTTTAATTCTTTAATTTCCTGGTTGGCCCATTCATTCTTTAGTAGGATGCTCTTTAGCCCCCATGGATTTGAGTTCTTTCTGACTTTCCTCTTGTGATTGAGTTCCGGTTTCAAAGCACGGTGGTCTGAAAATATGCAGGGAATAATCCCAATCTTTTGGTAACAGTTGAGACCTGATTTGTGACCTAGGATGTGATGTATTCTGGAGAATGTTCCATGGGCACTAGAGAAGAATGTGTATTCCATTGCTTTGGGATGGAATGTTCTGAATATGTCTGTGAAGTCCATTTGGTCCAGTGTGTCATTTAAAGTTTTTATTTCCTTGTTGATCTTTTGCTTAGATGATCTGTCCATTTCAGTCAGGGGTGTGTTAAAATCCCCCACTATTATCGTATTGTTGTCAATATGTTTCTTTGCTTTTGTTATTAATTGCCTTATATAATTGGCTGCTCCCATGTTAGGGGCATAGATATTTACAATTGTTAGATCTTCTTGTTGGATAGACTCTTTAAGTAGGATATAGTGTCCTTCCTCATCTCTTATTACAGTCTTTGATTTAAAATCTAGTTTGTCTGATATAAGGATTGCCACTCCAGCTTTCTTTTGGTGTCCACTAGCATGGTAAATGGTTTCCCACCCCCTCACTTTCAATATGGGGGTGTCTTTGGGTCTAAAATGAGTCTCTTGAAGACAGCATATCAATGGATCTTGTTTTTTAACCCAATCTGATAGCCTGTGTCTTTTGATTGGGGCATTGAGCCCATTTACATTCAGGGTAACTATTGAAAGGTATGAATTTAGTGCCATTGTATTGCCTATAAGGTAACTGTTACTGTATAGTGTCTGTGTTCCTTTCTGGTCTATGCTGCTTTTAGGTTCTCTTTTTGCTTAGAGGATCCCTTTCAATATGTCTTGTAGGGCTGGTTTCGTGTTTGCAAATTCCTTTAGTTTTTGTTTGTCCTGGAAGCTTTTTATCTCTCCTTCTATTTTCAATGACAGCCTAGCTGGATATAATATTCTTGCCTGCATATTTTTCTCGTTTAGTGCTCTGAAGATATCCTGCCTGTCCATTCTGGCCTGCCAGGTCTCTGTGAATAGGTCTGTTGCCAATCTAATATTTCTACCATTGTAGGTTACATATCTCTTCTCCCGAGCTGCTTTCAGGATTTTCTCTTTGTCTCTGAGACTCGTACGTTTTACTATTAGATGTCGGGGTGTTGACCTATTTTTATTGATTTTGAGAGGGGTTCTCTGTGCCTTCTGGATTTTGATGCCTGTTTCTTTCCCCACATTAGGGACGTTCTCTGCTATAATTTGCTCCAATATACTTTCTGCCCCCCTCTCTCCTTCTTCTTCTGGAATCCCACTTATTCTAATGTTGTTTCATCTTATCGTATCACTTCTCTCTCGAATTCTGCCCTCGTGATCCAGTAGTTGTTTATCTCTCTTTTTCTCAGCTTCTTTATTTTCCATCATTTGGTCTTCTATATCGCTAATTCTCTCTTCTGCCTCACTTATCCTAGCAGTTAGTGCCCCCATTTTTTATTGCACCTCATTAATAGCCTTTTTGATTTCGACTTGGTTAGATTTTAGTTCTTTTATTTCTCCAGGAAGCGTTTCTCTAATAACTTCCATGCTTTTTTCAAGACCAGCTAGTATCTTTAAAATCATGATTCTGAACTCTAGGTCTGGCATTGTGCTAATGTCTGTATTGAGTAGGTCCCTGGCAGATGGTAGTACCTCTTGTTCTTTTTGTTGAGGTTATTTCTTTCGTCTTGTCATTTGTCCAGAGGAGAATAGATGAATGAGAGAACAAAATGCTAACAGGTTAACAACGTCCCCAGCAAACATACTCTAAAGAAATCAGAAAAGACCTGAAACCAGGGGAAAAGAAAGGGAAAGAAAGAAAAAAGAAAGAGAAAAAAAGAAAAGGAAAAAGATAAAAAGAAACAAAAAGAACAAAACAAAAAAAAAACAGAATATGATCAAATGTGATCAGGCTAGTGGATAGATCAGTGCCACACACTAGATTTTGGGTGTATTTTGGTCTGTTAGAAAAAAGTGCCTCTTAAAATTTTAAAGAAAGAAAGACATGTATGTACAAAATAAGGCTTGATACAATGAAGGGATGGAATATGACTGTAAAGATGAAAATTATAAAAAATTTAAAAAAGACATTGATAAGATGCTTGAGAAAAGAAAGAAGAGGATTAATGAAAAAAAAAAAGAAAGAAAGAAAGAAAAAAAAAGGGGGGGAGAGAATGTGACCAGGCAGGAGACTAGAACAACGCCATACACTAGAGATTTAGGGCATATTTTGATCTGTTAGAAGAAATTGTATCTCAAAATTTTAAGAGAGAACAACTTATATATATGTGACAAAAATAAGGGTAACTACTATGAAGGGATAGAATATGACTCTAAAAATGAAAAATAAAAATGTTTTTTTTAAAAAAGGGTTTGATAAGATGTTGGTTGAAAAGGGGAAAAAGAAAAATTCAAAAAAAAAAAAAACCAGTTAAAAAAATTAACTTTGAAAGACTAATGAATCATGGTAAAAAAAGTCATGAATTCTATGTGCGGTATTCCCCTAGCGCTGGAGTTCTCCGGTTCTCATTGATCAGTAAACTTGGTTTTGCTGGGGCCTCTTTCTGATCTTCTGGGGGAGGGGCCTGTTGCCTTGGTTCCCAAATGTCTTTGCCGGAGGCAGAATTGCCCCGCCCTTGTTGGTCTGGGCTAAGCAAGCTGCTCGGGTTTGCTCTCAGGAGTTTTGTTCCCTGCAAGCTCTTGGTACAGTCTTGGAAGACCAGGGCGAAAATGGTGGCCTCCCAATCTCCACCCGGAGGAGCTGAGAACTCGGGGCCCCGCTCCTCAGTGCACCCCCAGAGAAAAGCAGTCACTCCCATCTCCCCGGTCTCCGGCCGCACTCTGTGCTCACCCGGCCTGTGACCGAGCGTTTCTATCTCTGGCACCCGACCCCGTGTGGAGTCTCCAAACCCAGCAGATCCCTGCGGTGCGTTTCCATGCCGCTCCTCCTGGGGGAGAAAGGGGAGTCTCCCCAGCTCTGCCGCTTGTTGGGTCCCTGCTGGAGGAGCAGTGGCCTGACTGTCACCTATCACAGTTTATGGCATATGTTGGGCCTTTTAATTGTGCCTTTCCTATATATTAATATCTTTTTTCCCAAAAATTCTTTTCTTATGAGTATATGCTGGATAACTTCGATATCTTGATGTTTATTATTTTCCTTTAAAAAAAAAAACTCAAATACACTAATTCTTTATTTATGTAAAGTATGCTGTTTAGATTATTTCAAGAATTACACTTTTCATTTTATCTGCATGCTATTTTTGATAATCCTTTGTTCCTGTTTTTTTTTTTAATTTATTTCATTGTAATAGTGCTTTCCTATTCTAAATCTGGTCATTCCAATAATCTGAGGTGTTTGTACAGGAGGTGGAGTGGTCTAGATTGATTGTTTTTGCTAACTTACTGGTGGTGATTTGTTTCCTTGGGTGTATGATGGTTAACATTTCACTTACATTTAATTTGATCATCTTTGGCCACATAATCCATGAGAGTTCTGAGTTCTTGGGTTGCTTTCCTCCACAAAGGATATTTCTATGGGGAGCTCATCTGCAGTGTATCCATCCCGTCCACTGTGGGTCCTCAGCTTAAATTCCAAATCTGCTGGTGGGAGCATTTGCCTCCAGGAGAAACCCAGATTTTGGGGTTTACCATCGCTCAAGTCCATTTTCAGCCCACTGTTACGTTTTTCTTGTTTGGGGAATGTGTTTTGTTTGCTTGTTTTGGCTGTTGAGAACTCCCATTGTTTGTTTAGGAGCTCAGCAGCATTTGGAAAAGTGTGCTTGTTATAATCTATTCCAATTCTAGCAGCATCAGCTCACTGACCCTTCCTAATGTCTAGTCCGCCATGTTGTTGGATGTTGGAAGTCTAATAAATACTATTATTATTGATTTGGAAAACACAGATTTCATACCGTGGAGCAATGTGGAATCCAGTCCCCGCGTGTTGAGACATTCCATAAACAGTATTCAAAGAAACTGACAAATATAATTGATTGCCGCTGTGGCATAGGTTTTTGAATCAGCATTTTTAAAGCTGGAATTAGATCTACATAATGTAAACATGTTTTGACACAGCTGCCATTTCAGATTCAAATGACAGAATCTGGTACAGAGGAAGCAGCCCACACTTTAAAGTTGTTCAACAGTGTTCTCCTAAGGCTGCTGATACCACTGCATCCTGGGGCAACAGTCTCCTGCCAGTTCCTATCAAAATACACACTTAGCATCAGGGGGAAAAGGACCTTCTGGTTCTCAGAATTTATTTCCTTCCTCTTTTCTCCCCTCCCCTTTCTCCTCTTGCTAGCTAACGAAATGATATCTCGATCTTAAGCTCAAACTCCAAAGGAGCTGGAACCATTGGGAACTGGAGGGGCTCTTGTCCAGGAATCTTAGACCCTCCAATATCAGAAATTTCCAAGACAGAAAAGAATGTGCCTTTTTACTAGGAATGAGGGTAGTGTGTAGTGTTTTCGAAGTGCTAGAAAAAGTAATCCATTTGATGTCCTCATCATAAGATGTGCCCTTCTATTTTCCCTCCTCTCAGATATGAATTATTAAAGATTTACTGTTCCTCTGTAAGTCTTGCAAAAAAGAAAAACAAAAACCAGAAGTAGCAAAAAATGGAGCTTGTGATTTCTGCCAACAGCAAAATCATTTCTTGTACTTTGGTACCAAAACGTCTTTTTCCCCATTTTATTTCCATCTTGCACTCAAGGTAATTACCCTTCAGAGACACCTACAGGGAGAGGCTATGAGAATGTCTGATAATTTTTAATGCATTTGCCTCTCTACATTTTCTCTCCGACATTCTACTAAGTGGAGCCAACATGAAACGTCAGCGGAGGATGAAACATCAGCGGAGGATGACTTCATTAAATATTGAATACTGTTTTCTGCCCCCGCAAGTGTTTGTCCTATACCAAACCCTCACGTGGTGAAGGTGTGCAGGAGGGCAACCCAAATCTTCATGAACCACAAACTGCTCCTTGCAAAAGGCAGCCCGTTGATATGCTGTCGGTTTCTTAGGAGCAGTAAGCCACCTGCTGTGTTTCCAAGTTGAACAATTGTCATGATAGCATCTCTAAATAATAGTTTTAATGGAAATGTCAGAGAATATGTTTGGGGATTAGAAACAGTCTTCAAGATTTGCAACCCCTCTTTGTACAATAGTCAGTAATAATTCAAAATGAGACACAAAGTAGCTATTATAATGCTTCTATTGCTTTTTTCCAAAATCTATACCTTTTCTTTTACCTATATAATGGAAAATAGATTTTTAAAACCTATTTTACATTCACTTTGGAATTTTCTCAATCTATAATTTGAAGCCTTTTCCTATTTTTCAGGAGCTGTTGATTTTCCCATTAGTGCCATCTGCTGGTCTAGATATTTTGACCAGATTCCGGTTTGTAAGTTTTAATACACTAAAGAAAACTTAGAATAGATTTCTAAAGTAATGAAAAATCTTTGCTTAAATTTTGTGAAAAATTTTTTCCACATGCATTTGATATGTCCTATTTGAATTCATAGATCCTTTTTACCTTACCCCGAAGTTACAATTACCATGATTTCAATCATTCATATGTATATTTATATGTATGTTATATTTTTATATGGTATATTATAATGTATTAAGGCTGAAAGGTTGGCTTTTCTATTTCCCTTCATAGTTACAAAATTTTGGAAAGTTAATGTTTAATTACATAATCTCTAAGAAGCAAATTTTAATGCTGCAGGGTAAAAAACTGATTAGATAAACATTTTATATATGGTTTAAGTGAACTCTTCCCAGCCTCAGAAAATAACACTTACACTTATTTCAAACACTATTAAACAGGTGGATTTTGACCTGGTGAATCTAGGGTACTTTCTTCCAAGTATCTAATTATATAGATTATGTAAAAACTTATATCTATATTAATCAGACCCCATTATCAGCAATATTTTTCTTCTGGTTTTCTATAGTCTGTGATTGATGCTTTCCGATATCCCAAATGTTCATTAATTTCATTTATTGCAATGTTTCAAATAGATTTCTACCCACAATTTGTAATCCAGATGGCTTTCCAACAATAGGGCATTTCTCCACCTTTGTATTTGCATCCAGCTCCAAAAGATGCCCAGTGGTTTGCTTGCTGTGTGTTGGCATGCTCATCATCTCAGTGGTTAGCTGAGTATTGGAACACATCCTCCCTTTCCTCCACTCACTGATGAGATATAATTTATGTTGATTCAACTCTTCGCAAATTGCCATCTGTCAGCTTTGCTTTCTCTGATCTCCCACCTCCCTCCTTCTCTGCATTTGGTTGAACTGGCAATACTTCTGGAGTATTGGCTTGGAGCAAAGTCTCTCCATCAGTAGTAAAGATCTCACTTGAAACTAACATCTCATTCGTGAATTGCCTTCTTTTCAAACTCAACTGTGGCAATATTTTCATTTAGCTTTTCATCATTCTCTGCTACACAAAAAATAGAGCGGCAGCACATCCTGACATCTCTGGCTTCTGGAGCCAGATTGCGGGGCACCTTGGCATCTATATCTCCCAAATAATCTGTCTTTGTTGGTGTTCTCTGGTCCAGTTTTATGCTTTCAGGAACCAGATATATGGAATATTCACAGCAATCACATCCAGATTCCTGTTTCCTCCCTCTTGTGCCTGAAACACAGATCAGTTTTACTAAAAATTTCTATCCCAAAGAGACTGTCTTTATATTCTCTTTAGAGATCTGAACAAATCTTTCTATAGCCATGAAATATAGGAAAAGTTACTTAATGTAATTAGAAAGTAGACAAGCATCATTTAATTAATAAGAATATTAAAGCATGATGAAAATCTCTTTGTAGACAGACTAAAATTAGGCATAATTAAATAACTTAATGGCTTTAGAAGTGCTTTCCCTGAGCCAACATTTCTCAGTCTTGGTACCATTGACATCTGAGGCCAAATAATTCTTTTTTGGGGGAGAGCATCCTGTGCATTTTGAGATGTTTAGTGGCATCCCTGTCTTCTATCCACTGGATGTTAGTAGTACTTCTCTCCTCTTTGTTGTGACAAATAGGAGTGTCTCCAGAGATTGCCATACATCCCTTGGGGGGCATGACTACCCCCTCCCTGCTTATACATATGAATATTAATGAAAGAAAAAACACTAAAATATGAGGTACTACCCAGAAGTCCGGGCGGGGTTTTAGTTAGCTTGCAAATGACCTCACATAGGAGAAATGTCAGAGGAATTCAAACATGACACAAAAACATAGAACTTAAAACTGGAGAGGAATATGAAAATATTTCTTTTAGAAATGGAGAGCTAGAATATAGCTCATGATTATGACTCCAGACATTCTTCCAGCAAAATCTGAGGCCTGAACACAGGACTCATTAGTCAGTGTTCGAACAGAGATGTTGCCAAGTTCATATTTCTGATTTTCTAGGAAACCAGGAACTCGTGGAAGCCTGGCGTAAATCAGTGCTGCTAACTAACTGCTTTTATAACCACTGGTCTGATGGGTGGATTCTGAGTGGTAAGGGGAGGAAAAGAGTCTCCAATGGGCTATGTTGTCATGGTTCTTGGCTGTGAGCCTTCTGCAGATATCCTCATTAAGGGGCTATCTATCCTTCAGCGTTAGAAATTTCCTGGGAGCAAAGGCCCTTTGCTCCAAATCTCCACCGATCTATAGCACACAGTAGCTCTGTTACTGTCTTTAGCCTCATTCCGATTAAGCAGAGAGGTTATAAATCCTTTTTAGTTCCAAGGAAGCTTTTCCAATGGGCATGTAATATACACAAATGTACTCTATTATAACAAGGTTTCCTTACTTTGTGAAGTTGGAGATGCCACAGGCTAAATCATGCCCCTGTAATATGAAAACCCATTCAAAAAAATATTCAAATATATGGTTAGTTTTAAAACCAAAGTGTAAGTCCAACCCAAGCGCTTGTGTTACAGAGGAATTATATTTTATACAACTATTTAGACTGTATCCTATTCACCACATAAAATAATGTCTGGCTCTGAAATTTGGGGCTAATGGACTCATTCAAGTTCATCATAGTGAGTAGAGAAAATATCTTAGAACAGTTAAAAATATGGGTGACAAGACCTTGCTAAACCTCAGTTACTACATCTATAAAATGGGGAATAATAATAGTTCTTATGCCTCCTAGCTTTCTTTTGAGGGTTAAATGAGATACCAAGTATGAAACATGGTTCTGAGTCTGGCACATGGCAAGAACTCACCAACTCTTAGCTGCTGGTACTTTACTATATAATTATATAATACATATAGTTGTGACAGGGGCAACCACATGAGAGTGATACCCTCTTCCACACCACATGTTTTCATAGGGTTTCCCTGAAAGGAAAACTAGGGAAATCCATACCTAAGAAAGCAAGTCAGTTTTCTTAGCACTAAACCCACGAAATTTTAAATGCTTGGTAAAAAGATTGAGGAACTCTATTTGGGATAAAAATCACTGCAATTTTATAAAGAGATATGATTTAAGAGAAAAGGAATCAAAATGGACACCTGGGTGGCTCAGTCAGTTAAATGTCTGACTCTTGATTTTGACTCAGGTCATGATCTCAGGGTCGTGAGATCGAACCCCATGTCTTGGGCTCCATGCTCAGTGGTGAGTCTGCTTGAGATTCTTTCCCTCTCCCTCTGCCCCTCCCCCTGCTTGCATGTATGCTCTATCTCAAATAAATAAATCTTAAAAAATAATTTAAAAAAAGAAAAGGAGTGGAAATATAGCCTAGCTTCAAAGACCAACAGAACATCCAAAGTCTTCTTAGAATACAAAAAAAAAAAAAAAAAAAAAGGGAGAGGGACACTATGTGGCAAGGATTTCAGTTCCCTTTTACCAATGCCCAGGGGTCAAAGTGCGTGACTGAGCAGGCAGGCCATTTCATATCCCTTGGCAGATAGACTGGGAGAAGCCACATAGGACAATCACAGCTCAATTATGGAATTGCGAAGATCCACTGCTGCTCTGACTCCTGCTTGCCAAACTACCTTCTGAGAAGACTCTGACTTCCCACGCCAATTTCCCAGTGGGAGAATGCACATTGGCACAAGTGATATAGATGTGGCCCCTGAAAATTCTTATTTTGCATGCTCCCAGGGTTTGGTAAGCATGTGACAGGGAAATGCCTTATGAATGAGAAGCACAGGGCATGCAAAGCTAGGGCATGTGCCTTTGAAGACTGCTTCTGCCTCTGAGAACAACAGCTTCCTACAGGACAACTGAATTTAAGCAATCTCATGTCAATGACCTTGATACCTTCAGTGCTTAAATACTTTGCTCTTTGCCACTTGGTTTGGGAAGCTCCTGTGTTAGTCTAACTTAGCGATAACTGTAATCACTCATGAACTCTGTGAGGATTTTAGGCTTCTGAGCATGGCTGCTCCTATCTCTTAAACAGGGAGGCCCTCAGTAACTAATTATTAAAAATGTATAAATTGGGGCATCTGGGTGGCTCAGTCGTTAAGCATCTGCCTTCAGCTCAGGTCATGATCCCAGGATCCTGGGATCGAGCCCCACATTGGGCTTCCTGCTTGGCAGGAAGCCTGCTTCTCCCTCTCCCACTCCCCCTGTTTGTGTTCTCTCTCTTGCTCTGTCTCTCTCTGTCAAATAAATAAATAAATAAAAATCTTTTAAAAAATGTATAAATCTACATACAAATTCACTGTGTTCCAGGAGAATTGTGAGAAAACTCTTTTTTATCTTCAGAGGGTGAAAGGCCCCAGAAGTATCTAAAAGGTGTCTGAGAGATGTCTCTAAAGCAGAATTTTGCTGCAGTGGAAACCAATGAAATGAAATTCAAATGTTAAACTTTGATTAATTTAAAAAACTTACCACAAAAAGCAGAGAACATCAAAAATATTTTGAACATCTTGATAATTAGAAATGTAATATAAAACTCCTAGCTATTTGTAAATGTAATATGAACTCCTAGCTATTAATCCAGAAGGAAGATTGAAGTAGTCCAACAGAGTATATTATCATTAGAAACTTCCACAGAGATTCGAGATTTGGGTTAGCATCCTTTCTTGTCTCATAACTGCAATTACTTTCCAGAAGCTTATGGTTTATTGAGTAGTCTGGCATTCTAGTAAAAGTCTCCTGGGTCTTAATTGGAAAACAAAAACAAAACTTATGTGTTCACTGGTGGCCTAAAATGGAGCCAAAATTACCTAGTCTATGGGTTGAAGAGTATTTGTCTTGACATCTGCTGAGGCGAAAGTCGCTTCTGGGCTGTGACCTGATGTTTTTCCTGAGGTTGCTCAGTGCCTTCATTTTTGGAAAAGTGCAGAGCCTGAAAAATAAGGTCTACCCAAGAGGATTTCCATCTTGGCTGCACATTAGTCCTTTTCAAAAACACCAATGCAGGCGCCTGGGTGGCTTAGTCGGTTAAGTGTCTGCCTTCAGCTCAGGTCATGATCCTGGGGTCCTGGAATCAAGCCCCTCATCGGGTTCCCTATTCAGCGGGGAGTCTGCTTCTCCCTCTACCCTTCCCTCACCCCTGCTCGTGATCTCTCTCTCACACACACACTCTCTCTCTCAAATAAAATCCAGGGAAAAAAAGAAAAAAAAACCACCAATGCTTGTAGACTCCCACACCCAAAGCAGAAGAAAGTCATTCTAACAAACAAAAGAAGCTGGGTAAATTACAAAATTCAAGTTCAGCATTTAAAAAAAACCCAACAGAGAACTGAAGGCATGACACAAACTTTCAGAAGTGATGAGCCCTTGTTGCAGTGCTCTTACACCTGTGGAGAAGCCCCCTGTGAATAGGAATGAGGACAGAGCAGCCGCATGAGTCGGCCAGTGCTGCCATAAAAAGTCTCCACAGCTGGGGGGCTTGAGTGACATATTTCCTCAGGTCTGGAGGCAAGATGTCTATGATCAATGTCAGCAGGGTTGATTTTTTCCTGAGGCCTCTCTCCTTGACTGGTAGATGGCTATCTACTCCCTTTGTCTTCACATGGTCTTTCCTCTGTGCACAGACACACGTCCACATGTTGTCCTGTTGTTAGGACACCAGTCATTGGATTAAGGCCCCCTTTCAAGAACTCATTTTACCTTAATTACCTCTTTAAAGACCCTATCTCCAAACTTTTTGAGGTACTGGGAGTTAGGACGTCAACATGTGAATTTTGCGAGGACAGAATTCAGCCGGTAACACCAGCCCAACTCTTAATGAACTTACAATGGCCACAAGTGGGCTAGTTAGCATGATCCAATTCAGGGTCCTGGCCACAGCAAGACCTTCCCCATGGGTAATGCATTCCCACAGGTCTTCAGTGAATGTGTGGGGGGTAGTACATCAGTCTCCTGTTGCTAATGCAACACATTACCACAGTTATTGGCTTAGAACAACACAAATCTATTATCTTATGGTTCTGTAGTCCAGAAGTCTGACATAGTCTCACTGAGCTAAAACCAAGGTGTTGGTTTTAGAGGCTCTAGGGGGGAGTCCATTCGCTTGCCTTTTCCAGCTTTGAGAGGCTGTCTGCATTTTTTGGCTGGTGGTGCCTTCCTTTATCTTCAAAGCTAGCAGCATTGTATCTCTCTGACCCTGTTTCCCTCATCACATCTGCTCAGATTCCACTCTTCTGCCTCTTTCTTCCATTTTTAACGACGCTTGTGATGGTATGGTGTTTACCCAGGTAATTCAGAATAATCTTGCTTTCTTAAGGTCATCTGACTGGCAACTTTATTCCATCTTCAACTTTCATTCGCCCTTTCCGTGAAATCTAATGTAGTTGTAGCTTCTGTGGATTAGGGTGTGGACGTCTTGAGGCGCCATTACTCTGCCTACCACCATGGGTAGTATATCAAAGGCTGGGGCAGCACAAGAGATCTGAGAGCTATCTCCCTGAAGGCATGAAGTGCCTCCCCTGAATGCAAGTGAAAGCTGCCCAGCAAAGGAGATGGGAGGAGAGTGATGTAGAGAGAAACTCCTCCAAGGCATTTGAGACCCCCACAGACTATAATGCAGTGTTGGGCAGCAGGGCAAGAGTATTCTCCAACTGTGCAGAAAGTGTGTGAGGGGACAGGGCAGGGGGACAAAACCTCCCCATGGATCCAGAGCATCTAGCAGCTGGGATGGAAAACAGAGAAAAGTTTCCCACAGTCTAGAAAGCTGGTGGCTCAGCAGTCAAGCAAAAGAGCTATCCAGGATTTCACCAGTGCCTGTATCCCAGGCCCTCCAGAAGAACAAGTCCTAAACCTGCTTTAAAGCATTTCAGATTTGTGGTAAACTGAGTCCAAGTAAAGCTGCTACTAAGCTCACATCCAGCCCAAGTTCTGATCAGATCAGATCAGCCCCCTCCCCTCACTCTAGCAGCCTGACCCAAGTAGGAACGTACCTTTTTATGGAGTAAATGTTATTACTTCCATCTCTACCATTCATTATTAAAAAATGTTCAAATAAAAGCCAACAGTATAAGAAGCACAGAGGGGAAAGAAAATGTGACCTAGGGTCAAAAATAGCCAAGAATCAATAGAAGAAGACCCAGATGGTCCACACATTGGAATGACAGGATGGTGCCTTAAAAATAAGTCTGTTGGAGATACCAAAGGATAAAGACACAAAGAACTGCACACGAACACTGAACTCCATATAGTAAATTTGTTTTTCACAGGGTTAGTGATTCTGCAACTACTTCATATGTGTGCTAGGGCTGAATATAAGAAAATACCTTTTAGATAAGAGGTTTCTCATTGTCAGAGAAAAATGTTCCAAGTTAGGAAAGGAGGGAAGTGAGAATAAACCCTGAGGACTGGACTGGAATTAGAGATAGAGACATGGGTATGAGTGTGTGTGTGTGTGTGTGTGTGTGTGTGTGTGTGTGTGTGAGAGAGAGAGAGAGAGAGAGAGAGAGAGAGAGTTTGTGCATTTGATAGATATGGAAATTCATAGAGAGAGGTGTGTATGCCTGGATTAGTGCACATACACACATTTCCAAACTCTCTCCACTGACAGGGACTGGAAGCAACGGCATCGTGGTAGCAATGAGCACACTCAGAGCCCAGATCTTGTTCTTTTAATTCTATTCTCCAATAAAAAGAATCAGGGTTCCTTGAAAAACAGATTGATTCTAGGGGTGAGGTAGGGAAAATACAAGAACTAACTGGAACATCTTATGGAAAGAAGTACTCGAAAGAAGATGGGGATATATCAAAAGGCATAGGCACCAGCATGACGAAGCTCCTGAAGGCCAAAGCTGGAACAATTTGAGCAATAAAATAATGATAGTATTAGATTATCACTCACAGAATAAAATAAATATGCATAAGTCCATTATAAGATAATAAAAAATTGAATGAATAAATGGGGGAGAAGAGACAACTCTTTCTTATGGAATTTTAATTAATTGTTGAAGAAATAAAAGAAATAGAAAATTATCTTTTGAACACCACAGTTAGAATTGGTGCAGGTAAGATCCACCAATCGTTGTTAAAATTGGTGGACACAAGTTTGAGGAAAATGGGGATATCTATAGAGTCTAAATGTTCTCCCCAGGAAATTTACTAACTACAAAGAGAAAAAGAGTGATTTCACCATGGAGAAATCCAGAAGACATCACCTTTACAAGTGATCAAGGTTAACATCACCAGTCATCTAAAACCTATCCCTGTTAATACACTGGGAAATGTACATCACTTCTGTAGTGTTTGCTAAAAATGCATAACCTCAATTTAATCATGAGGAAAATACCTGACAAACCCAAGTTGAGGGACAATCTACAAAAACCAGGACTCTTCCAAAGTGCCACGGTCATGAAAGATAAGGAAATATAGGAATTGTCACAGATGGAGAAATCTAGGGCAACATGACAAGTACATACAAGGTGGGATCCCGGATTGGATCCTGCAACAGAAAAACAACATTCCTGGAAAAATCTGGTGATATCTAAACAAAGTCTGTAGTTTAGGTAACAGCAATATGCCGATGTTAATGTCTTAGTTTTGATAGTTACTGATGGTTATGGAAGCTGCTGAACATCAGGGAAAGCAAGGGGGAGAACATGCAGGCCGGTTCTCCCCGTATGGATTGTTCAACTTTTCTGTAAATCTAAAATTAACTCAGTAAAGAAAAAACATGCCAAAGGATCTAGTGGAAAAGGTTGACAACCTGCCTAAAGAAAAGGAGAATTTCCACAAAGACATGGAAACTATTACAAAACAACAGCAAATGGAAATGGCAGAACTAAAAGATACTGGTGACACCTGCATCTACATGACAGCAATTCTGATTGAATTGTTCTGCGGCAGCGAGCAGGGAGTTGGAGGTGTGTGTGTGCAATTTCCCAGGCAATTCTAATCATAGCCAAGGTTGGGAAATACTGGGCTAGCTTAATTGAATTAACATTAAAATATAAAGAAGCTATATACAGATTTTCCTTGACTCACTTATGTCTTAATATTGTAAGTAGAAAATGCATTTAATATACCTAACCTATAGAATATCATAGCTTAGCCTGGCTTACCTTAATTGTGCTCAAAATACTTACATTAACTTACAGTTCAGCAAAATCATCTAACACAGAGCCTGTTTTATAATAAAGTGTTGTGCGTCTCATGTGATTGGTTGAATACTGCACTGGAAGTAAAAACCAGAATAGCTTGTATGGGTACAGAATGGTCATCAGTGTATGGGTTATCCACCCTTGTGATGGCATGGCTGACCGGGGGCTGTGGTTCGCTCCAACTGCCCAGCATCAGGAGAGAGGATCTTACTGCACATCACTGGTCTGGGAAAAGATCAAAATTCTGAATTCGAAGTACAGTTTCTACTGAATGTGTATCAATTTCACACCATCACGGAGTCAAAGAATCATATGTGGGACCATTGTAAGTCAGGGCTGTCCAAACTGTGTGTTGGGAGGTCCCTAGGACCATTCCCATGTTTGAGACTTACTAGAAGGGCTCAAGAGAATCTGCATATAGCTTTCCCATGGCTAAGATGACTTACAGCCAGATGGTAAGAGAAGAGACAGTGGTTGGGAGAAATCCCCATGCAGGCTTCCATGTTTTTTCTCCCTCCCACAAGGGGGACACTTGAGCGTGCTTCTTTCTCCAGCACCAAGTGTGTGATGTTTCTTGCCCAGGGAAATTGGAGAATGCATGGTTCTCATTAGAAAAGTCCAAGATTTTGAGGGGGAGCTTGTCACATATGCACCCTCTGCTTAATATGATCCAAAATTCCAGACTCCTAGAGGGAATGGAGGTGTTCTGCATAAAACCACACTGTACCAACAGCTGAAGTCCAGTGAGCCACCTTATTAGTTAAGAAAAGTTTTATATCACTGTAGGACCTGTTTACTGATCAAGATTCCAGATGCCAGCCACGGCCGACCTTACCAGCAGGTTTGTCTGCAGACAGCAGTCAAACCTGCTATGGTAACTCTTCTGCACATACCATAACTCACACAATAGCTCACATTTTCCTGAGCACAAATGAGAGGAGATGCTGTGTTGTTTTAGATACATTGTCTCATATAGTCCTTATGACAATTCCGGGAGCAGGGTATTGTGTTCATTTTATAGTTGAGATAATTTGAGGCATAGAGATCTTTAACCCCAAAAGATCATTTACCCCAACTACACACAGCTGGTAAATAGGGATCACCTAAATTCACAGTGCAGTTCTGACACATCCTGTTCTGAATCTTCTTTTTCCCTCTTGAAATTGGAGATAAATAATAGCTCTCCCTCTCTTTACCATAGAGCATATTTGTGGGTAAATGATGAGGCCTCCAAAAGTACCTAGAAAGAAATAATATAAATTCCATTTTTCCATTGTTATTACCAGTGTAGGTAGTTTTAACAAAAACAGGGGTCTCAAGTAGATTGATAAATGTGGCATTTGAAAAATCACGTTCAGGGGTTTCCCAGATCTCTTTTCTACAGTAGGATGGTATGTGAAAATATCACTTTCCCAAATTATTGCCAATTGGCTTTTTTTTTTTTTTTAAGGTAAGTAGGCTTTTGCTTTTGAAATATTTCTGACTACTTCCCTTTTTGGCTCCTCCTTGGACCATGTGAAGTTTTTTTGTTTTTTCTTTTTAAGATTTTATTTATTTATTTGAGAGAGTGAGAGAGAGAGAGCGTGAGTGGGGGGTGATGGGAGGAGCAGAGGAAGAGAGAGAAGCAGACTCCACGCTGAGCAGGGAGCCTGATGATGGATGATGTGGTGCTCGATTCCAAAACCCTGAGATCACGACCTGAGCCAAACGCACCGACTAAGCTACCCAGGCACCCTGGACCATGTGAAGTTTTGTTATAAGTGGTTACTGTGCACAACTCAAAGCTGCTGATAATTCACCAACCTGTTACAAAACATGGCTGCACAGCCTCTCAGGTAGATCTAGTTCAATGCATGTTAAGTTCAATTTTATACCGACACCCCGTGTATATTTCAGCAACTGGAAACCAAAAGGTGACAGAGAAGTCCCCTGTGCTCTGTTCAGAAACAAACCCTCCCTTGCACTGTGCCCTAGAGAGCACCCATGGTCTTTGATGGGGAGCCCAAGAGCAGGCAAGCCGGCCAGTCCAGCAGGAAGTCTGCCCACGCAGACGTCAAGGAGGAGCGGCTCTGGTCTCCCTCTCTTGGTGGAGCCCTCTCATGCGCAAGACAAGGTTGTTGCAAAGTTTATGGCAATTGAAGCACAGACACTGATTTAAAATTTTAAATAGAAGATAGCCTTAATGAGGGCGCCTGGGTGGCTCAGTTGGTTAAGCGACTGCCTTCAGCTCAGGTCATGATCCTGGAGTCCCGGGATCGAGTCCCACATAGGGCTCCCCGCTCAGTGGGGAGTCTGCTTCTCCCTCTGATCGTCTCCCCTTTTATGCTCTCTTTCACTTTCTCTCTCTCAAATAAATAAATAAAATCTTAAAAAAAAAAGAAGATAGCCTTAATGAAATAAAGAGTAAGTTTCTGGACAGAGGTGGACAACTTTTTCCCAATTTTTAAATTTTTTATTTTTTTGACAACTTGTTTTATAAATGGCCTGATAATACATATTTTAGGTTTTTCAGGTCATATGGTGTCTGTTTCAGTGACTTAGCTCTGCCTTGCTGTATGCAAGAAACCTCAGACAATGTGTAAACAAAAGGGCATGGCCATGTTCCAATAAAACTTTATTTACAAAAACAGGGGACAGGTTGGATCTGGTTTGCAGGCTGCACTTTACCAATGCCTGTTCTAGAACATTAGCAGAATTTTGCTATCTGTGTTTTTTCCCTCTAAGGTACCCAGGAAACATTAACCCCTTTATTCATAATGTAACTTAGTATTCCTACCTATAGCCCGAGCAGAGTTTCCATACTCAAATGCTAGAATTTCCAGATGTGACATGCATGAGATTGGTTTATATATTTAATTTTGTTTATGAAGACTACCGGTACTAATCATTCTTAAATATAGAAATGCAGATAGAGCCTGTGTGTGTTAATCAATAGCCCATGAGCCATTTTGGTTGGCACACTGCCATATTCTGCCTGGAGAACAGCTGGGATCTGACTGCTTTTGAGAAATGTTTTGAGGTACAGTGACAAACGAACTATATCCAGATGCCTGGACATGATAATGCATCTGGAAAAGGGCGAGGCTGTAGAATCAATAGCAGTCAGATGGTCCCACCGCACAGATACTCCTGTCTGGAATACAAGGAAAATCTACATAAGCCTTTAGGTTCACAGTAGCTTTTTTTTTTTCCTAAATGCAATCTGAACTTCAAAATATAGCTATGCTTATTTAGTGATTGATTTGCACAAAATAACTCTATGAACGCCATATCACACTGTTCGAATTTTAATGATACGTGTCTTGATGATTCTCTCTCTGCATTGAAAGGATGGCCAGTTGGTATGAAACAGTAGTACAACCAGTAGGTGGCATCTATCAGCTAGAGCAGTATTTTAGACCTATTTTTAACATCAGACTTGCTGATTTATGAGGGCTCACCCTCTGATGTTATTTATAATAGATCATTTTAATTTTGAGCCCTACTCATCATGACTGAATTTTAAAAATTCCCATCCAATAAATTCATTTAAAAGATGAGAAAAGACCAAAAAGTTCCCTCAATTTGAATCTGATAGTTCTACTGCACTTCCATATAATAAGCAGACTAAATGTTCTGAATTTTTAAAATGGATATAATTTAAAGACATTAAACACAGAACACAGGCATTTGAAATACAGTTAGTTCTTTATGATTGAATAAAGCCGACTTGCTAATTGCTGGACCAGGACCAAAAGATATAATACCAAACATCCTCCAACTTGGATAAATTCCATGGGAGTCAAGTGAGTTTAAAAGTCTCACAAATAATTAAATTACTGAGTAGGATAGATCAGAAGGAGAAAACCAATAGATTGAATTCTGTTCCTTAGAGCTCAATTTGCTTTTTAGCTGACTGTATTTAGCTATCTGCAATTGCAACAAACTGAAGTCATTAAAAACCCATCCATTTTCTTATGCAACCTCGACAGAACTTTAGTGAATTTTATCAGATAGTGTTTTGTAAAAGGAGGTAGAATTTGCAAGTTTCAACTCTTTCTTTTTCCCTGTGGCATTTATCAATGCCAATATCTTAGATTGTGAATAATCTGAGATATAGAAGAAACAGGATGTGTCTTACTATACATATTCCAAGCTGCGATCCGCATGTTTTGGTATGTGAGTTGGATTGATTTCATAAATAAAACAGCATTCTTGGAAAAGTGAAGGACAGAGGTCTGTGGGGGGGGGGGGAAGAATAATCTAATCAGAGACTTGTTTCCTACTTTAATCATGAGCCATAAAAACAGCCAAATCCCATTCATGCTGCAGTAAAGGTTACATCAGCACTTCATACAATATTTATGGTGTAAAAGAAGCCTCGCTGTCTGACTCCATTATGACATCAATCTTCCTGCTCTGTCCCTTACCTCACACCCTCCCCTCCCCTCAGCTAAATGTGTTCCCTGGTGTCATTCTGATAATGGAGATGACTAACTGGGGAATGTTAATGTAACAAGAAATCTAGACCATAAAACAAATACAGAATCATACTGGGTCCTAGGGAAGCACATTTTAAGTGCCTTTCAAGTAGGGGGGCTAACCATCCCCAATTTGCCCTAGACAGAGGGGATTCCTGGCTGTTGAACTTCCAAACCTAGACAAGTTGGTGATCCCATTTTTAAGAGGCTATGGCTTGAGGGTATGAAGGCTTCATTCAAAAATATGTATCACACCCTCGGTCATATAAGAAGTCATTGTGGGCAAGACATGGCGTGAGGCTGGAACTTCAAGCTCGAGCCTAAGACAAGACCTGGGCTTTCCTTGCCATAGAGCAGGGAGCTTTCCAGGCACCCTGTTTTCTTCCTTAATCTCAACCATCCAGGCTCACAGATTTAGGGAGAGCAGGGCAGGGCTTTCGGAGGCTAGTAATTCAAGGAACGCCATAGCTGTTTGGAGCAGCATCTCAGATCATGGCCCCTCCTGGCACCTTTCCTCGTATTACCCATGCTGTAATTCTCATCGAAAACTCATTTATACTCAGAAGAATAAATCAAAGCAGCCGAAAAGGAGCTCAGTCATAAGGATTCAATCAGCCTAATTATCACTCTTCTCCATGAAGCTGCTCTGGGTAGCCTGAGGATCTTCAGGTGGGACTTGAAGGCTTTGTTGCCTCTGACGTCTCCGCTCATTTCACGAAAAGCTTTCTCGAGGACTTTTGGTAAACAAAAGATTTACAGTTCCCGAAATGGGGTGTGGGGCTGGATCACCACCTTTATTGCAAGCATTCAGGCGATGGCAACATGATCGAGTACTAGAATAGCCTGAGGGATTAAAAGGTCCCTCGGTGATTGTACACTGGAAACTCACACCTGCACACGGAGTGCCACATAAAATGTGCACCACGTGGACAAGGCGGCGGCTTTGGTCCGCGGCCGGTGGCCCAGGCTGGGTATCCCACGTCTGCATTCCTGCCTTATACCCCCTCGGCTCGCATCCACCATTGCCAGCGCTGCTGCTCACTGGAGTCACCTTGCTTCGCAGCAGCTGCTTCTGCGCAGGGCAGCTTGGAGCGTCTCGGTGGTTTTCTCGTGAGGCCGGACTTGCGGGGAAGGGGGGCTGCACTGCTGGGTGCAGCGTGCACACCTCTGCGCAGGGGCCCAGCCAGGAAAGCCGACCGATCGGCTGCGCAGGCAGAGGGTGCAGCGGACTCAGAAATAAATTCCAGGGTAAATGGGGGGCAGCAGAATGGCCTCTAGTTTCGAAGACAGCAGTTCTATCCAGGAGGCCAGCGTTTCTAAAAAGTAGACAGGACAAAGCCCAAAAAACGTTGTTCTTATGAAAAATGCCTCCGTCCTAACCATTGTGAAGTTTCTATGGGCAGCAGGTCACTGGCTTCTTAAAAAGCCTTACGTAACTTAAGAAACCAAATTATCTTGGAAAGGTGATGAGTAGCAACTTAATACAGGTAGTTACCCCAGAGTTCAAGAGTAAGGTAGAACAGATGGCTAAATTTTGACTTCAGGTCCAGATGAGGAGGCATTTTAAAATAGTTCAGGGAACTGACTTGCAGAAGATTGGGGACAAAGATACGGGTAATCTAACTGACAATCTTATCAAAGGCCGTTAGCCTCCCTTCTTTTGCCTTCCTTCCCTGTATCAGGTGGAAGAGCTTACATCTGCTACGTGCTTCCTCCCCACGGTGCCCTCGGGCCTTCGACCGAATTGTCCCCATCACACGTCTGAATCTATCTGAGTGCTAGCCCTTGAAGAGCAAGAGTAGTGTTTGAAAATGGCTAAATATTACAACAAATCATGTTTAATGAATAGAGGACTTACATGGATTTAGCAACCGGCAAAGAAAAGATTTGTAGCCTAGTAATTTTCAAGCCAACCTTACCCGCCTGTTATTTATTTTTTTAATAAGAGAGGAGGCATTGTCAGTCACCTTTTCTAGAGGTAAAATAATTTTATAAAAAAGCTGTGGTGGAATGATTAAGAATTTAATCTTTGAAGCCAGACAATCGAGGTTCAAATCCTAGTTTTACTACTTGGCAGTGTGTGTGACTCACAGCTATTTATAATTTAGCTTTTAAGTTGAAGATACTGGTGATTCCTGCGACCTAACGGGGTTTGAGTATGAGTCAATACACACCTAGAATTAATCCCTGGCACATAGCAAATTCTTGTTAGTTGGTATTAATTGTCGTCATTGAAATCATCACTCTTTCTGAATTTGGGTGGAGGTTCTCACTAAGACAACAGGAGAAAGGAATTTTCCTTCTTCTTGCAGGAAGGAGAAAATGAAGCTGCCGGTGATTGTTAACTGTGTTATCTGTCCCGAGTAGGAAACAGTTTTCAGCAAATGGATGTGGTGCAAGTCACGCTGTATTTTTTGCTTCAGCAACAAATCTTAGATTTTCTGGGCTCATTCTAGTTAACATTGTTTTCCTATATTGCTACACACTTCTGGAATAGCTCAGAAATTCCAAAATTATGGGCATCTAAACAACATGTCCCAGATGGCCTTTTCATGCAAAGGAGAACAAAAATTCTTGTAAGTCCTTCTGTTCTGACTTTATGTTAAAAATATGGCCACGTTAGCGCACTTTCCATTTGCACCTGCCTGGTCTCTGGCCAGCTCCTTCAGGGTTGCGCCGCTCCAGCTCATACTAATGAGGTAAGTGTGCTCATGTGTTACTTACTGGATTCTTTGGAAGTTGAAGTCTATTTCTTGCACTGAAAAAGCAGAGAATGCTGGACCTTTGTCAAGAAGCTTATAGAACTAAAAGTAACCTCAGTAGAACATTCACAAAGACAAAGGAATTATATCAAAGGACACAGTGTAATGTGTCCATGAGGACCATATACATTCTTTAGTCAAGACCCAGCTTGAATGTCACCTACTTTGTTAACCTTTCTCAATTCCCCCAGTCATGTTTGTTCCTGTATCTGAAGTCGACGGTACTCAAGTAATGCTTTCCTTCTGGCACTTGTCATGTTGTCATTTATCTGCCTACACATCTCACACTTTTTCCCCTTCCATGCTCTCTTATTGCCCCAGTTTCTGCATCCTCTGGCATAGAACTTCTGTTAATGGTCTCAGCAACCAGTCCAGTATGTGGCACGAAACTGGTGCCCCCCAAAAACTTGTTAATGTGGCCGACCTTATTAGCATGCTCCCACATCAGGCTCCTCTCCTCCTCAGTACCAGAGGACTGGGATCCCCAGAACACTGCAATCAGGGCCCGCGTGCAGCTCTTTTTAGTGGGATGAGAGCAGAAGTGAGTGTTGCTTCCAAGTTGACACCTAGAAGGTGTGAGACCCCAGCACCGTGGCAGATGCTCCACGTTAAGATGATGGCACACCCAGCAGCCTTGGCTGTTGTAACCATAACGAGTGAGCTCTCTTCTCCTCACTCGGGAGATGATTGAAAAATACACCTTTGCGGTTGAAGCCGCTGAGATTTGAGGGGTTTGCTACCACATAGACTAGCCTACCCTATCTTGACTCATACACAATAGATGACAAATATTTTTACTTCATTAGATTCAGACATCAGATTGAAAGCATCGTAGTGTCCCAGGAAAATCACTCCATTCTAGGGCTCAGAAAACAGGATGTGTGCATGCATGCATGTGCAGCTTGCATTTTTTAAAAAGATTTTATTTATTTATTTGATAGAAAGCAAGAGAGAGAGAGAGAAAGAGAGAGTGCACCGGCAGGGGGCAGGGGGAGAAGTAGAGGGAGAAGCAGACTCCCCGCTGAGCAGGGAGCCCTTTTCAGGGCTTGATTCCAGGACCCCAAGATCATGACCTGAGCTGAAGGCAGACGCTTAATGGACTGAGCCACCCAGGCACCCCGTGTGCTTGCATTTTAATCACTGACAAACTCTTGGAGTTTTTACCATCTTGGAGGGAAAATTAGGGTGAACCAAAATGATATTAAGGCCCACATATATGATTCCACACATTTGAAGATAGGAGTTGCTACTCATTCTCTTTCTACTGACCACATGGCCCTTCTGGGTGAAGTGCTCAAATTTAAGAGATTACTACTGTATGGACTATAGGTTAGAAAAGGTCACTACAAATCCAGAGTAGAATCTCGTTTATACTTTAACCAAGTGTTTTATGGCTTCTTAGCAAGAATACTTCCCTTTATGAGCTACTTCCAGAAGAAAATGATTTTTGTACAATTATATCTGCCCATCTGAATTATCTGGTGATTAAAGACAGATTTTGTCTGGCACACCCAACCTCCTAGGCAAATTGACATTATGGAAACAGGAGTTCCTAAGGGGCTCGCATGGTTAGGCTGCATCGTGTAAGCCAATGCGAGAGACATCTCAGCTTTTGAGAAGAATGAGATTGTGGGTTTAGCTCACTGGGCGGGTCTGGCTTGGCAGCGTTTCATTCAGGCAGCTGGCTTTGCAGTGATGCAGGTGACCCTGTGAGCTCACGACTGATGATGGCCCACTAAATGCAACTGAACTCTGCCACATTCTCTGGATATTTCAAGGTGTTTACACTGGGGGTGGCCCAGGTTAGGACCCCTCCTTCATTAGGAATGTGCTCACTGCAATATTTCACCAAGTAAAAGAGCCAGAAACTCACTCTCTGCTGCCATGGCTGTCGCAGGAGCAAAGCCTCCTCACCCAGGAAATGATGCCCAGGTTCTGAGCTGTTGTAGTGCTCCCTGGATTCATTCTTTAGAAGACAGCAATGCAAAAGAAATGGAGCAATCCTCTACTTGCTTGGTGTAGAAATGGCCCATCGTCGTGCTGAAAATGGGGTATCATTACTACTAGTCCTAGAGCTGATTCCTGTGGTTCCCAGCCTGGGCTGCTCACCTGAATTACTTAAGGCCCCAACCTGAGAGCTGGATTGAGCAGGCCCCTGGTGGGCCCGGGCTTCTGTATGTCTGCCAGCATGGCAGGATTGAGCAGTCTGGTGGGAACCAGGGGTCTGCTCTAAGGTAGATTAGGGGAATGCCTCTTGTTTCCCTGCTCCGAGTTACCACCAGGGCAGGCTCTGTCTGAATAAGCCAGAAGCTGTCTACACTAAGCTCTGTTCTGTTTGCAAAAAAAGGTACCTCTGGGACTTTTCATTCTCCAAGCCCCAGAGCATGGGCATATGTAGAGACAGCTGCAGCCATGAGCACAGGATAACCTTAGGGGCCCCACATGACAACAGCTCCTGGAGAGGCCCAGGAGCTGAGGTCCCAGGTGCCCGGAAGTCTTCCCGAGCACTGAGGAACACAGCCATAGGGCCTCCTGCACAGCCCGGTTTCTCCAGCTGGTGTCTGACCATCTTGGACAAGGTCTAGGGAATTTGTAAGATAATTGGGTCATTGTTTAGTTGCATAAGAATATTTTTTTAAAATAAGAAACCTTTATTTTGTTCCCTAGCAATTTCAAAAAAGCTCTTTGCATGATTCCACTACTTTGAGAAGGCCTTCTGATAATGGGATTTATATCTTGGCCTTTTCATTATGGATACATCTTAGGGCTAAGGGGAAAAAATAGAGCTATTTGCTTAAGGCCTAGAACCACCCCCTCTTGCCCCCCTCTACTCTGTAGCCTGGGCACATTCCCATATCACCAGCACTTCCTGGGAAGGCAAGTGTGGCCCTCTTCTACTAGCTGAACAGTGTGGAGACCCTTCAGGTTAATTATCATCATCATCATCACCATGGGCCAGGGGCCTGTTGAGCCTTTTATAAATATTCAGATGTAATCTTCACAACAACCATCATGGGACATATCATGGCAGAGGAAGAGAACAAGGCTCAGAGAGTTTAAGTGATTTGCTTAAGGATGCCAGGGAATAGTGGGGCAAATCCACACTCATATCCTACTGAACACACCAATTGAACCAGGAGTATTCAGATACCAGCCTTGGCATTCAAAAGCTCAAGTGATAGTGCAGTGCATTCTGTGAAAACAATTCAACAGTACATGGGACTATTATCTGTTCCATTTTGGGGTGGGAAAGGGTGGCAGTTAGGCACTAGGGACAAGGGGACTCATTGGTTGATTCTTCCTAGTTCTTCTGATTTTAGGGCATTCACAGGATTGCTTGTGTCCGCTTGTGACAGTGTAGTATTTCTTAATGGGGTTGGGGAAGGTGCAAGTGGAGAATTGCTTTGTGATGCTACTCATAAATGAGTAGACTTTGGAGACACCAACACATCAACTTGAAAAGAAAATTTAAAGATATCTACACCTTGGATACTCCTGATCATATAGGGTAAAGACATTGGAAGTTTGATGTGACAGACCCTCCTAAAGCATTTGGGATGGGGCTCCAAAATGGTAAACTGTCCTGCCCTGGGGAGAAGCCAATTCCTCTGGGAAAAGCAGACCTGCCTCATGACCCTCCAGGGAGCTCTGCATGACCACCTCCTAGAATGCCCATTTGAGGCCCATTGTGGAAAGCTAGAAATACTGCAACTTCCTTTAAAAGTCACTCCATGATGCAATTTTAAATTTTTTATTGTTATGTTAATCACCATATATTACATAATTTGTTTTGGTGTAGTGTTCCATGATTCATTGTTTGTTCATAACACCCAGTGCTCCATGCAGAACGTGCCCTCCTTAATACCCATCACCAGGCTAACCCATCCCCCTACCCTCCTCCCCTCTAGAAACCTCAGTTTGTTTTTCAGAGTCCATCATCTCTCCTGGTTCGTCTCCCCCTCTGACTTACTCCCCTTCATTCTTCCTCTCCTGCTATCTTCTTTTTCTTTTTTTTTTTTTATGTTGCGTTATTTGTTTCAGAAGTACAGATCTGTGATTCAACAGTCTTACACAATTCACAGCGCTCACCGTAGCACATATCTTCCCCAATGTCTATCACCCAGCCACCCCATCCCTCCCACCCCCGACCACTCCAGCAACCCTCAGTTTGTTCCTGAGATTAAGAATTCCTCATATCAGTGAGGTCATATGATACATGTCTTTCTCTGATTGACTTATTTCACTCAGCATAACACCCTCCAGTTCCATCCACGTCGTTGCAAATAGCAAGATCTCATTCCTTTTGATGGCTGCATAATATTCCATTGTGTATATATACCACCTCTTCTTTATCCATTCATCTTTCGATGGACATCTTGGCTCTTTCCACAGTTTGGCTATTGTGGACATTGTTGCTATAAACCTTGGGGTGCACATACCCCTTCGGGTCCCTACATTTGTATCTTTGGGGTGAATACCCAGTAGTGCAATTGCTGGATCGTATGGTAGCTCTAATTTCAACTGTTTGAGGAACCTCCATACTGTTCTCCAGAGGGGTTGCACCAGCTTGCATTCCCACCAACAGTGTAGGAGGGTTCCCCTTTCTCCACATCCCTGCCAACATCTGTCGTTTCCTGACTTGTTAATTTTAGCCATTCTGACGGGTGTGAGGTGGTATCTCATTGAGGTTTTGATTTGGATTTCCCTGATGCCAAGTGATGTTGAACACTTTTTCATGTGTCTGTTGGCCATTTGGATGTCTTCTTTGGAAAAATGTCTGTTCATGTCTTCTGCCCATTTCTTGATTGGATTATTTGTTCTTTGGGTGTTGAGTTTGATAAGTTCTTTATAGATTTTGGATACTAGCCCTTTATCTGATATGTCATTTGCAAATATCTTCTCCCATTCTGTCGGTTGTCTTTTGGTTTTGTGGACTGTTTCTTTTGCTGTGCAAAAGCTTTTTATCTTGATGAAATCCCAATAGTTCATTTTTGCCCTGGCTTCCTGTGCCTTTGGTGATGTTTCTAGGAAGAAGTTGCTGCGGCTGAGGTCGAAGAGGTTGCTACCTGTGTTCTCCTTTAGGATGTTGATGGACTCCTGTCTCACGTTTAGGTCTTTCAACCATTTGGAGTCTATTTTTGTGTGTGGTGTAAGGAAATGGTCCAGTTTCGTTCTTCTGCATGTGGCTGTCCAATTTTCCCAACACCATTTGTTGAAGAGACTATCTTTTTTCCACTGGACATTCTTTCCTGCTTTGTCAAGGATGAGTTGACCATAGAGTTGAGGGTCCATTTCTGGGCTCTCGATTCTGTTCCATTGATCTATGTGTCTGTTTTTGTGCCAGTACCATACTGTCTTGATGATGACAGCTTTGTAATAGAGCTGGAAGTCCGGAATAGTGATACCGCCAGCTTTGCTTTTCTTTTTCAATATTCCTCTGGCTATTTGGGGTCTCTTCTGGTTCCATACAAATTTTAGGATTATTTGTTCCATTTCTTTGAAAAAAGTGGATGGTATGTTGATGGGGATTGCATTGAATGTGTAGATTGCTCTAGGCAGCGTTGACATCTTCACAATGTTGGTTCTCCCAATCCATGAGCATGGAACGTTTTTCCATTTCTTTGTGTCTTCTTCAATTTCTTTCCTGAGTATTTTATAGTTTTCTGAGTACAGATCCTTTGCCTCTTTGGTTAGATTGATTCCTAGGTATCTTATGGTTTTGGGTGCAATTGTGAATGGGATCGACTCCTTGATTTGTCTCTCTTCTGTCTTGTTGTTGGTGTATAGGAATGCCACTGATTTCTGTGCATTGATTTTATAGCCTGCTACTTGACTGAATTCCTGTATGAGTTCTAGCAGTTTTGGGGTGGAGTCTTGTGGGTTTTCCACATAAAGTATCATATCATCTACAAAGAGTGAGAGTTTGACTTCCTCTTGGCCGATTTGGATGCCTTTGATTTCTTTTTGTTGTCTGATTGCTGTGGCTAGGACTTCTAATACTATGTTGAATAGCAGTGGTGAGAGTGGACATCCCTGCCGTGTTCCTGACCTTAGGGGAAAAGCTCTCAGCTTTTCCCCATTGAGAATGATATTGGCTGTAGGTTTTTCATAGATGGCTTTTAGGATATTGAGGTATGTACCCTCTATCCCTATACTCTGAAGAGTTTTGATCAAGAAAGGATGCTGTACTTTGTCAAATGCTTTTTCTGCATCTATTGAGAGGATCATATGATTCTTATTCTTCCTTTTGTTAATGTATTGTATCACGTTGATTGATTTGTGGATGTGCAGCCCAGGGATAAATCCCACTTGGTCGTGGTGAATAATCCTTTTAATGTATTGTTGGATCCTATTGGCTAGTATTTTGGTGAGAATTTTTGCATCCATGTTCATCAAGGATATTGGTCTGTAATTCTTTTTGATGGGATCTTTGTCTGGTTTTGGGATCAAGGTAATGGTGGCCTCATAAAATGAATTTGGAAGTTTTCCTTCCATTTCTATTTTTTGGAACAGTTTCAGGAGAATAGGTATTAATTCTTCTTTAAATGTCTGATAGAATTCCCCTGGGAGGCCATCTGGCCCTGGGCTTTTGTTTCTTGGAGATTTTTGATGACTGCTTCAATTTCCTTAGTGGTTATAGGTCTGTTCAGGTTTTCTATTTCTTCCTGGTTCAGTTTTGGTAGTTGATACATCTCTAGGAATGCACCCATTTCTTCCAGGTTATCTAATTTGCTGGCATAGAGTTGCTCATAATATGTTCTTATAATTGTTTGTATTTCTTTGGTGTTGGTTGTGATCTCTCCTCTTTCATTCATGATTTTGTTGATTTGGGTCATTTCTCTTTTCTTTTTGATCAGTCTGGCCAGGGGTTTATCAATCTTGTTAATTCTTTCAAGAACGAGCTCCTAGTTTCGTTGTTCTGTCCTACTGTTCTTTTGGTGTCTATTTCATTGATTTCTGCTCTGATCTTTATTATTTCTCTTCTCCTGCTGGGTTTAGGCTTTATTTGCTGTTCTTTCTCCAGCTCCTTTAGGTGTAGGGTTAGATTGTGTATTTGAGACCTTTCTTGTTTCTTGAGAAAGGCTTGTATTGCTATATACTTTCCTCTCAGGACTGCCTTTGCTGTATCCCAAAGATTTTGGACAGTTGTGTTTTCATTTTCATTGGTTTCCATGAATTTTTTTAATTCTTCTTTAATTTCCTGGTTGACCCATTCATTCTTTAGTAGGATGCTCTTTAGCCTCCATGGATTTGAGTTCTTTCCGACTTTCCTCTTGTGATTGAGTTCTAGTTTCAAAGCATGGTGGTCTGAAAATATGCAGGGAATGATCCCAATCTTTTGGTACCGGTTGAGACCTGATTTGTGACCTAGGATGTGATCAATTCTGGAGAATGTTCCATGGGCACTAGAGAAGAATATGTATTCCGTTGCTTTGGGATGGAATGTTCTGAATATGTCTGTGAAGTCCATTTGGCCCAGTGTATCATTTAAAGTCTTTATTTCCTTGTTGATCTTTTGCTTAGATGATCTGTCCATTTCAGTCAGGTGGGTGTTAGAGTCCCCCACTATTATTGTATTGTTGTCAATGTGTTTCTTTGCTTTTGTTATTAATTGCCTTATATAATTGGCTGCTCCCATGTTCGGGGCATAGATATTTACAATTGTTAGATCTTCTTGTTGGATAGACCCTTTAAGTAGGATATAGTGTCCTTCCTCATCTCTTATTACAGTCTTTGTTTTAAAATCTAGTTTGTCTGATATAAGGATTGCCACTCCAGCTTTCTTTTGGTGTCCATTAGCATGGTAAATGGTTTTCCACCCCCTCACTTTCAATCTGGGGGTGTCTTTGGGTCTAAAATGAGTCTCTTGCAGACAGCATATGGATGGGTCTTGTTTTTTAATCCAATCTGATAGCCTGTGTCTTTTGATTGGGGCATTTAGCCCATTTACATTCAGGGTAACTATTGAAAGGTATGAATTTAGTGCCATTGTATTGCCTATAAGGTGACTGTTACTGTATGTTGTCTGTGTTCCTTTCTGATCTTTGCTGCTTTTAGGCTCTCTCTTTGCTTAGAGCACCCCTTTCAATATGTCTTGGAGGGCTGGTTTCGTGTTTGCAAATTCCTTTAGTTTTTGTTTTTTCTGGAAGCTTTTTATCTCTCCTTCTATTTTCAATGACAGCCTAGCTGGATATAGTATTCTTGGCTGCATATTTTTCTCGTTTAGTGCTCTGAAGATATCTTGCCAGTCCTTTCTGGCCTGCCAGGTCTCTGTGGATAGGTCTTTTGCCAATCTAATATTTTTACCATTGTAGGTTACATATCTCTTCTCCCGAGCTGCTTTCAGGATTTTCTCTTTGTCTCTGAGACTCGTAAGTTTTACTATTAGATGTCGGGGTGTTGACCTATTTTTATTGATTTTGAGAGGGGTTCTCTGTGCCTCCTGGATTTTGATGCCTGTTTCCTTCCTCACATTAGGGAAGTTCTCTGCTATTATTTGCTCCAATATACCTTCTGCCCCTCTCTCTCTTTCTTCTTCTTCTGGGATCCCAATTATTCTAATGTTGTTTCGTCTTATCAAATCACTTATCTCTCGAATTCTGCCCTCGTGATCCTGTAGTTGTTTCTCCCTCTTTTTCTCAGCCTCTTTACTTTCCATCATTTGTTCTTCTATATCACTGATTCTCTCTTCTGCCTCATTTATCCTAGCAGTTAGTGCCCCCATTTTTGATTGCACCTCATCAATAGCCTTTTTGATTTCGACTTGGTTAGATTTTAGTTCTTTTATTTCTCCAGAAAGGGTTTCTCTAATAACTTCCACGCTTTTTTCAAGCCCAGCTAGTATCTTTAAAGTCATGATTCTGAACTCTAGGTCCGACATCGTACTAATGTCCGTATTGAGTAGGTCCCTGGCTGACGGTACTACCTCTTGTTCTTTTTGCTGAGGTGATTTTTTTCGTCTTGTCATTTTGTCCAGAGGAGAATAGATGAATGAGAGAACAAAATGCTAACAGGTTTACAACGTCCCCAGCAAATATACTGTATACAAATCAGAAAAGACCTGAAACCAGAGAAAGGGAAAGAAAGAAAAAAGAAAGAGAAAAAAAAAGATAAAGAAAAAGATAAAAACAAAAACAGAACAATACAAAAAAAGCAGAATGTGATCAAATATGATCAGGCTAGTGCATAGATCAGTGCCACACACTAGATTTTGTGTGTATTTTGGTCTGTTAGAAAAAAGTGCCTCCTAAAATTTTAAAGGAAGAAAGACATATATGTACAAAATAAGGGTTGATACAATGAAGGGATAGAAGATGACTGTAAAGATGAAACTTATAAAAGATTTTATAAAAGGACTTGATAAGATAAGAAGTTGTTTGAAAAGAGAAAGAAGATTTAAAAAAAAAAAAGAAAAAAGGGAGAGAATGTGATCAGGCAGGAGACTAGAACAGAACCATACACTAGTGATTTAGGGTATATTTTTATCTGTTAGAAGAAACTGTATCTCAAAATTTTAAAGAGAGAACAACTTATATATATATGCCAAAAATAAGGGTAACTACTATGAAGGGATAAAATATGACTCTAAAAATGAAAAATAAAAAATGTTTTTTTTTTTTTTAAAGAGATTGATAAGATATTGGTTGAAAAAGGGAAAAAGAAAAAGAGAAAAAAAAACAGTTAACAAAAATTAACTTTGATGAACTAATGAATCATGGTAAAAAAAGCCATGAATTCTATGTGCAGTATTTCCCTAGCGCTGGAGTTCTCCCGTTCTCCTTGATCGCTAAACTTGGTCTTGGCTTGCTGGCTGTTCTTGCTGATCTTCTGGGGGAGGGGCCTGTTGCTGTGGTTTCCAAATGTCTTTGCCGGAGGCTGAATTGCCCTGCCCTTGTCGGTCCGGGCTAAGCAAGCTGCTCCGGTTTGATCTCAGGAGCTTTTGTTCCCTGCAAGCTCTCCGCACAGCCCTGGAGGACCAGGGCAAAAATGGTGGCCTCCTAATCTCCACCCGGAGGAGCTGAGAACTCGGGGCCCCGCTCCTCAGTGTGCCCCCAGAGAAAAGCAGTCACTCCCTTGTCCCTAGTCTCTGGCCGCACTCCGTGCTCACCCGGCCTGTTACCGAGTGTTTGTATCTCTGGCACCCAACCCCGTGTGGAGTCTCCAAACCCAGCAGATCCCTGCGGTGCGTTCCCGCGCCACTCCTCCCCGGGAAGGAAGGGGAGTCTCCCCGGATCTGCCGCCTGTTGGGTCCCTGCTGGAGGCGCAGTGGCCCGACTGGGCCGCGGATCACAGTTTATGGCAACCCCGAGCTGAGAGCCCGCGCCTCGGCTCCGTCTCTGCAGCCGGCTTCCCCGCTCCGATACCTGGGAGCTCTGGCGCACTCAGGCTCCCCCGTTCTTTCTGTGACCCCGAGGGTCCTTAGACCCCACTGTCCCGCGAGGGTTCCACCCCCGCTTAGCCACTGGAGCGACGTCCCTCAGTGGAGCCGACTTCTAAAAGGTCCGATTTTGTGCTCCGCGGCTCTATCACTTGCCAGAAGCGGCCGGCGGAGGCCCCTCCCCCGCCATCTATCCTCCCGAATATCGCCTCGGATTCACTTCTCCGCACGCCCTACCTTCCAGTAAGTGGTCGCTTCTCTGTTCAGAGAGTTGTTGCTACTCTCCTGTTCGATCTCCTGTTGAGTTCGTAGGTGTTCAGAATGGTTTGATCCCTATTCAGCTGAATTCCTGAGACCAGACGAAATCTAGGTCTCCTACTCCTCCGCCATCTTGCTCCGCCCCCCAGGAGTTCACTGTTTTAATTTGCTTTCTGATTTTAATTGTATTATTTTTCTTCTTACTGCTCAGTTGTAGGCGTTCTTCCAATACTCATTACTCTTCACAAGTATACAGGTCACGAAAGATCAGGAAAGACGTAGGACCTTCCCCACACAGGTGGAAAGTAAGCAGCCATGACAAGTATGTAACGTGGAATCCCACATTGGATCTAGATCTCTGGTCCATTAGAACGGGATGTAACTCAGATGATGAGATGCAGAGGGCCAGGTCCATGATGCAATTTTAATCTCATGAGTTAGAAAACCAAAAATTAGAAGAACGATATTTTTTTTCTAAGAAGAAACTTATTATATACTAATAGAAAAGGCAACTGTGAGCACTAACTAATGAGAGAAGATGTGAAGGGGGGCCAAGAGAAATGATCTTTAATTCTTTTGAAGACAAAACATGAGGGCAAAACCTTGCAGCATCTCTTGCCTTTGAGTATGTCCTTGAGTGCTAATGAGGCAAAGGCAGGGAGGGCCCCTGGGAAATCAAGGCCCAGCTCTGGAGCTCAGGCCTATGTTCCAGAAGGGGCAGGGAGAAGCAGGCAGACTCTGTACTTGAGCCAGATCCTCACCCTTCCTCTTCTCCTGTACCAAGTTGGCTTAGCCCTCCTGGTTAACAAGAAAGTTCCATCTTTGATTCTTTAGGGGCAAGAAGAAATAACTTCAAGAATCCTATGAAGGTGACAGATCATCTTCTCTCTTCCTTCAGTCCTGTGAGTGTCCATCTTAGACCCCAGAGTCCAGCTTGGGAAGGCGCTGTAGTCAGTGTAAACTGAGGACCCCCAAAAGCAAATGTTCTTTGCTCATCTACTTTGGAGCCACAGCCTTTCCTGAGAATAAGCCTTCTGGAAACATGAGAGGTGGGTGTACAGCTAATGGAAACATAATAAGTAGCTGGACAATGGATGATAAGCTGTCTTGTCCATGACTACCTGGGGAGTCAATGATAGGAGTCTTCTAAAGGTTGTGATAGATTTCCCCTATCCAGATGAGGAGTCCAAAGTACCAAGCAGAACTCTAACTTATTTCTGAGGAGTATTTTCATCTCACCCAATGCAGGTGCTTCCTGGGACCTCAGCACAAACCTACCCTGAAATTCACCTATAGGAAAAAGAAAATCACTTCCTATTCTTTGGGGCAGGTGGTTATTTAGGGAAAGCAAATGAACCATTCCAGGTTCATCTGGTGAGCCATAAACCCCAACACTGTGTAATTGCTCACTCTCAAAATAGTAAGCAGCACTGGGAGGGCCAAACTTGAGTCATTGCACCAACTAGCAAAAGGCCTTCAACTTCAAGCTGAGCTATGCAGAGGACTGTGTGTAGCAGGCTTCTGGGACAGTGGCCAAAAGCTAGAATTCCTCTGGCTTTTGCTTTCTCCATGGATGGAGGCTCTGATGGATAGCCATGACCCAAAGTGGTTTCCACAAGAGGAGAGGGGAACCACTGACACATAATTAGCAGCATCTCATAGAATACTTCCTCAAAACAGGAAATTCACAACTTCCTTCTGTTCCCTATGAGGTTACCTTTCCTTTTTTCTCCAGAGTAATTATTACCTAAAGGCATCAGCACCAAAAAATATTTAAGTGAAGTTGTTTAAGATCATGGATGAACCAAGACTGATTTTATATAGATGACAGCTCAGTATCAAGGACTTACCCTGCAGTCCTGCCCAGGATCTCCTGTTCTTCTGCAGGAAACTTCACACATACCACTCAGTTGGGAAAACTGCCTGCCTCATAATGTCGTATTAGGAAGTGTACCTTGCAAACGTCCTTCCACTTTAGTTTTGCTCTGTTTCAACACCAAAATCGCCCTGGGGAAATTCACATACAAAGGAGAATCATTGGACACAGGAAGACAATCTGATTGTCTTCCTCCGTGGGGGACAATGAAAACAAAGGTTCATTAAAGTACTGGAGACTCATAAGGGAGTGCTCTTCCCTAGGAATGCATGAAAATACCCACTCATGAGATTGTGAACAATATCCCCAAGATCAGCAGGTCCTCCTACATGCCTCCTACCTCCTCCCAAGCCCCCTCAGCAGGATGGGAACCAAAGTGTCCTTGATGGGTAGACATACACTATGCCACTACAAAACACGAGCACCTTCCCAAAGCCAAGCGAACTGCCATTTGCCTGTTAATGAAAGGTTGCACAAGTCATTGAAGGCTGGGAGATAGACCAGAGACTAGAATTTTCTAATCAGAACTAATCCCTTCAGACATATAGCATTTGATACATCAAAGGCTTAATATTTGATACATCAAAGGCCTTCTCAGTAATTCTTTTGAGGAATCAAAAACCTATGCTAATGTATGTATGAGCTCTGTAGTTTTAGATCGGAACTTTTTTTTTCTGGTTTGGGATAAACTTTTTATAATTTCTTTTGATTGGGGAAGCATCTGTATATGTGCAATGATTTAAGATGATCCAAGAGAACCAGTTGCTCCCAAACATCTTCCCTGTCAGCTTGCCAGCACCCCATTAGTGAATCTCTTCGGTTAAGGATTTGAGGACGTTATTAAACTACATGTTGCCCCAGAGACATAATGGATAAACACAATCACCCATTAATATCTTAGGATAGACTCATTTGTCCAATTAGCTTATCTCTCTCTTACGTGGCACTTAAAGGTTGGCACCCACAACAGATACCTCTCAATGGGGCTTCATGAGGTTGTAGAGGATCATTAGTTGGGGAATTAGTCCTTGGGGTATGGGGAAAATATCCAAAGAGAAGGGAATAAAGGGGAGATAAGATCGCCAGAAGTAGGCGGGTCTTGAACTATCATTCACATAATAATTCTTGATTTGAAGACTCAGAACAGGGCTTTGCAGGAAGACCTGCCCTTTCTCCACCCACTCCTAACTATGCTGCTGAGTCTCTAAACCCTCTGGGCTCCATTAGTATCTTCTGTAAACTTTGTTACAACACTAATTATATGACACCACTTCTTTTATTCATGTGGCTGCCCTTCCTACCCTCTGCTGTCTGCAGTAGCAAAGATCATGTGCTTTCCCAAGCACCTAGTTCAATGGTTGGCCCTCAGTAGGCCCTCAAAGGCTTTATGCTTTATCAATGAATACATAAGTATCCAGTTAATTTCATAAACCCACAGAGGATGGAGGTATGGTTTGCACTTCCTTCCATTTTATTTTGAAAGAAGATGCCTTCTTTTTCTGTGACAACAGGGCTTCTCAGCCAGGCTTCTACCTGCATGTACCATGCATTTACTGAACTGTGCCCCTTGGGTGGGCAAAGAGCAAACAGATGCCCCTTCCTCCAGGGCATGCAACCCTGGCATATGACACCGCCAGTTGAGAGCTGGATGGCTTTTCAGTCCATGTACTTCCCCAGCTGGGCACTTCTGGGCCACCCACATTGTATGGTACACACAGTCTGCTTCTCAGCTCGCCTGCTGCCCTTGGTTCATGAAGAAACCATTACCATGAACCTGCTCAGATTCCACTTCACATGAACCTCTGGAAGAGTTTTACTTGGATCCTTTAAAATGTGCATTTAAAGACTGAAATAAGGCATTCTACATGTGAATCCATGGAAATAAAAGTATCCGAGTAAAAGAACACGACGGCCCTTCCAAGTTGAAGAACTCACCCCTACAGACCCATACTCATCAGCACAGGCTTGCACCAAAGGCTCAGAGGATCATCACCAATGCTAATCTCTGTGAATTTTAATGAAGACACTTGAGTCATGAGCATAAGAAGTCCCGGCAGAGTCCATTCTCCGGTCTAAACACCAGAGGTTGATAAGGAGGTCTTGAGTCCAGAGACAAGTCTGCCCACTTTTCCACCAAAGAACAGACTGGGAGATCAGAAAGCATTCCATCCTAGGTCCCCGGGCGTAGAAAAGTTTGTACTAGAAGATTGATCATCCCATGCCACTTTGACCCTGGAGTACCCCAAGAGTCTCTGGGAACCCCATTGAACACTGAATGATAACAAAAGACCTTGACTTGCAATGTCCACAGAGGCCTGTTGGTCTCTCAGAGAGAAGTCTTGACCTTTGACCCCAATCAGGAGGCCAGGTTCCTTTTCTAAGCTTGATGCTCTTTATTTCTTGTTCTGGTAGACTCTGCAGGTAGCAAAGCATTTGATCTATTATTTTTTAAATGTATTGGGTTCATTTCTATTCTTTTCCCTGATGCTTTGTACTGACAAAGACTTGACCACCAAATTCACTTATGGAGGTAGGGAAACTGTTCCTTATCAAACATATGCTCCTTCTTTTCCATGTTGGCTAATGCTATCTACTCTCAATCTTTGACACCATTTAAAAAAATGCATTTACCACATATCTGTTCTCAACCCTTCACAAACTTTAATCATAGCTCTTCTTCCACCTGAAAGCCCTTCTCTCTAGTCTCTCAATGTGACATAAAACTAAAAATTTGATTTAAAGTTCACTCTGTGGAAAGCAAGGACAGACAGGTGGAAAACACTTCCCATTGATCTTTCATAATAGGGCCTGTAGAGGTTTGGGGTACCAGCGCTGAGTCAACGTGGGGTCTCAGGCTTGCCTCTGCTGATAGTTGAACTCTTTGGACAATCAATTTTTCCACAGCCCATTTAGAAAGTCCAAAGACCTAAAGTGGCTTAATAAAATTAGCCAAGAGTATTGAACTTATAAAGGAATAGTTCTGCAGAACTGGTTATCCCTGACACACTGGATGGCCGGCCTGTTTCAAATAGAAGCTTCAAGAATTTTATGGCCACCACTTTTTCTTGATGTTTTATCTCAGAATGAGGATTACTAAAATCTCTAAACTCGTATACATAACACAGACTGCATTCCCATAATCGCTCCAAGATGATTAAAGAAAAACTGCAAAATTGATTACTGATTGGTCATTAACATTTCATTTTTATTCATCAAATTCATTGGTCACTATCCTTCCTCTTCTCAACACCACTAACCTTCATTCACGTTAAGCAAGAAAAGCAAGAAAAAAATCTACTTTGATATATTTTTCTTTATGGTAACTGGATACTCCTAACCTAATAAGCTAATGACAGTTAACATTGGTAACTGATCCTAAATGACAGGAATAGCAACAAAATGTGAAGAAATCCTCACAGGGACAGCTCTTTGTAAAGTAGACTAATGACCAAGGGAACATGATGTTTTGCTGAGTATTGTCCCCTAGGCCCCTAATTCATTGGTCTAATTAACTATATCTCTATGTTGAAGGTTCTACCCATCTATTCCATTGACAACTCACTGATGTTAGGCTTAAAGAATGTAATTTGGACCCAAAGATTTAATAATACAAAGTATCTAATTTTTCTTACTTTTCATGCTGTACTTCCTTCATGCCCATGATCCTATACATACAGCTTCCTGGTAGTTACTCTGAGTGTGAGAATTCCTAAGTATGAATTCCAAATGCCACACCAAAAAAAGAAGATGAGCAGAGGGTTATGCCTGTAGGTATTTCCTCAAACAACTTATTGAAACAATTGAAATTGGGAAAATACAGTTGTGACAAAATCTGTAGACAGCCTACAGGTCCTCACTTTTGGACCTCATCATCATTGGTCTTGAGCTAAGGGCTGGTAATGGTGCCGAGTATTATCTGCTTTGGGATCCCGATTGTACAGGAGTTCCTGGAGTTCTAATTTTATCTAGAATCTATGAAGTCACACAATGAGAAAAAAAGTCTGCTTTGCTTCAGTCACAGAGTATCTTATATGATCAAGAACAAATATAACTGTTTTCCAGAAAAGATGAAAGCAGAGGTGAATGGGTGTCAGTTGGTTTGGGAAAAATAATGGTACAAATGAATGGCTAGCCAGTAGCACAGATGGCTTTGAATGCCATGATAGGAAGGTAGAACTCCCACTAGTCTCTAACACTTGGGGAGGTTCTTAAAGCTAGGAACTACCTTTCATAAGAAAGAGGAGGAGGAAATATATAGCCAGCACCCATCTACTCAGGTCTTGGAAAGGTAGGGAAATATAGAGGGGCAGCCCTCCACAGTGCTTACCGGGGATGTTTTGATGATACTCATTGGTGGCCCTGAATTTAATCTGAAGTTTTAAACGGGCTGTTGATCAGCTGCCTTCCCGGGTACATTCTGTGCTTCCAGTAGAAACCACATGGTGGTTCTCACTGAGGCCACTGCTTATTGCATGCCCCACGGTATGGATCTCCCCATCTCTTCTCCTCTGCTAAGCAATGACTGTCATTTCAACCATGTGAAGGTGGCTTTTTGATGTAGCACAGATTCCAGGTACTGATTTTAATGCCTGCATGAGTCCATTTAAAGCATCTTGTTCCAAATTTGCCTGCAACCTGTGCACACAATCTTTTCCTGAGAAAATCACCTACATTTAACATGGGCAGCTGTGCACACAGGCAGATGGATGGCTATCTGAAATTTGGAGAAATGGAGCTGCCTGGCCTCCAATACTACACCATTCCCCAACCTCCTGACTTTTTCAGCTCCTAGCCCTTCATTTGGGTTAAAACAGTATCTCCTAAAGGCTTAAATTAAAATGCAAATATGTTACCTGGAAGAAGAAATGCTTTAAATTATTCGAGTTTACTAATGCATTAGCAAGGATTAGTTTTTCTGATTAGAAAAGTATCTCCTTCAAATGCAGTGTCCTAAAAGACAAGAATATGCCTTTTTGATTGTTTGCTCGGAGTGGAGGAGAGGAAGAGAAAAAATCCAGTGCCCAAGATTTTAACCAGAGAGGATGAATGGGACATCACCTGAGCATGTTCTGAATGTCAAGTGCTTTATGTATTTTAGTTAATCTTTATAACAACCTTATGAGGTTGGTTTTAGCATCCTCAGCTTACAGAATAGAGAGCTAAATCTCAGATATTAAATAACTCTAAGTAGGGGCAGAGCCAAGAGTTAGGACCTGGTTTCTTAGACTCTAAAGTCATTGCCCCAGAAAATGTCTGCAGGATCAGAGGGCTACAGTGAGTACATAAATCAATAATTACCTCTGCCTTTTCTGTTCTCCCAAACACCAAAGAGGAAGGAGACAAAGTGGTCTGCATAGAAAGAGACCTCTTATCAAGATACCACTGTAAAATGTCATATGATTTTCTAGGGTGATGCAAGTGTAGATCTTGATTTGAATGTTGTTTGTACATTTGTCACAACTCATCTAACTGTACACTTAGGATCTGTGACTTTGACAGCATATAATTATAATATGAAAATAAATTATAAGCTTTACTTAAATTACACACTTCCAGTACCAACTTCAAGAGCCTGTGCTGGCCCTTACCTCCCTGTTTGGTCAGAACAAAGAAAAACAATTTTCTCATTTAAAGGAACAGGATAGGGGCGCCTGGGTGGCTCAGTCAGTTGAGCGTCTGACTCTTGATTTCGTTTCAGGTCATGATCTCTAGGTCCTGTGATTGAGCCCTGCTATGAACTCAGTGTGGAGTCTGCTTCAGATTCTCTCTTCTTCTCCCTCTCATTCACTCTCTCTCTCTCAAATAAATACATAATAAATCTTTTTTAAAAATAAAGGGATAGGATAGATCTTGAAGACTTGCCAGAACCCCCAGAGATATCAGGAAAAAATATTTTTAATAGGGCCTATGGCAGTTGGTATTTCTTCCTTCTTATACCTGAACCTGATAACAACCATGGCAGGAATTCATGCAGCAAAATGTCTGTGATGATGGTCCTAGATTATAAAGAAAAAATTCAATATTAATCTGATAAGCATTACTTTATAATTCAACATCCAAAGTAAATTCATGCATTGCTTGAATGTCAAATTCACCTTAAAAATAATGCTAATCATATTATCTTTTAAAAGTGTAAATATACCAAAATAAGACTTTTAGTGTAATGCTTGAAGAACAATGTAATTATTGTGGTCTTCATCCAGTTGCCTGTTAGTTGACTATTGAAGTTGAAAAGAATTTCCATAATTAATCTCATGCCATTTTCCAATTATAAATTTGATAGCATGAAACTGATCCATTTTCAAAAGCAACTAATGGAATAGCTTGTTTTGGGGGGAATGGATATTTTCTGAGGCAATCCAGGATAGTTGCCTGATCAATATGTAGCCTTTTGAAATCCTGTGCACAGAGGGAGTAAAGCGAAAGCAGCATGAAAGCATTGTTTCAAGCTCATCTTTGAATAGCCTTAAAAAGATGAAATTTGGGAGGGAAAAAAAATACCTCAGTGTGATTAGAAATACTATAGTTTGTCCAGACAGCTCAAGACAAGTCCTGACACTGAACAGCATGCCAATTGCAACAGAAACTCCTTACTTCCAAATGTGTTAAGTTCACCAGACACCTCCCAAGATGACAAAGTTTTTTTTTTTTTTTTTTTAAGATTTTATTTATTTATTTGACAGAGAGAGACACAGCGAGAGAGGGAACACAAGCGGGGGAGTGGGAGAAGGAGAAGCAGGCTTCCCACCGAGCAGGGAGCCCCGATGCGGGGCTCGATCCCAGGACCCTGGAATCATGACCTGAGCTGAAGGCAGACACTTAATGACTGAGCCACCCAGGCACCCCAAGATGACAAAGTTTTAAGAATAGACAAAAAATATGGCCACCAACTCTCTGCAATTTCATGCAACCATGACGACTATCTGCTCTTACCTAATGCCTTTGAGCCCTTTAATTTGGCCAAAACGAACCACAGAAATGATATGTCTTATTTTGTTCTCTAAAGATAGGTACCCAGAAAACCCAAAAGACTTCTAGAAAAGGGAGAGGGGCTGGAGAACCGGCTTATTACCATTAAAATATTACCTATCACCTACTAAGAAACAATTAAGTTAGGTTAACACATTTTCAGTCACCACATTGGAGCTGGGCTGGTCAGTGAGACAGTGGGACAGGGAACATGTGAAAGGAGAGATGGAGAAGCAGAGGGGCAATGCATAAAGCACAGAGCATTGTCTAGGCTGTAGCAGGAAACTTCAGTCTGTGCCCTCAGAGTTGTACAATCAACACAGTAAACACCGGAAGGCAGCAACTTGCAAGATGCCCAAATTCACTTCCAGAGAGGATTGGCCCTTGCATTCACCACACAGAGAATCATAGCCAATATTTGGTCTCAAGGAAAAGCCATTCACAATATCCCAGCTCCTGGTAAGCTGAACGGACAGGTCTAGGAGGTAAGGAGATTCAGATTCAAATTTTGGATTTGGTGCTATCCTCTTTGATTCTGAGCACATTGTTTTACCCCTGGAGACTTCAGTTTTCCCCTCTACACCATAAGGTAGGAAATGAGGCAATCTGTCAAGACCTTTCTACTCTAATATTAAATACTTCTTTTCTCAAAGAGATAGGAAAATGGGCCTTGGGATAACACTGGAGAAATGAAAAGAAATTTTCACATCGATGTACTAGTCACATCCTTTCTTCTGAGGCTATTTGACAGATTCTCATGTATCTTGTGGTAGGTTGAATTGTATCCCCTCGCCCAAATCCATATGTTGAACCCCCAGGACCTCAGAATGTGACTATTTGGAAAAAGGGTCATGACAGATGTCATTACTTAAGATAAGGTCATACTGAAAGAGGGTGGGATCTCTGATCCAATATGACTGGCATCCTCCCACAAAGGGGAAACTTGGATACAGAAAAACAGGCACACAGGAGAATGTCATGTGTAAAGATCTGAATTATGTTGCTGCCAGCCAAAGAACTGCATGGACCTACCAATACCTCCATCTTGGACTTTCAGCCTCCAGAACTGTGAGACAAATCCTGTTGTTTAAGTCACCAAGTGTATGGCATGATTATGGCAGCTCCAGCAAACAAACTCATGCCTCCACTTCACTTCTGTGCACATCACTTTCCCAATGAGTTCTAACCAATGGTTCTCTTTCAACTTCTCTTAAAACTTAGATTTCCTCCTTCAGGTCAAACTCTCTGTTCTTGCCAAGCCAAGAGACTTTTCCCTAAATTTGGACGGCCTCTTGCCATTCAATTTTAGTAAGCAGTACATAGGATTAAACCATTCAATTTTCCATTCAATCATGAAAATGAAAGTCCCGACACATCCCTACTCTCTTCCATTACTGAAGATGCAAGATTTGTTTAAAACATGACAACTGTGATGGCAGGTGAGTGCGTAGTAATAAATAAGAGATCCTGGAATAATCACAGGGCATTCCAACATTTCCAGTACAAACCTTTTGTTCTCAAAGATTGCTAAGCACTTTCTCTTAGGCTCCATGCCAGCTCCACTGAAAGAATATTGAACTGGATCTGTTGAGATTTAATGTGCCTGTCCATTAGATTAGATTTTGCACCAGCCACCTTGCCCTCCAAGGAAGTGTCAAGTCTAACATTACTTGTAGAAATTAAGGCAGAAATCAGAGAGAGAATATGTCAGCCATGTACATCAAAAAATTCCTAAATAAAAATGCAAAGCAGAAGAGTTTCGTGTGTGTCACATTGACATTTAAAGATAACTATGTGAAGTGATGGATGTGTTAATTAGATTATTTGTGATCATTGTTTTACAATTTATGCATATATAAACATCACATTGTACACCTTAAGTATATACAATTTTTTATTTGTCAGTTATACCTCAAAACTGAGGGGAAAAAAGGAAAAAAAGTGTGACGCAATGGGGAATCAGAAGGTTCAAGTCTTGGCCACTCATTAAGAATCCAGTAATGCTTTCATGTTATCAGAGGCTCAACTCAGTATAACATTGCCAAGTGGCTGTCATGAGAACTTTTGCATCACAGGCAGTGAGAAATGCCTGGTTGTAGAAGTCTCTCAAGAGCACATTGCCTTTGTGGAGTTTCCACTCTGTGTCAGAGGGGCCCATGGATGGTGTGGAGGGTCTTACCTCTCTCTGGCTCCAGAAGGCCTTGGAAGAAAGCTCAGGATCAGGTCAGAAAATTAGGCCCAATCCTCAGACAACTGCATTATTGAGCCGTCCCTCCCAAGGAGGCATATGAATATATAGAAGGCAGCACACTTGGCTTTCATAGGGAGGTAATAAGAAATGGCTAAATGATTTTGGAACTGGGAGTATCTGTTATATTTCCACAGAGCTGGCCAGGATGGAGCTGGAATAGGCAGAAAGTATGTGTGAGGAAGGAGAGGAAAGGAAAACAGAAGAGTTTAAGAAGGACATAATTTAGCTTATAATTTTAGCCTTACGTAGAATAAGTTTTAACCCACCCTCCCTTGGGTACTCACAGTCACTTAGAGGGGGGATTTCTCTTTATTACACAAAACTGGCACATACAAATACAGAGCTTGAAATATCACATTAAATTACAGTGAGAAATCTGAAAATAAACTATCCTAAATCAGCACTTCTCAAACTTTCATATGCAAAAGAATCCCTTGAAATGTGGTAAAAAGGCAGAATCCTAGATATTTTGGCATATTCTGATTCAGAACCTAAGACTCTGCATTTTAACAGGCAGTCTGGTGAATTCTGAAGCAGGAAACTCAAAGATAATCCTTTCAGAATTAGTAATCCCTATCTCACGCAAGGTTTTTCTTCCCAGTAAAAAGTGATTCTGTAACCATCACTAATAAAACTTTCCTTTTAAGTAAATATTCAATTCTAAAAAAGTCCACCAGACACGATGTTCTGACTTTTGGCTCAGAATCTATGGTCACTATCAATGGAGGCACCATCTCAGTGTTAGGAGATGTACAAAAGGTTCCAGCAGGACGTGAATTCACCTCTGCTCTCACGCTCGTCCACAGAACCACTCGAAGCCTCCTCATTTCCCTGCTCATGATGCCCTTTGTGAAAATTCAGCCACTCTGTGAGGGGTACCAGCTCCTGATAAACCTCAGATCTGGCATGCTTGGCCTCCCAGAGTAATGGGGAGAAGAGGTTTCTTTTAACTCTATTTCAGCTCTATCTGCACAGAGAGTTTCATCAGATATCTTATAACAACAATCCTGTCCAGCCAAAATACCTGTTACAAAATATCGGGGGTGTGATGGATCAAAAGAGGTTGGGAAGTGGGATCAGTGTGAGAGAACGTGGTTTGTCCCCTTGGCGAAGGCTCTTCCGGGGACCTCTCATTCTTCTAAAGGACCTATGGATCCTGCTATAAAGTCCTGATCGAGTAAATGCCCAAGAAAGGAGAGACATAAAGGAAGGGGAAGAAATCTAGTAGTTTCCGCATTTTTTGTTAGCAGAAAGGATTGTTTCTATAGGGACAAATCATTATGATGATTATAAAGTAAGGCTAGAGAAGGCGAGGATATCTAAGTTCATGCTTCTTGGCAGGAAGATAGAATGATGCAGGGCTTAAGAATATGGGTTGTAGAGTCCAGCAAACTTGAATTCAAACCATAGGTGTACCTCCGAGTTATATAGAACCAGCAACTTAACTTCTTTCCGGCTCAGTCATTTCATCTGTATAATGGAGGCAATGATACTTCCCTTGTGGGCTTGAGGTTAGAATTAAATTTATACAAATAGAGATGTTTCTGTAGTATGGATATATATGTAGGATGTATACACATATATAGGGACACACATCTAAATGCATACATGCTATGGCTATCTCAGCATACTGCTTGGTACGTAGCAAGTGTCCCGTAAGTGGCAAGGGTGGCAATAATTTATAATTATTGGGATAAGAAATGAGACCTGATGACCAATTTAAACCTCTAACACTGGGAAGCCATTTTCCTTACTGGTACCTCATTTTGTTTGCTATGCGTACTGTAAGTCATTTATTTATTATTTACTATGGGCTGCCCATGATGAATACAAAATCAGTGGGGCAGAGTAGTTGGGACTCCCTCTCTAACTCTTCAACATCACCACTCCCTACCCCAGTTGGTTTTGTTTTGTTCTGTTTTGTTTACTTCTGGGTATTTTCCTAAAGCAACCTTCCTGCATTTAATGGCTGGGTTCAAGGGGACTATGCTTCAACATTGTTGGGACTATTATTCTAACCACTAGGGGCTTTTCTATCCATTATCATTTCTGTGAGAAGATGCAATATAAATTTAAAACATTTTTACTTTCCATTTTTGGAAACAAATGGTTAGGAAGTAATTCTCCACAGATCTTTTGGGATTCTATATGTCTTACAAGCAAGGCATGGACTGCCCTCTGTTCCAGACTGTCTTTCCAAGGATGTCTGTACAGTGAACCAGCCTGGAACGAAGGGATAGCATCTCCTTTAGGAGCACAGGGCAAGTTGGCTTAAAGCCCTGGAAGATAAAGATGGCGTTCCCTTTGGAGCAAGGGAAAAACAAAGCTCAAAGATTAAGTTTCCCCAAGCTCAAGAATCCTGTGCACAATACTGTCTCACAATCCACTTCATGTATAGATGCCATGTGATCCACTTCTCAGCATCCTGGAGAAATTGGGGCTTGGGAACCAATGCAAAGATGCTGATCCTTGGGTGACCGTGATTGTTGTCAGTAGAAACAGTCCTTCATGACATGAGCTGGTCTTGTGTCTTCTATGAGCATCCATGAAACCATGGTAAGCTAACTTCTCTGACACTTCACAGGTCCAGACACAAACTATAGGGTGGAGCCACCAATATTTCAGGGAGAGGCAACTTTTCTTTCAACTCAAGTTTCTTATGAACTGTGTGGATTTATTACATATTCCTCCTGGTGAACAGGATGAAGGGACAAAGTCTCCCCAAGTAAGACATCAAATTTAAAATTAAAGTGGCTTTGCCTTCTTTTTCCCTGTTTGGTTGGGGCTAAAAGGGAATTCTTTTTTAAATCACAAACTGCAGATAGTGTCTAGAAAAAGAAAAGAAAGAGGAAGAAGAGGGCAGAGAGGGAAGAGAGATAGAAATAGGTAATGATAACAAATTTAAAGGCTATTTGATATAAAACTGGATACCTGGGTTAAGAAGCTTTTTTTAATGAGTATATGGAGGACTTGGCAAAATTGAAAAATTCACACCTATTCACATCTTTTCCCAAAGAAAATCCACAAAAGCTTCGAAATGCTCTTACCTGACCTTTGGTTATTGGAATAGCTCCAAGTTAAACTGAGGCCTCTCCTTCTTGTTTCTCTTTGTCATTTTGGTTTTCTTTTGCCATGTTACTGTCTGCACTTACAGTACTTCCTATTACTGCATGCCTCTGGATGGGGAACAGCTTTAGTCTGCTGAGGTATCTCCACTGGGCTTTCCTTATCATCTGCTCCTTCCTTGTAGGCTGCCATCTTGTTATCCCACCGTCGGTTTTGCTCTACTTCCTTTAGGTCACATTCCTATGAACTAGTCAAGTCTGGAGATTCAACTGCCCTTGATCTTGTGGGATCTTGTGTTTGGGGGCTTTTGTCTCTGCCTAACTGACTCTTGAGCCAGATTCTTGTTTTTCTTGATTCTGCAGAAACTATACTATTCCAGGAGAACCTTTTCTGAGATTACTAAAGCTGCCTCAAGGCCCTCAAAATGGCCTTGCCTCTCTTGACAGAGGATGCTCAGGGGTGGTCCTTCCAGGCCCTAGGAACCTGAAGCGACCCCAGATGCCTTCTGTAGGCATGCCTGCTGCCCTCTCAGCACTCTTGGCCTTGGTGCTTCTGCTCCAACCCTTGTAGGCCTTGCTCCATCCCATGCTGCACCTCCCTTGCTTTGGGGAACATCTCCCTTTGAGGTTCCCATCATAGCATTCGTGGTCCTGGGTCCCCTAGACCCTCCCGCGGGGGCCTTTGTAAAGCTTCCTTTTCTTGGCTTGACTGCTGAACTGGCTGTTGAGCTTTGCTGCTGCAGCTTCAGAGCATCTTTTGTACTTGGTCAGCAACCCCTAGGCAAGTCCTCTAAAGATCTGTGGTCTGGCCTCCTCCTCATGTAAGTTAGGCTGTGGCTGCTCCTGCTGGAGCACCAAGTTGTGTTCCTGCTCTGTCAGAACTCTCTTCCACCTATGCTTGCTGTGTCCCCTGTCTTACTTTTTCTGAGACTGGTGGCCTTTTGGCAACACCCTGGCTTCTTCCAAATTTCCCTGCAGCCATGAGTTCATTATTGTCATCATTTCCTTTTCCAGAACATGAATTCCATGCTTAAATTCCCTTGGACCTATTCTTGCCTTGGAACTCTCAGCTCTCTTTTATCACAACTTTGCTGTGTTCCACTTAGGTCTTTCATTTCTTTTTTTATTTGCCTTCTCTTGGGCTGACGTCTTGGTATGGTCGTCTGAACATTGGATCTTCTTCCTCAGGGCCAAAACGTTTTTCAACTTCCGATTCTTTCTCTTCAGTATGAATGAGGTGAAACTCCTGGTGAGTAGCACTGGGGCTCTCCTGGCTTGGGTATAGAACTTGCTTTAGTTCATATTGATACTTCGTAGGCAGCCCTGCCATCTTGTGCTATAGCATTTGCTCAAGCAAGCCTGGAGGGGGCCTCATCATGTCTTTGCAACTCAGTAATTTCTGCAGCAGATTATCTTTCCTTGAGTTATTTCTTTATCCCATCACTGTCTTTTAAATTATTTCTTCCTCTTGAATATTGAAGAAACCTTCTATCTCTATCACATCTTCTCACAGTGATCTTGCTGTTGCTTTGGATCCACAATATGCAGAACTTCCTGGTCCTGTCCCCATGCTTGCAGACTCATCCTATTTTTGCCTCTGACACAGTTCTGTTGCCTTGATCTCCTGAAGGCTCCCTTCCTTCTGGAAATGGCACTGTTACTCCAAAGCATTCAAACCAGTCTTCTCAGTACTGGAGGTCTTGGCTCTTCAAAATACCCTCATCTAGGCATAGATTCTCCCCATTTAAATGAGGCTCTTAATGCCTCAGCATAATCTGCTTTTGACACTCCTACTTTGACTTATGGTAATAGTGTTTTCTCCAAAATGACAGTTTTCTCTTCTAGGCATTTTAAATAGCAACAGAAAGATAAGACATTGTCACTAACAAACATCTGGACCTCCAAGAGCCCACCAAAAATTATAGGTGCCTAATATTATAAGCTGAAATTATGACTGATATCATAAAACTTACAATATGTCAGGTGGGAGGAGGGCACTCATTCTCTCATTTGTTTATTTCGAGACACCATAATCAGTATTGCAAATAAATAGGCCTTTTTAGCAAAACAAAACAAAACAAAAAACAGTCAGAAATTGAGTGTCCAAATGTCCCTATTCCTTCTCCTATTCCTTCTTCCCCAACCTCAAGGCATGGCATTATTCTAACAGGAATGCTTAGATTTTAATTAACGCTATGCCTACCACTTCTCTCTGCTTGTGCCTAACAGTAGACACGTGCCCTCCACAGCCTCCTTCTCTGCCTGCTTCCCTCCCAGCACACACACCAGCCTTTGCATCAGCCTCTGGATGTGAAAATAAAGAGTTTGCTTTCCACAGCACATGTCTCACCCAAGTATCTCCATCCAACAAATTAGTCTTCTGTAATTTCCACACCTTTAATCTTTGGTAAGGCAAAAAAAAGGGGGGGCATTAAAAAAAGGCATTTCCCTCATATTTATATATTTCCCCAAGACCCAATAGGAGGCATCATGGGTTAGTGGCTTTAAGATTCAAATAACTTTGTGTTCAAATTCTACTCTTATTTCTGGGATAGCTTAGATCCTCCATATCTCCTAGCAGATGTAAATTCTTCAAAGGGAAGAACTGTATTATATTTATCTTTTATTTCCAGTGTCTGACATACAATTCCTACTCCTTGACTATACACTGGAAATGTGAAATAAACTCTACCTAAGTGAGTTATTAAAGTTATTAAAGTCTATGTGAGTAGTTAACAATAACATGTAGAATATATGTGGAACTACTTTATAAACTATAACCTACTAGAGACAGAAACTCTGCCATGATAGTGTGGGTTGCTCTGCTCACTGGCTCCTCATAAAAACTGATGAACAATATAAAGCATTTAAATTCTCTGGAAATGGTCCTATGGGCAAACAGCAAATGAAGAAACATCTATTTGAGAAAATCATGAAAATTCAATAAGAAACTCAAGACTGTGGTGTTTGAACCAAGACCCCTTCCCTTCTCTCGACCCTCCCATCTCAGCAAGGTGGAGACTCCACTCCAGATCGCTGCAGCTCAGAAATGCAGGCCCCCAGCTCCTCATGGCTCCCAAACAGAGGGCTTTCTTTCTGGGAGGAGCAGGACTTTAGCACTTCTCATCAGTCCCCAGTTATTTGTTCTTGAGGTGAAGTTCCAGGTGAGTGAATGAGAGGTAAGAGCTCCCTTTTTCCACCTAGCACCTGATTGTGGACTGCAGGCTCCACATTGAGTGTGGCACACTGAGAATGCTGTGGCCCTTATTGTCATTGCCCTGACTTGTGAGAGGGTGGATCACACGTGAGATATAAACTGAGAGGGCCTCAGGCTGCTGCTCCCCTCCCTCGCACAGAGTGCTCACCTCCTAGAGAGGGGTGTCACTCAGAGAAGCTTGTCATTGTCTCCACATCCAGCACCAGAGCACTGGCTCAGACATTTTGCCTGGGGAGAGAAACACGCTGTGAAATAGATAGTTCCTAATCTTTTCCCAAAGGAGTTGACTTGATGTTCAACAGAATGTGGAGAAGTTCAAGTCTAACGATGCTCTTAAGAATAGTGCATGTTGTGGTAGAAGGCAACTGGGGAGAGATTCATGGATTTAATAAAGATACAGCCTAGACTGTAGGCCACAAATGTGCAGGAGAGAACAAGGGACCAGAACAGCTAGCTGGGAGGAAGCTTCATCATGTTAGGACAAATATCAAACACTGACCTCAGACACTATTGTTTCAAGGCAGCCACATTTAATTGAGTTACTCTGTCCACCCAGCTTTTAGAGTTTAGTTTATAGGACTAAAGGAAAGCATGATCGAGAAGTAAAGAAAAGTAAGTAAGGAAGGGAAATTTGGTGACAATATCACATCAAATAATGGATATCAATACAGAGAAATTATTTAAAAAATAAATATTCTGGAGTTGAAAGTTACAATAACTGAAATGAAGTTCACTAAGGAGACCCAACAGTAGATTTGAACTGGCAGAAGAATTAAGCACTTGAAAATAGGTTGATGGATATGATGCAAGCCAAAGAAAAGAGAAAAAAGAATAGACAATAAAAGGGAACAGAACCTCAAAGAAATGTGGGACATCATTAAGCACACGGACATATGTGTAAGGGTAGTATTAGGAGAGAAGAAAGTGAGAAAGGCTCAAAAAATATTCAAAGAAATAATGTTTGAAATTTTCCCAGATTTATTGAAAAATGGTAAAGTACACATCTAGGAAGCTCAACAAACTAAATGGTTTAAACCTAAAGAGATCTACAGACAGATACATCACCATAAAAATGTTAAAAGTCAAAACAAGGAGAAAATCTGGAAAGGAATAAAAGGAAAAAATCTTGTCAGTTACAAGGAAACCCCTATAAGATTAAAACCTGACTTCTCAGCAGAAAAAAAAAGAGAGACTACAAGGCAGTATAACATATTCAAAGTGCTAAAGAAAACAAATATGTCAACCGAGAATCCTATATCCAACAAAGCTATCATTCAAATATGAAGGAAAAAATAAATATTTTCCCAAGCAAACAAAAACTGAGAGGATTTATAGCTAGCAGATCTACCTTATAAGAAAGACTAAAGGAACTTTTTCAGACTGAAAGTAAGTGACCCTAGATAGTAATTCAAATTCACATGAAAGGCAAAGAGCACTTATGTTCTTTGTAATAATAGTTATCAATAATTAATTACATAATTACATAATATAAATAATTATGTAATTAATAAATACAACAATCATATAATTAATAAACACATCTACATATTAATAATTATATATGATTAATTATATGTTATATGATTATAAGGTAATAATATATATTATATATAATTATATAATCAAATATATAAAAGACACTATAAATGCATATTTTCCTCCTGTCTTCTCTTAACTGATTTAAAAAACAACTGTATAAGATAATATGATACAGTGTGTTGTTGAGACTATAACATAGAAGGTAAGATATGTGTAACAGAGTTGCCAATAGCACAAAGAAGGTAAATGGGAGCAAAGCCATATTGGGTTAAGGAAATCACTACAGACGACAAAGCATAATAATGTCTTACTGAGTTTGTAACAAAGCAGATGAAATACATGTAAGAATAATACCACAAAAGGGGAAAAAGGGAATAGAAGAGTAACATTTCTATATAGCCCTGGAATTAAGCTAATGTAAATGAAGCTGATTCTGGTAAATAGTATATGATAAATCCTACAGCAACCACTTAAAAAAAAATCTCAAAAGTAAAAAAATTCATTAAAGAAATAAAAATATTACAATAGAAAATATTCATATACTGCAAAAGAAATTAGTAAAGGAGAAATAAGGAAACAGACATGAGACAACTGGAGGACAAACAGTAGAATTGCAGACACATTCAATTATATTCAATCTTAAATGTGAATAGATTCAACAATCCAATCAAAAGGCAGAGATAGACTGGATTTTAAAAGATACGATTTAACTATATGTTGTTTGCAAGAGACACACTTAGATTCAAAGATACGAATAGACTGGAGTAAAAAGATAGCAAACAACATCAAGCAAAGAAGAATCACCAAAAAAGCTGTAATGGCTATACTAATATCAGACAAAACAGACTTTAAGACAACAAATGTTACTAGAGATATTGACATATTTTATAACGATAAAAGTTTCAATCCATTGGAAGAGATAGCAAATATAAACATATATGCATCTAATAACAGAGCACTGAAAAAAATACATGAAGCAAAAACTGACAGAAATTAAGGGAAAAATAGACAATTGAACAATAGTTGGAGATTTAAATTCCCCATTTTCAGTAATAGAATAAATTAGTCAGAAGATCAACAAGAAATCTTAAAAAATACCATAAGTCAATTAGACCTAATAGATACCCATAGAATACTCTACCCCCAAACAACAGAATATGTATATTCTTCTAAAGTGCCCATGGAACATTCTCCAGGATAGACCATATGGTAGAAGTTTTTTTTAAATCGATAAATGTAAAAGAACAGAAATAACATAAAGTCTCTGACAACAATGGAAAGACAATAGGAAACAAGAACAGAAAAATTGGGGACATTAACAAATATGTGGATATTAAAGAATACACTCTTAACATCCACAGAAGAAAATAAAAGGAAAATCAGAAAATAGTTGAGATGAATGAAAATGAAACGCAACATACCAAAACTTTTGAGACACAGCTAAAGCAATACTTAAAGGGAAGTTTATAGGTAAAAAAGATCTCAAGTCAACAATCTAAAATTCCACCTTAAGACACTGGAAAAAGAAGAGCAAACTAAACCTAAAGCAAGCAGAGAAAGGATATAATAAAGATTAGGGTGGAAATTAATGAAATACAGAGAATAGAAAAACAACAGAGGAATTCAATGAAACCAAAAGCTGGTTCTTTGAAAATATCAACAATATTTCAAAACTTCAGCTAGGTTGACAAAGAAAAGAGAGAGAGAGAAGACTCAAATTACTAGAATAAGAAATGAAAGGACATTTCTCCCAACCTTACAAAAATACAAAGGACCATAAGAGAATGCTATGAATAATTGTATGCCAACAAATTCAATAAATGAAATAAATTCTTAGAAAGACACAAGCTATTGAAATTGATTCAAGTAGAAATAGAAAATCTGTATAGACCAATAATAAATGAAGAGATTGAATTAGTAATAATAATAATAGAAAAAGAACTACCTATAAAGAAAAGCCCAGGTCCAGATAGCTTTACAAGTGGATTCTACTAAACATTTAATGAACAATTAAAACCAACTTTTCATGAATTCCTGCAAGAAACGGAAGATGAAACTTCCCAACTCATTTTATGAGGCTAGTATTACCCTGATACCAAAACCAAATAAAGACATTACAAAAAAATTGCAGACTGATATCTCCAATGAATATGGATACAAAAATCTTCACCAATGCTAGCAAACTGATCCAGATATATATTTATATTTATACATATAATTTATACAGTGTGTATACATGTGTGTGCATGCATGTGTATGTGTATATATGTGTATTTATACATATACATGTATATGTGGCAAAGGATTCTTAGATATGACACCAAAAACATTAGCAACAAATGAAAACACTGGATTTCATTAAAATTAAAAACTTTTGCGCTTCAAAGGACACTACCAAAAAAATTAAAACATTTGCAGAATAGGAGAAAACATTTACCATATAACTAATTAGGTACTTTTATCTAGACTATATAAAGAACTCTTAATAATAAAAAGACAAATAACCCAATTTAAAAATGGGCAAAGTATTAGAATACACATTTCTCTAAGATGTACAAATGGCCAATAAGCACACGAAGAGATGCTTGACATCATTAATAACCAAGGAATATGCAAATCAAAACCACAATGAGATAGCACTTCATACCCATTAGGATGACTACAATCAAAAAGTCAGATAGTAACAAGTTCAGTGAGAATGTGAACAAATCAGAAACCTCATACACTGCTCATGGAATGTAAAATGGTAAAGCCATTTTGGAAAACAGTCTAGCTGTTTCTCAAATGATTAAACATACCACATACCATAGGACACGGCAATTCCATTCCTGGGTATGTAGCCAAGAGAAATTTAAAAAAATATGTTTACACAAAAACTGGTACATGGATGCTTATAGCAGCATTATTTATAATGTCCCAAAGCTGCTAACAACCCAGATGTCCAACAAACAAATGGATAAGCAAAATTCCATGCAATGGCATATTTGACCACAAAAAGGAATCATCTGGTACATGCTACCACATAGATGAATCTTAAAAACATATTAAATGAAAGAAGCCAGGCAGAAAAGACCACATATTATATAATTCTATTCATATGAAAGTCCAGAATAGGGAAATTTATACAGACAGAACATAGATTAGTTGTTGGTGAGGCCTGAGGGGGTTGGGGTAATAGCTAACGGGTACAAAGTTCCTCACTGAGGTGATCAAAATGTTCTAAAATCGACTGTGGTGATGATTGCATGTCTGTGAATATACTAAAAATGGCTGAATTGGACACTTTAACTGAATTATATGGTTTATGGATTATATCTCAATGAAGCTGTTTATACAATTATGAAAAGTACTATTCAAATGCAAGTTAAGATTATTTCTTTATTCCTGGTTTATATGACATTCAAAGGCTATATATGCAATGTTATCATAACACTCAGAAATCAACTTTTTTAATGCTTAAAGAAATCATTAAAGTTGTAAATTCTCTTGAGTCCTTTGTGTTACAAGGAATTTTCTTGTATTATTGTAATAAGCAATCATCATCATACAAAATATATGTTATTTAAAATCGATAGGTAGTTGGCTCTACTTTATTGAAAATCTATATTCCTCATATTAACCTTAACGATTTCTTTTCTTAAGACAGAGGTAATTTAAGGGAAAAGTATAATCAGCTTGTGGTTTGGTAGTCCTTGTAAATGTGTTTCAGTTTGTCATACTTGATTCATGTCATCTTCTTCTAAATGTACCACATTATGTCATATTTACAGTATTCTTTTCCAAATGTGAGGTGAAATCATTTTGCAGAAACAAGGAAACTTTTACATAGGGTAGAACTGTAGTCACAAATACAGAAAAAAACAGCTTCCTTATCACTGGCAAACTTAATGGCTTTTCCCCTTTAATCAAAAGACTTGGACTTTGTATCAGATTTTAAGCCAAAATAAGGGCTTTTCTGTCCCAGGAAATGTTGTCCAAAGAAGAAATGGGCAAGAGTTAGCACTGAAATGGCTGGGTGCTAACTTTTAAATATTTCTCTATTAGCATCCATAAAAGGAAGCTGGTTACCATTCTCCTCTTTGTTGATTAGCTGACAGTGAAAAAGATAAAAAAGATACCTAAAACTGGTTTTCTAGAAGGTTACTCAGATGGCTCCACATGAGGAAACCCGTGTCTACACTCCTCAGGTAAGACCATTCATTAGACGGGATTACAGTACGATACAAGGGCAGAATACTCAGTGAAGATATGTTAATAGGTAATGTTATCTATTGCTTGTGAATAAAGAGCCCAAGAATTACTTCAAAATTACTCTGTTTTTATGCTCCTGCATCATGAACCAATGCTTAACAATCCCTGAATAAAACATTCAGAGGACTCGGGGCACCTTGGGGGCTCAGTTGTTGGGCATCTGCCTTCGGCTCAGGTCATGATCCCAGGGTCCTGCGATCAAGCCTCACATCAGCCTCCCTGCTCGGCGAGAAGCCTGTTTCTCCCTCTCCCACTCACCCTGCTTGTGTTCCTGCTCTCACTGTCTCTTTCTCTGTCAAATAAATAAATATTTTTTAAAAAAACATTTGGAGGACTCTTTTGGTACACCGATGTTCATAGCAGCACTATTCACAATAGCCAAGAGGCAGAAACAACCCCAATGTCCACTGACAGGTGAATGGATACACAAAATGTGGTCTATACACACTATAGAATATTATTCATCCTTAAGAAGGAAGGAAATTCTGACCGTAGCTACAACATGGATGAACGTTGAGGACCTCATGCTAAGTGAAATATACCAGTCACAAAAGACAAATATCATATGATTCTACTTACACAAGATAGAGTAGTCAAGTTCACAGAGACAGAAAGTAATGCACATTGCCAAGGGCTCTGGGGAGGAGGGAATGTGGAACTATTGTTTAATGGATGGAGAGTTTCAGTTTGGGAAGATGAAAATTTTCTGGAGGTGGATGGTGGTGACTGCTGCCCACCATCCATGCTTGTACATTGCACTACTGAACTATCTGCTTAAAATGGTAAATTTTATCTCACGACACAATTTTTTATTTATATTAAAATTTACATGCTTGCAAATTTACATAATGCTTAGATTTATTTAAATTTTACACACATGTCATTTTTTTATGGATATAAAAACATATAACAGCAACATTGGAAAAGCTCAAATATCTCAACTGTGGCACTGACCCACCCCCACACTGTCCTAGTAGGACAAGGGGACCTATATTTTAGAAGTGGAGTATTTCAGATAGAGAATAGTTAAGTAATATAACACAGTAAACAATGGTTTCTAGACTCTACCCAGTTACCTGCTGCTTTTCTGTTCCTGCCTGAGACACAGGATCCAGATGTGACTGCTTTCCTTTTCCTCTGGCAAATGAGATTTCCCAGAACTTACTGCTTAGTGACTTTTAACATATGTGGGTGGCATAATCTAAAAGAAAATAATCAGTGAGCTTTCCCAGTCCCTTAGGGTCCCTAGACCAAAGAGTCTTGAATGAAAGCAGCTCAGGCTAAATCAGTTGAAAAGGTCACAGACAAACTGTGTGGGCATCTGAGGATCTGGGAGAGTTTGCCTGATGGAGAATGGCCCAGGGGTCTGCCCTTACTGGACAATCAAACACAGTCCATTGATTCTGAAGTTGAGTGTTTGTTGATTATGAAATAATTTGCTGATAATGACAAAGTAGGTTTCTTTTTGCTTTAAGCATTTTGTGGGAAAACATTCACTGTCAGGTAGGAGTTTCAGAAAGAATTGAAAAGTGCCATTAACCAGTACTGTTAGAATTCTCTATTTACCAGTAATTTCACACAAGAATTTAAAATATGAAGTTGTAAGATGCCATCAAGTCAACCCCATGAAAATCACGTGGCTTGACCCTGGTCATGCCGATAGCTAATTAGAAGGGATTCCCGGTCTCCCAACTCCTGTTGTAGGTATTCCCCATCTCATCAGCCAGTCTCTTTTCTATGTAAATGTGATTCTCAAAGCCTGGTCTTAGAACAAGTAGCTTCAGCATCACCTGGCAAATTGTTAGAAATGCACATATTAGGGAGTCATCCCAGGGCTGCTCCATCAGAAACTTGTGGGGCGCATGGGAGTGGGTTGGGTGGGCCCAGCCTTCCAGGTGATCCTAACACACACTGATGTTTGCCAACTATTACTACATACTATACACCAACTATTACTATATTACTGTATAACTAGTGTTCCTAATAAAGGCTCCAGTGTATATCAAGATACAAAATACCTTCTGAAACAAAAGATTCTAATTACATACCATACAGGCTTAGTACGCAAGTAAATTGTCTTGCATTCTAGTCACTTAAAAAATGCCTGTACTCAAGGAGGTTTGATTAAGGCTTCTGCAGATGGAGAACTTACTGCATTTGTAACTATCACATAACCTTGTGTTTCTCAAGGTAAACTGTTAATCAGATAGTTGTCACACAGTTTACTTCCAGCTAATGAACTGTTGGCTGTCATCACCCCAGGAACTGGAATACTTAACGTGAACATTTAATTAAGTCAGAACTCCATCTACTCCTTTTCTCCAAACCTGTGATAACCTTTCCACCAGTACATGACTGTGGGCTTTTTAATAAAAACCATTGTGGAGAGAGAGAGAGAGAGAGAGCGAGAGAGAGAGAGAGAGAGAGAGAGAGAGAGAGAGAGAAAAGCCTTGCTTCGTCATGTAAGATACTGATTTCGTTATTTAACCAGTAAGTTCTGTTCTGACAATTTTGCAGACACCAGCCCAGACACCAGATTTCTGCCTTTAATTCCCCTACCTTAGCTCATTTGAAAAGCGCATTTTCAGCAAGTTTTCACTCAATTTCCACATTGTCTGATGTAGCCAAATCAGCCGCTAGAAGCTTATACAGGATTGAAACATTAGCATTCTCTTACAGCTCGGTCCAAGGATAAATCTCCGTATAGCTCAGTTTAGGTGAAACACACACCCCCGAAATGCTAGTACCGCCCAAGAGACTGACTTCCTGTAAACCTGCCCCCCTGGTATCATGGGATAGGGAACACAGAAAATGGTGGATCTAGCTACGCAGGGTGGAAACCACAACCATCTCTTTATCTCCTCTAACTTTAACTGTAGGGGGTTGGGTGTTTGCTTCGTTCATACAAGGAAGGGAGATGCGTGGCAAGTCTTTGCGAGGATGCCGGGGACAAGACTCCAAATCTCAGGCACTTCGGGGACTTTCTCCCGCAAGCCCTTACCTCACTTTCGAAAGGTCAGTATTGCGTACCTCCTCCTTCCTCCTAAGCGCTTCCCAGCATCTGCAGATTATCGTCTGCAGCTAATCTGTTTTTATGGGGAACGAACTGGTGTCCCCCGTGGGCTGGCTGGCAAAACTAGAGTTAAATAGAGAGCTCCAAAGAGAAAATACAGTCAAAAGAGAGCAGGCTTGTTTAAGGCGAGATGTCTCTTTAAGGAGAGATAGCTTTATTTTATCTGCTTATTTTTTCTATTTTTTATTTTATCCAAGTATAGTTGGCACACCATGTTACATTAGTCTCAGGCATACAACATAGTGATTTGACAACTCTAGAGATTATGCTATGCTGACACGTGTAGCTACCATCCGTCACCATAGGATGCTGTCAATACCTTGGACTCTATTCCCTATGCTGTGCCTTTTGTCCCTGTGACTTATTCATTCCATAACTGGACGTGGAAGTTAGCATCTCCCACTCCCACTCCCCTTCACCCATTTTATCCTTCCCCCCACTCCCCTCCCCTCTGGCAACCATCAGATTGTTCTCTGTATTTATGAGCCTGTTTCTGTTTTTGTTTTTTAGATTCAGATATAAGTGAAATATATGATATTTGTCTCTCTGTGTCTGACTTATTTCACTTAGCATAATACCCTCTAGGTCTACCCATGCTGTCACAAACAGAAAGATCGCTTTCCTTTTTATGCCTGAGTAATATTCCATTGTATTTATGTATGCATTGACACACATATACACCACATCTTTTTTATCCATTCATCCATCAATGGACATTAAGTTCCTTCATTTCTGACTATTGTACATAATACTGCAATAAACATATGGGTGCATATATCTTTTCAAATGAATGTTTTTATTTTCTCTGGATAAATACCCAGTAGTGGAATTACTGGATCACATGGTAGTTCTGTTTCCACACCATTTTCCAGAGTGGCTGCACCAATTTACATTCCCATCAGTAGTGCATGAGGGTTCCCTTTTCTTCACATCTTCACCAACATTTGTTATCTCTTGACTTAAGACTCTTTTTTTTTTAAGATTTGATTTATTTATTTGACAGAGAGAGACACAGCGAGAGAGGGAACACAAGCAGGGGGTGCAGGAGAAGGAGAAGCAGCAGAGCAGGGAGTACGATGCCGGGCTTGATCCCAGGAACTGGGATCATGACCTGAGCCAAAGGCAGATGCTTAATGACTGAGCCACCAGGCACCCAGACTCTTTTTAATCCCCAAAATTTAAGTGCTATAGGCAGTCTAGCTTAGCTGCTAGAGATGATGTTCTGACAAATTCAGGGAAGATGTCTAACACAGTTTTGCAAAGAGTCTTCACTGGGCCTACACAACTTCTATTTCATCCACTCTACCTACATTTGCCAGTTATTCTAGATCTTTTACTCTTTTTGGTCATTATCATAGATTTGATAAGAGTTTCTCCACGTAGCTCTAATAAAGCTATATCATGATGCTATTTTAGTATTATGGATTATTACTTTATTAATTTAATTTTTATTAATTATCTGATGAAGCTATATTTTGCTTTCATGCCATATTTGTGTTCCTGAAAAACCTCATATTGTGCAAAATTACATGCTAAAACCAATGGGACTTGAAAAAAGTGGGGTTAAAGTAGACCAGTGAAGGGGTGCCTGGGACTCTGTTGAGCGTCCGACTCTTGATCTTGATTCAGGTCTTGATCTTAGGGCATGAGTTCAAGCCCCATGTTGGGCTACACGCTTGGTGTGGAGCCTACTTAAAAAAAAAGTAGACCACTGAAAATCTATGTAACTTTGTAATCAGAGAAGTAAGAAAACAAACTACAATTGAAACCCTTATTAAATTACCAGCACAGTTAAATCTTCAGTGACATTTGTATCTATGTTCACAGACCAAATGTCATAGCAGCAGCCTTATACATCAGGGCTCATGTTTCCTCCATCAAGACTTAGATCCTTGAAGACATTTGCCTATGATAGACCCATTAAATCAACATAAAACATATAATCTGGGTAGGCTTCTCCATCAGTCAGTTTTTGTTGGAAAAAATATCTTTGCAAATTCTTCATCTGCATTCGCATCTTCTGCAGATAGCTTAACACACTGCTGCTTCTCAGAGCATGGTCCTCACATCAGCAGTTTCAGCATTTTGCAGAAATTTGTTAACCACAAATTCTTGGGCTGTCCTCCAGACCCATGGAATCAAGAACCCCTGAGGATGGAGGTTGAGAAAGAGGAGGAGACCAGAAATCTGTTGAGAAAGAGGAGGAGACCAGAAATCCGTGTTTTAACAAATTTTCCAGGTCTCAGGACAACTGACGTACTTGAAAGGTCACTGTTCTGAAGCCACTAGGGCAGCCACTTCTTGGAGAAGGCATTTTGCATGACTTCAGCTTTTTCCTTAAGGTATTCAATATTGCTAAGTCTTTGATTTAATTGTGAGAAAGCTTCTCCTGATGTTGTCAGAACAGCATCACACTGGAAAAACCGTCTGTGTACCAGCAGGACATCTGTGTAAAACTGACATCAAGTCCCTATTGATCGGTTACATATGCACTGAGTCATGTTAATGAATCTAGTATTTTGGTAAACAGACTGTGGTAGAACAGAAGTGTTGGGTGCAGCAAGAAGAACATAGGCTTTAGGGCCCGACTGAAGTGAGCCTGAAAAGTCAACATCTCCCGGGACCTCTCCTCCTCCATCTGCAAAGGAGTATCATGAAGAAGTACTGCATGTAAATGAGACAAGAGATGTAAAATGTCTAGCATATGGTAGATGCCTAAGTAAATTCTAATTCCCCACCTTTCATTGTTTTCCTTATAAAATGATTTTTATAAAAAGAAAACTAAAAATAGAAGCTGAATACATTTACACAGATTTGATACCCAATTTCCTCCAAGATTATTCTATTACTTTCTTGTGCATGGTTCTTGTTGGTCCTGACTCTCAAAAGATGTCAGGTTGAGATGTGCCTGGTGAGTCAAATTAAAAGTAAAAGTTCTAACTCATGGTCTTAAGGGTGTTTTCTTCACTGTCTACAAAATCACTGAGAGATGTTTTGGAAATGAATGTAGTAATTTAGTAATTAATTATAAGTTTTAATAATAAAATAATATTAACAGAATATAAAATTCTATATAATAATAATTAATAATCATCTCATACCAGTAAAGATGTCCCAAATATTATCCCCACTAAGAGATGTTGATGGTTACACAAATAATAGCAATTTCTTTTAAATACCTACTAATATTATAGTAGTAGTGGTAGTAGATGCTAAAGGAGTAGTTCTAATAATATTTGTAGCAATACATCATGGTATAGCTACAAGAGCAGAGGCAAAGTCTGTTATGGCCACAGAAATCTTCCCAGTACTTGACACAGCACTGGGAACAAAGTGTGTGCTCAGTAAATACTTGTTAAATGAATGAATGTCATGTTTTAGTCAGAGTGACTGCATCTGTATCTCATCTGTACCCACATAATGCCAACACTTGGTAGGCTGAGAAGATTATTAATTCAATTTTACAAATATATCAGAAGACCCAGAAAGGTAAACGGACAGGAACAGAAACTCAGCAAAGTTCCCAAAACTACTTATGGACAAAGCTTCTGAGTTTCACGACTTAGAATCTATAGAGATACAATCGGCTCTTGAAATATTCAGTCTGTAGATGAGTTATCTTCCAAATATGGCTTTCTTCCTCTTAAAGTTTATATTTAGCGTTGGCAGTTGGCTGCCAACATATGCTTTGAGTAAAACACTAGGTTTGGAGGTCCCTTGCAGAAGCATTCAAGAGAAGATAGGAGAGAATGAATTTTTTCCTGTGGGCTTAGAGCTAAAACCTTCTGCCTAATATCATATTATTTTTATTTAAAATCAATTCTAGAACTTTTAGTAAAATAGATTGTTCTAAGAATATTGTCATTTCTTTGCTCCCATGGCTACATCGTTGAATCTGTATCCCTTGATGTCATTCTTTTGTTGTTAGACAAACTGGCAGTCTAAAGAAATATCAGGCTATGAGCAGACATACTATCATTTATTACAGATAAGTATGGGTAACTTTCCTAATGAGAATAAGCCAATAGATATGGCCTTATGGGCAAGAAGGAAACAGGAATCAGGGAACTGAGCCAATCCATGCGATGAGAAATCCAAGAGGTATAGAATCAAACGTTGCTGAGTTAAGAAAACAGGAACTACAATTTTTAATCATTCAGCAGTATCTGAATAAGGCACAAGATATAAAACAGTTGGTTGCACCTTCGTAGATAATATAAAAAACAATGAAATACCCAATAGACATTCAAGTAGAAAGTGTGAAAATTATTTATGCAGTTTAATTTAGAATGCTCAATTCTTCCCCGGAGCATTTGATTTTTCTTAGTCGTAGTAAAAATAGATCATAGTAACAAGTAAAACACTATTCCAGTCCACTGTAAAATTATATCTATGTGTAAAAGATGGTTTATAAGAAACTTGTGCTCAAGAATTCTCTCATCTCCCCTCTCTCAGATGATGTTTTATTGAAGTAATTTTATCTGATTGATATTTTTATTTTTAATTTTTTTGGTTAGAGAGATGTAGTTCTAACATGGAGACCAGGAGACTCAAAGATTCTTCTGAGAGGCCCAGGCAATGTTCTGCTTTTGCTGACGCTCATGGGCTTGATTTCAGCTAGATTCTCAGTATTCCTTTCTGAGCAGTTTAAAAGAATCAGAAGTAGTTAAAATTTAGAAACTGCTTTAAATATAATTATTTAAATCTGAAACACTAGGGAGACTTTAAAATTTTTTTTGGAGCTAGGAGCCGATCTTTTTGGATAGGGAAAAAAATAGAAAGCATTATTATCTTCCACTCCAATTCATTTAAAGCCGAGGAAAATCTCATTCGATTTCATCCAAATTATGCTCTGGCTCTGTGTGAATGATAGATGTTATTTGAGAAAATGAGGGAGATGATCGCCTCTCGGTTAATAGCCCATGACGAGTGTGTGTGTGTGTGTGTGTGTGTGTGTGTGTGTGCATATGCGCGCGTGCGCGCATGCGTGTGTGCAGACACACGTGCACACACACACACCTTATGAGGGATGGCTTATTTTTGTTTTTGCAAAAGACCACAGTTAAGATTGTGTTGTAGGGAATATGAAGTTTTATGGTCAAGTTTAGTAGGAATAACCTTAAACAGTAATTGATTTGTGGCACAATTACCATTTTGATTAATTTAGCCTTTCCCTGTGTCAAGAGGTGGTGGGAGGGCCGTGCTAATAGCCTTTTGAATTACTGTTTCATCTTTTTGGTACTGGAGTTGAAAAGTCCTTTTAAATCCCTACTATATGTCAAAGTCAAGTGTTTTATTCAGTTTGGTTTCTAATTAAAGTTAAAAGAGGGCATGTCAGTCACTGGGAAGTAAGATACACATTGAACAAAAATACTTCTATCCTGAACTTTTGTCCCTGAAAATGATGTGAATTTGTCCTTAGGGAAAAAAAAAAAAAAGAGAGAGACTCTGCAAAGATTCTGCCAATTCAAGGAAAAAAGTTTGGACAGGTAAGGTATGATTTTGATGACTATTATCTTTCTTTATCCTGCTCCTCAAGGCTGGGCCATCAAGTTATGGCACTGGGCAGCCTTCTGTCTAACCAAGACATGCCCCTTCCAGCCTTAGAGAGACTCTGTTTGCCAGATCCCTCAGGTCCTCCATCCCCACTGAGTCCTGTCTTCCTATATGTTCTCATTCTCTCCAGTCTTGTCTTCTTCCAGAGTGGCAGTCAATTGGTGTGGGGCAATTAGTCAACTACTTCCCAGGATCCCAGCTAAAACCTTTGCATTTTAATCAGATCTCCAGAAAATACTGAGACACATTAAAGAATGCCTTTAACTGTGGTAATATTTCCCATGCAGTTAAAGGTAGGAAGCAAGGAAATAGTATAAAGCAGGGGTTCCTTTCAGAACTCTTTGAATTCATTTATTCATTCACCTACTTGTAGTCATTCATTTATTTTTTATTCAATAAACCTTTCTCCAACACTATATCAGTTTCCTATTGTTTCTGTAGCAAATTGCCCTAAATTCAGTGGCTTAAAACAATACAAATTTATCCTTATGGTTCTGGAGGACAGAATTTCAAAGTCAGCCTCACTGGGCAAAGGTCAAGTTGTTGGCAGAGCAGATTCTTTCTGGATGCTCTGAGGGAGAATCGGTTTCCTTGCCATTCTCAGCATCCAATGGACACCTGCATTCCTTGGTTCTCAGCCCCTTCCTCCATCATCCAAGTGCCTCACTCCAATCCCTGTCCTCTTCATCACATCACTTTCTCCTTTGGCTTTGAGTCCTAGCTTCCTCTGATAAGGACTGTTGTGATTACACCAGGTTCACCCAGATAATTTAGGATAATCTCATCTCAGGATTCTTAATTACAAAGTCCCTCCTGCCATATAAGCTAACATTCCCAAGTTCTGGGGATTGTGACATGGACCTATTTGTGGTCCATTACTCAGTGACCACAAGGACTGTGTGTAAGGCATGGTGCTTGGTGCTTGCCTTGAGCAATGCAGAACCCATCTAGGGTTTTAGGTTCAAACCTACCTCCAACAATTGTATGGTTTAGTAAGGCAGGTGAGATATATGTATGAGTAACAGACAGAAAGTGAGGACGCAACCAACGAGATCAATGTAGACAGATAGCCCTGGATGTTCAGAAGGGGGAAAATTGCATGAAAGTAAATGGAAAGCTTCCCCTCAGAGTACTGTTTGAGGCTTGAAGGGAAATAATGCGGAAGTAAAGACCAGAAAAACCGGGAAGAGGGCAAACAAATAATTATTAGGGGGCAACTGGAGAAACCATGCCTAAAATTTCATGTTGAAATGAAGGGGTGGGAAATGTTTCAAAAGAGAGTTCTTGAATGCTAGGTGAGGGGCTGTCACTATATTGGTAGATGGCAGGAAAGCCATTGAAGCGTCATGTGTAGAGGCATGGAAAGATTATGATGGTGACAGCAATGTGTGCCTGGGCATTTTTGCTGTGTGGTCTGCATGTGCAGACATGAGTCTGACATGCTGTCCTTGCTGGGAAACACACCAAGGCAGGGTGTGCCAACGGACCAGAGGTTCAGGGATGGACGCTTTTCTAGATACTTTGCTTTTCTAGATACTTTGCTTCTCTAGATACTTTGCTTTTCTAGATACTTTGCTTCTCACATGCATGTTGTGTCCCCTGAGATAGAATCAACAGAATGGTGTAAAACCCAAGAGGACTCTACCAGCTTTTCAGGCTCTCTCTGCATCAATTATTTAGCTTCAGATTATTACCTACAAAATCAGATTCTCTTAGGATTTATGATTAGTGCTAGTAGTATTCGAGCTTTCTCATGATGTAGCTACAAAGGAAAAAAACCCCACAAAACCATGGCAACTCGAGTGAGAAGACCATCATCATATTTATATTTATAATATTGCCACTTATTAGCTTTGTGACCTTGAATGGGCCTCTTTAACCTTTCTGAACTTCAGCAATAATAGCACCAGTTTTACTAAATTCATAGGCATGTTTTAATGAGATAATGTTCAAAGGTGCTTTGTACATTCAAAAGTGTATTACAAAAATTCACATTGCAAAAAATGATACAGAGTCTATCATTTGTTGAAAAAATACTTCTCATGCTGTGTTGCTGTATTGGCTATAAGGCAGATCAGGTTAGAAGAATAAAATGTGCCACCTTTGAGGTGTTGATCCCCTAAACTAGGAGCAGAGGTTGCCAGATGTTGTCCATTTAACTGGTTTCCATCTTGGGAAGTCATGAGAACCACAGGCAATCTGGCTTGAGGCAGATATTGAGAGAGACAGAAAGGGAGCTGATAAATCAGGAATTTAATTAACAGAGTGACTCAGGTGGAAAGGTTGAAGACTAACTGGGTTTCTGTTTACATTAAACAGATGTGATTTGTAATCTGGCTCAATTAGCCAGAAATTAAATGCATCTTGAGGCAGAAATATCATGGATGTAAATATTCTCTTTTGGAGGACTAAGAAACATTCAGTAAAATGACAACTTTTCATCTCTTTCTGCAGTGTTACGTTAGGGATGTTCTGCCTTCTCTCCAGGCCACAGATAGTTATCTTTTTTGCCCACCCCATCCCCACCTCCACATTTGCCTTAATCAAAATTGAAGGCTCCATTCTCTCGGTGCCCCAAAGTACTCATGGTAGATACTTACAGAAAACATGATAAATGATTCTCTGCTAGTATCTTGGCAGTTACTCCAAAGTGTTCATAACTGCTGTTTCAAGATAGGTAGAGTAAGAATCAAAGCAGGAATATTTCCTTAAAAACAATCCTACTATCAGTCAGCTCTTACGTGGTCATTGGAGCAGGGGCTGTTGGAGTCTTCCCCCTCTGTGGTGCAAGAACAAACTCAGCTTCAACTGAAACACTGAAATGTGTTCTCTCTTGATTTCTGTCAGTGTAACTTGGGGTGGGGGAACAAACCATTCAGGGAGAGGCTGAATCCAAACAAAAGTATGATTGAGGAGAACTCAGGCTCTCTACCATCAGGACTCTTATACTGTGACCCAGAGCCTCAGAACTTTTGCTCAGGATCATCCATGTGTCCTCCTGCATAGCAGTTTTGCATCCTCACTGCCACAGAGCAGGACCCAAGACACTGACCACCAACAAAGCAGCATGTAGACAGAGGAGGGCATTTCTGGAGATGAGCTTCATCTGGTGCAGTTCATAACTCAGCTCGATCCAGATCCCTAGCATTAGGGTCTACAGTTCCTTTGCGGGGGGCGGGGGGGGGGGCTTCTTTTGCCACTTCTCCTTGGATCCCAAAGTCCTTCCTCTGGGCTAGGAGAGAGGGAAGCAAATATTCAGACCTATTTTTTTCCAGGGTGTATATTGACATGTGGGGAAAACTTTTGCTAATTCTGAATAGTGGGTACAAGAAGATAGGGACTCAGAGTAGAAGGCTGCTCAACCAGCGGGATGCCTGATGTTGGGGCATGCACCTGCAGGAGGAATGCTCAGCCCCCATGCTGGGGCAGGTACTGAGCACCCAGGAGTGAATGCTCACAGTCCTAATCTTGCCTCTGGATGAACTTCTGGCTGGTCCACGGCACTCCCACCAAAGCCAAATTATTTTCCTAAGTCTTCTTTTGGTTCCTGGAGGGTAAGATCATTTTCCAAAGCACCTTTGGTCCACCTGGTTTGGCCCCTGCCCCCAGTGCCTCTCATTCCCTTCCCTCCCCCCCACTCTAGTTTCTGTACTAGAATGTAGTATACTCACTTCTCTTAGCCCTGGATTTTAGGTTCCTCTCTTGGTCTCTCCATTCTGCTGCCCTACATTCGCTCAGAAAAAATAACTTTATTAGCTGCCTCAATTCTCATCACTGTGTAACCTGCATAACTCCTTTCTCCAGAGCCCTTAACTTGGACAGCAGTATTGACTTACTCTCCACCGCAGGGCTCAGCTCCATCTGAGACTCCAGGGCACATTATGACTCCCAGTGGAGGATATATAAGTAGCCACTTTAATGTAGATATCTCTAGACACAAGCCTTCCTAATAGTCCTCTCTCTAAGTCTTTCATGTGTTGGCCTATATCTAGGAATATCAATTGTCATTTTCTATAAGACTCTGATTGAAGATCTTTAAGGGGAAAAAAGCCCATTTTTGACTTCAAGTAGAACTCTGGGTCTGTCCCTTTTTAGCATATTGGTGGAAGATTCTATGTCCTGCTGATAGCCCTTCCTCCTTGTTTAGCTAAAGCTCAGAATTTGAATGAGCCTATAAAATAAAGATAGGTCTCAAATCAATAACATACTACAAACTACTGACATTGACTCAAAAAGAAACAGAAAAATGAAATAGATTTATTACAGTAAAAAGATTAAATTAGCAATCAACAAAATCCCTCAAAAGAAAAGCCCAGATGTCTTTACGGGTGAATTCTGCCATGGGCAAAACATTTAAAGAATTAACACCCATCCTTTACAAACTCTCCCATAAAATAGGAGAGGACAATTCCCAATCCATTCATTGAGGCCAGTATTACCCTGACATTAAGACCAAAGATGTCACAAGAAAACTACATACCAATATTCCTTAGGAATATAACACAAAAATCCTCAATAAAATATTATCAAACTGAATACAGCATTATATTGAAAAGATTATACATTGTAGCAAAATGAATTTATCCTAGGAATGTGAATGTGGTTCAACACATGAAAATCAATCAATTAGCTTATAGAGTAATGGGAAAAGACCACATGATTATCTTAATCGATGAAGAAAAAAACACTTGACAAAATCCAACACTCTTTCATGATAAAAACATTGAACAAACTAGGAATAGAAGGGAACTTACTCAATATAAGAACTATCTATGAAAACCCTATAGCTAACATCACACTTACTGTTGAAAAAATGGGTGCTTTCCCTATAAGATAAAAAACAAGACAAGGATTCCACTCTTTCCACTTCTTTTTTTAAGATTTATTTATTTGAGAGAGAGAGAGAATGTGAGAGAGAGCTAGAGAGCATGCAGGCATGAGCAGGGAGGGGGCAGTGCAGAGGGAGAGAGAGAAGCAGACTCTCCACTGAGGAGGGAGCTGACTGGACTCAGGGCTGGATCCCAGCATCCTGGGATCATGACCTGAGTGGAAGGCAGACACTTAACTGATGAGCCACCCAGGTGCCCCCGTTCTTTCCACTTCTATTTAACATTGTACTGGAGGTTCTAGCCAGAGCAATCAGACAAGAAGAAAAAATAAAAGTCATCCAGTTGGGGAAGGAAGAAGTAAAACTATCTCTATTCACAGGTAATGTAATCTTATATGTAAAAAATGCTAAGAAATTCATTAAAACATGATTAGAACTAATGAACAAGTTTAGCAAGATCACAGGATCAATATACAACAATCATATTTCTATACAATGTATTTCTAAAAATGAAAAATCTGAAAAGGAAATTAAAGGAATTATTTCTTTAATTTAAATATTTAAATTAAATTATTTAAATAAATTATATAAATTTAGATTAATTTAAATAATTTAATTAAATATTGATTTAAATTAAATTATTTGAAAATAATTCCATTTACAATAGCAACAAAATAATAAATACCTAGGAATAAATTTAACAAAAGAAGTACAAAAACTATGCTCTGAAAACTACAAAATATTATTGAAAGAAAGAAAACCCCCCAAAAAATCATTAAAGACGACATAGATAAATGGAAAGACAACTTATGTTCATAAGTGGGCAGACTTAATATAGGTAAATGCTAATACTACCCAAATTAATCTACAGATAGAATACAATTTCTATCAAAATCCCAGCTGCCTCCTCCCTTTCTTGGGCAAAAATTGATAAGCTGAATCTAAAATTCACATGGAAATACATGGAAAGGGGCCCAGAATAGACAAAAATCATCTTGAAAGTGAACAAGGTTGGAGGATTCAGATGTCCCAGTTTTAAAACTTACTACAAACCAACAATAATCAAGATTATGTGGTATTGGCATGAGGATGCACATAGAGATCACTGGAATAGAATTAAGAGTTCAAAAATAAGCCTATATACATTTATGGTCAATTGATTTTCAACAATACCATTCAATGGGGAAAGAATCGCCTTTTCAATAATGGTGTTGGGACAACTGGATATTCACATGCTAAAGAAGAGAGTTGGGCCCCTATCTCTCACCATATACAAAAATTGACTCGAAATGGATCGGAGATCTAAATGTAGGAATTAAAAGTATAAAACTCTTAGAAAAAGAACATGGGACATTCAAACACACCAATGAAATCGCTTCATACCTTTTGTACATGTTCCACCCTGACCCCTAATAAAAACACTTGCTGGGGCACCTGGGTGGCTCAGATGGTTAAGCGTCTGCCTTCAGCTCAGGTCATGATCCCAGGGTTCTGGGATCGAGCCCCGCATCAAGCCCTGCATAGGGCTCTCTGCTTGGCGGGGAGGCTGCTTCTCCCTCTCCCTCTACTGTTCCCTCTGCTTGTGCTCTCTCGCTCTCTCTGTCAAGTAAATAAATAAAATCTTTAAAAAAAAAAAAAAGACACTTGCTCCCTTGTCTTCACTCTCTTGGCTCCCCAGCTGTTCGGTTGCACCAAGCTGTGGCATGCCATGCCTCTCTCTTCTGGGACCTGTGAGTATAATAAATCTCTTACACTTACACATGTCTCTTTTATTCCATGTCCATGCCAGAATGATCATGAAAAAAAACCCTATTTAAAATAACGTAATTATTCCTTACAACACAAATAAAATGACAACCCAATTTAAAAATGGGCAAAGGGCTTGAAGAACCATTTCTCCAGAGAAGGTATATAAATGGCCAATAAGCTCATGAAAATACTCAGTCTCATTAGTCATTAGGAAAATGTAAATCAAAATCACAATGAGATACTGCTTCCCATTAGGATGGCTATAATAAAAAAGATGAACAGTTGTAAGTGTCAGGGAAGATGTGGTGAGATTAGAACCCTTATACATTGCTGGTGGCAAAGCACATGGTTCTGTTGCCATGAAAAGTTTGGCAATTCCTTAAAATGTTAAACATATAGTATAAGCTATATAGTATATACGTATATACCCAGGAGATTTAAAACTGAATATCTATACAAATACTTGTCCATGATTGTTCATAGCCACATTATCTTTCATCACTTTTAAATTAAAGTTATAATCACCACACTGTACATTATACCCCAGGACTTATTTATCTTTTAACTGGAAATTTGTACCTTTTGACCACCTTCATAGCAGCATTATCCGTAATAACCCCAAAGTGAAAATAACCCAAATGTCCATCAACTGAAAATGGAGAGACAGAATGTGGGGTATCCACACTATAAAATGTTTGGCCATAAAAAGAACGCAGTTCTGATACATGTGCAAACATGAATGAACGTTGGAATGTGCTAAGTGATAGAAGCCAGACACAAAAGGCCATATATTCTATGATTCCACACATGTGAAATGTCTAGAAAAGGCAAATCCAGAGAAGCATAAAGCAAATTAGTGGTTACCATGGACAGGGAGAGCAGGGGCAATAGAGGAGGGAGTACTCACGGCTGCAGCATTTCAAATTGAGGTGGTAAAAGTGCTCTGGAATTAGTACTGTTAGGATGTACAACTCTGAACAGAACCCAAATCACTGAACTGTATACTTTAGAAGACTGAACTTTATGGTATATGAATTGTAGCTCAATAAGGTTATTTAAGGGGCACCTGGGTACCTCAGTCGGTTAAACGTCCAACTCTTGATTTCAGTTCAGGTCATGATCTCAGGGTCATGAGATGGAGCCCCATGTCAGGCTCTGTGCCGGGCATGGAGCTTACTTAAAATTTTCTTTCTCCCTCTCCCTCTGTCCTTACCCCCTTCTCTCTTTGTCTTTCTTTGTCTCTCCCTCTCTAAAAGAAATAATAAAATAAAGTTGCTATTTAAAAATAAAAGTCCCCGGTGAGCCCCCTTGCCACCGGTAAAGAGTCCAAGCTCCATAGCAGGTGTGGTCCATCTTGCCCGCCTTTTCCAGTCACATCATCTGCAGCACCCACTTGGACTTGACCCACCAGCAAAGTGGAGTTCTCTGTAGGTCCCAGAACCCATTTTACGGATTCTCATCTCCCTGGCTTAGAGCGTTAGATTGTCCTTTCCTCTCTTGTCAAACTGATATTTTACTTTCTTAAAAAAAAATTTAGGATAAAAATCTTATTTAACTAGTTTCTCTACTCTCTGAATTTCCTGTGAAGTATAAGTTAGATCTAAAGGTTAATGACATTCCAGTTGTTTGGAAAGAGTACTCCATGGGAGATATCATGTACTTCATACTACACTGTGGCAGGACACAAACTATGTTATTAGCTCCCATAGTTTGTGTTCAACCCATAAAACTTCCCCTTTTAGAATATCCCTTTAATCGTTAATTATGTTTGTGCAAAGAGGTTGTACTTTGGCATAAAGTTAATGCAGGGCTTGGCTTTTTTCTAAGTTGGTATTATCTTGTGGTTTCATTGAGAATAAGCACTGTTTTAGTCAATGGGCTACCAAAAATTGAACAAGAGGTAACCCCTGTCCTCAGGGGTAACACTGGGGCCCTCTCGTGTTTCATGCATGTGGAGCATTGGATCATGGGTGCACATACAAACACACTGTGCCATGTGGTACACGTATGGACACGCATGGACATACACCATCGTGTCAAGAAAGAGAGTGCCTTCAACAGTGTTGAGCACCTGCCCAGGGCCCAAACCATGCTCCAAACTCCAAGCTCGTGGGAAGCTGCCAGCTTGGGGACTCCCCAGCTCTTCTGCTTTCCTGCCAGGAAAGAGCCTGAATCCTGAAGGCCCAGGGAGTAAACAAAAATAAAAAAAAAATCAGTAAAATAATCTATGACTGTTTCTTGAGCACCAAACTTGGGATTTGGCTCCTGCTTTCTCAATATTTGCAGTTAAAGGCACAAACAAGCAAACTGGTTCACACCGCACACCAGCTAGTCATGCGTGCTGGCATTAAGTCAAACCCGAAACCCAAACTGCTTTCAACTCTCCAGGCTGTATGGAACCGGATTAGGAGCCAAGATGTTCCTTCCTTTGTGGTCATTTGGAAAGCCAGGAGAACTGAACTCTATTCAGCACAGACCTGAGACCTGCTTCAGAGCCAACACTTGACACCGCCCTTCTCTCCCGCACCTGCACCTGCATAAGAACCCAGTGTCTCAGCGTTCTTTCCACATGCACGCCTCACGTGCGGTTTATACACTGATCGCTAGGTTAAGTCAGTTTGATTGGTTTGATCCTGGGTGGCCCAATCAGGATCGATTTTAGAAATGCAGCCCTGTCTGGAATGGCGAAAAGGACACGTGTGAGGGAATGGAATGGCCTAAATGGTGGCTTTGCTCCCAATGAAGTGGTGCTGATTGCTTTTTCATGTATCTTTCATCATCATTAGCCGGCCCCAGCTTCCCCTCTTCAGATAAGGATACAAAAAACAACAGACTGAGCAGAGAGAGCGGAAGAGGCACAATCCAGCCAATGGTCATGAGCGCATGAAAAGGCAGCAAAATACAAGGAACTAAAAGCAATGCATCTGAGACCTACCATCATCCCAGGCAGCAGATATCGATGGCCATCGCCCATGAATTCTCCCTGCCCATCAAGGGCACCCTAAACCACCTTCCACATCAGCAGCAAGTCTCTCACTTCACTTGCATCCCGGGGAGGAAGCCTTTTCCCACATGCGTTTTGATTACCAGGTCGTGAGATAAATGGCCCTTTGGTAAATCCAGGAACAGAGCAACCCTGGAAAATCTTTTTTAAAAAATTGTAATATTCATCTTCCAACTTCTGTTGAAAGACCAAAATAAAGTCCGGGTTGTTTGACAAAATGCCATGCAGCTCTGAAAACGGGAGTCGGATTCTACCGTGTGACATGTTATATCTATTTATGACTCGGGAGTTTGCATTACAGAGTTAGATGGCTGCCCATCCCTATCTCTCCTGGCAGAATCGCTCATGACTATCAGGAGGGAAAAGCCCCATGTATATTACGACTTTCATTCTGTCTTCGGCCATCAAAAATGAATTTCCCCTGGCAAACAGTTTATTTTGCAAATGAGCTGAAGTGATTCATAGGCTGCTGAAAAATAGCATCTTGAAATTTATTCTTAAATATAGTGCTTTATAAACTTAGTTCACACATATGGTGTTTCCCAGGCAAACATTCAAAGGCACAGGGATCTGTGCGCCTGTGGCAGGGAAGAAATTGGGAAGCTGTTTGGAGGCAGTGTTCTGGTGACTTCGGGGAGGCCTGCCGGGCATCCCCTGACAGCTCCGCGCATGCGCCCGGGGGGCAAGAGGGAGGACCTCGATCTGAAACCAGTGTGGACCGACTCTGTGCCATAGCAGAGAGAAGGGGTCCTCACTCTCCTTCCTGCGTCATCCCCTCTACTCCCAGTCCACAAACAAACAGGGCCAGTTCACTGCTCCGTGTCTTGTAAGAAAACCCCTGAATCACTTGGAATGATTCACAGAGAGTCACGCATCATCTGGAGCCCAAAACCCTGGGGTGCAGACGGCAGAATTCAGAAATAGAACGAAGTTCCGTAGTTCCAAGCACAGGGCTAGACACCTGGCATTGGGAAAGCCATGGTTACAAAACTAACATGGGACCAGACACTGCATCCTGGCATAAACGTGTCCCGGGAGACAGCTGGACAGAAGTCAACCACGAATCTGCTGTCCTAGGAGCGGAGCTTATCGCAGCCAGGGGACTTAATTGGCTTTTTTGGGGGAGGGGGCAATGTGAAAAAACAATTTCTCTGCACCCAGAAGACAGTGTTTTGGTCCTAAGCAAGCCGCTCAACTTCGGTTCGGATCTCAGTTTCATCTGCTGTAAAGCCTGCCTCATGGTGCTTTGTGGAGCCCCCCAGCCCCTGCCCAACAAATAAACCATCTTTCATTGCACCCAATTCAGGGATACAAGAAACCTGAAGTGAGTTCAGAGCAATCTCTGGGTTTTAGAGGCTTTAAGAAACTTACCAAGTGGTAAGAGGTAAAGTTGGGGTTAACACATGCCTATCCTTGTGGATGGAACAGGGCTATTTCTAAAGCCACAAGGAATGAGAACACAGTCCAAGAGCAGGGGCAGAAGGAACCCACCTCCCTTCCACATAGATTTCCCCCTTCCTTGCCCCTTGGTTGCTGAAGGGGCCAAGAAGGATAAGTCCTGGCTGGGAACTCTTCTTTCCCCTCCCCTGTTGATGGGATGCTGAGCGGAACCGCGAATAGTGATACATTATTTACAATAATAAAAACAAAATAACAACAGTCAACTTTTATTGGGCACTTACCGTATGCTAGGCACTGAGCTAAGTACTCTCTGTGCATGATTTATTTAAAATTTCTTGTTACACCCTCATGAGGTAGATCAGTGCGAATAATAATATTATTATTCTTTTGATAGTCCAAGAAACAGTGTTAAGTAAGCTACTTGCTCAAAATGAGACAGCTTGTTCATGAAGGAGCCAAGACCAGGACCACACCCCACCTGCTTCCAGAGCCTGGGGTTGTACTCCCCTCCTGGCATTCTCGTCGGCGGGGAGGGGGTGAGGATGGGTGATTAGAGAAGCCATACCCTTGCGAGGGTATGTGATTTGCTCTCAGCCTGCAGGAGGTGTTCAGGGGTGGTCTGGAACCCAACCATGCTCAGGTTTCTCCCCATTCCTCATCTGCACACCGGTCTCTGCCCCAAACCTGAAAAAAAGTGAGAGGGAATGGAGCCATCCACTCAGAAGAAGGGTCTCTGATTCCACATTCTGGGAGGGGATGGAGGAATTTCGTTGTCATCTTTAGGCGTGAGGAGGGACCTTACCCAGATCTCTAGGAGGCCCTCTCCCCTGCTCCCAATAAGGAGAGAACAGCAAGAAGCACACTGAAGTCACAGCCTTAGGGAAGCCTTAGGGAACTGCTAGAGAAGAAAGCATTTCATAACTGAGTTGTTGACCATGGGAAGAAGCTGCCAGAAGGGAGCAACATCCCCTCTGAGCTCCCTAACAGGAGGGGACATTTTCTGCATGGTGGTATGTTGCTGTTCATTGCAACACTGGAAAATTTTAAATCAAAAATGAGATTTCCAGAAATGTGTTTTCCTAAATTCTTCACACGGGTGTGCTATTAATATGGAAATGAGGAGAGAGTTTAATCATGTTTGACTGTTTGCTGGAAAGAAAGCAAACATGCTGGTATGCTAAGTATCATCAGGTTTGTAAAATGGGGTCAGGCTGATGTGGGATTGATGGATTTCTTGCTGCTTATTATCCTGTTGAATGGTTGGAATAAATTCAATGCTGAGACGGGCCACCCTGCCCCTGCACCTGGCGCGGCGATCCTGAGAAGCAGGTGGCCTTGGCAGTGACCTGGAGGGCTGGAAGGTGGACCTCTCCAGGCCGGCCCCTGTCCCTGCCCCTGAACCTAGCCCCAGCCACATGTCCCGCAGGGTGATTGTGGGGCAGGGCGGGCACAAAGCCAGAGTAGAAGATCAAAGGGCAGATCAAACAAGAATTCCTTATCTGCATATAATTGATTCCTGTTTACAAAATGTCTCCGTGTATATTGTTTCAATTAATCAGTGAGAAAGGCAAGGCAGATATTTTTATCTGCCTGGTTTAGAGATGAATGAACGAGACCCAAAGAGAGGGTAAGGGATTTGTTCAGTGTTACTCAGCTCGAGGCGCAGACAAAACCTAGGACCCTGACCCCATCATGTCACAGCCCAGCCACCCATGCCAGGGTCCCCGGTGGGCTGGGTTCTGCGCCTTCAGCCTCCACATCCTGTGTGGGCTCCAGCCCCAGCTTAGACTTAGTTAGTTACACGTTAGTTACACGTTCAGGGGCTAATTTTGCTCCCAGACACAGCATAGGTAAGTACTTCAGGGTGATTTCAGAACCAACTCCCTCAGTTAATTAATCTCTTTGGGAAATAAGTCCTATGTGGTCATCCTGTAGCCACTGCGAAGACAGGAAGGAAGAGCAGCACCTGTTCTCGGGAGCTTGTCGGCGAGGGCTGTGCTCCTGACTTTAATGCATTCGTGGTCGCCCTGCGACCCTGACCAAAGGCAAATTCCGATTCAATAGATCTGGGCTGGGGTCTGACCTTCCGCTTTTCTAATGGGTGGTATCAGTGCTGGAGGTCCATGCACCAGACTTTGAGCAGCCAAGGCCCTAGCATCTGGTGGCAGAAGCCACTGTGAATATTCTTTTTTCTCTAAGTCTTGTTCCTACTTGTCCCCATGGGAACTGAAGTCCAGCCTCGGCTACCTGTCTGCCCAGCCCCCATGACAGGATGCTTGTCAGCTTACGCGGCTGCCTGATACCTCCAGATGCCCTTCAGGCTCTCCGCTCGTCCACCTCAATGTGCTTTCATCCTGAACTTTGAGGTCCCAGCCCTTCCAGGCCAGCACATCCCGCTGTTGACTGGTTAGATGAGGACACGGAAATGTGTCCAATCAGCGTCCCGATAAACTAGGATGCAAGGCACTCGATTCCCAAACAAGGAGGTATATTTTAAGCTATGTCGACCTCTTAATTAGACATTAGTTTTATTTACTGTCAATTATGCAGAAGAGAACCCTTGTCCCACTGAGGATAAATGTCTCTCTGCGCTCCCCTGGGGGACCCACTTGTTTCTGCTGATGACTTTATTAAAAGGTAAGAAGATGGGGCCTGCTTATTAGCATCACAGCAGGAATCAGATCAGTGCTACAAATGAACCTCCTGAGATCCCTTCTGAAAATACAGATGGAGAAGAACCAACTAAGAAGCGAGGAATTCAACTTTCCAAGGGAGGGAATGTAGGGGTAGGGTCTGAATGTTGGTATCAAAACACATGAGCAGAAATTTCAAGAGTAGAAGAAAAGCACGTTCAGGTACCATCCATGGTTACCAAACTGCGTGTGCTGCACGTGTGGTTAGAAGTAGAAGACAGTCCATGACTTCAAGATCACGGACATGAGATTTCCGAATTCTCTGGAAGTCTGCTGCAGATTTGCATTTCACCCAGAGGCCCACAGCAACGACTCTGTGACTCCTAGTTCTAGAAACAGCTCTTGCCCATGCCACACCCTTAGCAGAGAAGTCTATTTATTTCCTACTCTAAAAGGGTCTTTGACTCTTGAGTGTGGAATTGAAATCTGCTTTTCTCTCTCACCCAAACTCAGCCTCTCCCCTCCATCCCCAGAGCCTTTGTGTGATGAGCTGCTCACGACACTGCATATCTTAAAAAATAGGCTCTCTCCATTTTCAGACCAGAGGATGAAAGTATGTAAGGAGAATAGAATCAGGTATGTCAAGTGCTCAGCAATCAGGTTTGTAAATGAATATGCTCATGTGACTCTAGCCGTCCACATGGGCAGTGGTGTAACTCCCTCTAGGTGGGGCTCAGAACTCCCTAGCATGGTCTAGTCCCTGAGTATCTGAAAGCCATCCCCACTTTATTATTTTTTTTTAAGATACTTATTCATTTGACAGAGAAAGAGAGAGACAGTATGAGCAGGGAGGGTCAGAGAGAGAAGAAGCAAACTCCCCACTGGGCAGGGAGCCCTACCTGGTGCTTGATCCCAGGACCCCGCGATCATAACCTGAGCTGAAGGCAGGCGCTTTAACCACCTGAGCCATCCAGGCACCCTGAGTCACCCCACTTTAAACTGCAATTCAAAACTCACCTCTTCCAGGTAGCTTTTTTCCCTGGTGAACTCCTACACTGTACATGTGGACTTAAGCTCTGGCTTGTGTCCTTCTTCCCACCCTAGCGCTCCCAAGGTCAAATGCATGTTCATGGTACATGTAGAAAATTATTCTTACCAGGGGATCTCCTGAGAACTTCTACTTCATAGTGACTATTAGTATGAAAAAAATATTAATTAGCACAGGCCTGTTCTAGGAATAAATGACTTGTGTAAATATTAATAGTAACAATTATTATTTTAAATGCAATTTACACATACCTATGAAATTCAAGCTCTTTATCATTCACGACAAGTAACCTCAATTCGGATGAGCAAATAAAGTTGATAGTAGAATGACTCTAATTAATGAATTTGCTGAAGGCCTTTCCCCGTTAATGAGTCTTTAGTAAAAGGTGAGTTTAGATTTAGGACACAAATTTTAGGTATACTGATAATATATGTGGAAATGTGAAGGATTCAGCCCAACAAATATGTATTTCTTACTATGTATTCAGTACTGAGGGCAAACACTGATGAACCAGTCAGGACCCCTGCTCCTGAGGCTCTTACCATCTGGGGAAGATGATCTGAAAATATTTGTGAAGCAAGAGCTAACAGGAGAGAAAGAAGTTGAAAATACAAGGGAATGAAGCAAACTTTGTGGGGGGCGGGGAACTGGAATGGAGAGCAAAATTTGAGACGGGTGACTGACTTTTATCTGAAAACGGAAGGGAGGAATGAAGTGTGGGTTTCAATAGAAATAAGAAAGTGTTCATGTTCTATAGTCTTCATTCACTTAGAAAGTAGGAGGCTTACAGTTTGCTGAGGGCCAGAGAGTTGAAAGGGGGAGGGGTGACTGGGGAGCTTGAGGAAAGTGGAAAAAGATGAACAGGGTAGTTGACAAACAGTTTCTTGGTGTTCAAGACCCAGCCAGGATAGGGGACCAAGGACTTGTAGTGACACCAGCCAACACAGGTTGAGGACCCTTTTCCAGCAGGACAGGCAATAGCTAATACCTGGGTATATTAGTAGACATTTTATGGAATGGATCCATTGGTGGGAGATTCTGGGGAAGAGCAAGAGAGGGAGAGGAGTATGAAGGCATTAAGCATGCTCCCGGACCATGCTTGGTTGCATGTTGTGTTGGAGGGAAAGAGAGGCCTCAGGAGCACTAATAGGAAGGTATGGGCACTGGCAGCCTGTCTCCAGAGAAGAGCAGGTGCGGCCGTGGGAAATAGGAGGTGAAGAGTTCTATAGAGAAGCAGTTCTCAACAATGACAAGCTCCTTGGTGTGACTCTGGGTGTAAGTGACAAGCGTGATGTGGAGGTGAGGGCACCTGGGTGGCTCAGTAAGTTAGGCGTTTGCCTTCAGCTTGGGTCATGATCCCAGGGACCTGGGATTGAGCCCCTTGTCGGGCTCCCTGTTCAGCGGGGAATCTGATTCTCCCTCTCCTTCTGCCCCTCTCCTCTGCTGGTGCTCGCTCGCTCTCTCTTTCTCTTTCTCAAGTAAATAAAATTTTTAGAAAAAGTGACATGGAGGTGGAAGTTTTTGGATTTAAGGTACCATGAGGTTAGGCTGTTTGGTGGACCACCTGAATGGATATCAAAGTCACAGTTGATGATAGCAGGACAGTGCAGAAAGGTCTGTGGTTGGGCTGCTAAGAGGACAGCGAGAGATGTGGAGATGGGAGACAGGAGTAGCAATGAGAGGAAGAGAGTGATGAGGATGGCAGCACCCAACTCTGGCAGGTGAGACTCTGTTTAGGGGAATCCCCAAGAGAGGCAGGTGAAGACCGCCTTTCATTAGGGAATCAGGATCACTTTGGCAGACTCCCTGGCAGATGGCATAATCTGACACGCCCACCCCAAACCTGCAGCAGGAAGCTCAAGCTGCTCCCATTGTACAGGAGCCATACTGGAAGGAGATGGCCACTGAGTCCCCATACCCAGCACTAGCCACACAGGTGCCGGGGGCGGCGGGGGGGGGGGGGCGACGGCAGCCTCCAGGAGTGCCTGGTGCCAAGTGGGCCAGCAGTGGGTTTTCAACAGACCAGTTCTGCAGAGTGGTTTTAGGCTTCGCTCCTGCTTGCAGAGCCTGTAAACCTGGTGCTCCAACCTGGACCCCCACTTTGACCCACAACAGCATCCGAGCTATAGCTCTGTGTCTGTCTAGCATCCCATGAACACATGCGTTTTCAGCCCACATCAACAGGCCAGTTTCTGTGGCTCGCAACCCATGGAATCCTGACCGACGCTGGGATGTAGCTGGACGGAAAGCATCCCAAGGGAGAAAGGGTTTTCTTGCAAGGGTGGAGGGGAAGGGTTTGGACATGGGTTTGGGAGGTGGTGAATGCTGCCTCTGCCTGACCTTGTCTTCTTACACCCCTTCTGGACTCCCATCCTGGGACTGCTTTGTGTTTCCTGGAGAATGTCACTTTCCCCGTAGCCCTCAGATGGAGAAGGTTCGTGCTCCCACCTTCCAGTTGCCTGTCAGTAGGGTAGCGCTCCTGTTCAGGCACCGAGCAGGTCTGGGTGGTGGGTGGTAGTGCCTGGGGTTTCCAGAACCCCTGGTTGATTCCACATCAGATCTGTCCTTCTATATGGAGAGAGGTGTCTATGACCATGGTGGTAATGCTTCTTCAGGTGCTATGAACAGAGGATGCGGGTTGCTGCCTCTGCCCATCTGAGCACCAGGAGATGGATGCCAAGTTCTTGTTGGGTCAACCAGATTCTAGAATTCTTTTTTTTCCCCAAAGATTTATTTATTTGTTTTAGGGAGAGAGTGCATATGCACACAATTGGGGGAAAGGGTAGGAGGAGAGGGAGAGAGAATCTCAAGCAGGCTCTCTGCTGAGCCTGAGCCCAACACAGGACTTAATCTCACGACCTATGAGATCATGACTTGAGCCAAAACCAAGAGTCGGAAGCTCAACTGACTGAGCCACCCAGGTGCCCCCTGATTTAGGAATTCTTATACAACAAGACCTGAGGGGATCCTTGAACTTGGGACTTAAAATAGATAATAAAGGACCAGGGTTAAGAATACTTGACTTTCAGTGCCGAGTAGGGAAAATGGAGTTGACAGAATCATTCATTACTTAAGCAGAGATATAAGTAAAAATAGAAATAATATGTAAACATCGTGTTTTGTGTACCAGTGTGGTTCTGGTAGGAACAACCCAAGTCATGAGTGAGTAGGGAGTATCTCGGTACCATTTCTATTCAACTCTTTTTTCTATTAAGTTATCTATAGAGAATTCCTTCTTGCATTTCATTCTGGTCCATGCCAATTAAAAGAGACAATAATTATTATATGCCCATCATCTGACAGGCTCTGCGAAGTGTTGGGATATAGCACTGGCTACAATATAGTTGCCCTTGAAGGGAACTTACAGTCTGTCAACACGGGCAATCACATCAGGGAGAGCCGAGCAAGCATCTGTAACTGTGAAGTGTATAGGATGCAGGGGTGCGGGGGTGCACATCAAGCTGGCTGTTTCTGTGTCCCAGTAATATACTGTGAAAAGAGTTATCAGTTGACTTCTCTGAAAGTCCATATTTTAGTACTATTTCTATTGTTCTCCCAATCCCTTTCCTTTTGCTATTTCACAAATCCATGCCAGAAGAGAATCCAGAGCTGCTGAAAGTGTCTAGCAATGCAATACTCTCCCAATGCAAAATACTTCATTGATGTTTGCCATGAATGCTTCCCTCAAAATGCATTCTGGCAATACTTTTCAACCATGTGGGAGGGATTTTGTAGCCTTTGCTGCCTGCAAGTTGGAGAAGTACATCTTCTCTAATAATGGCCGCCCTGAAGCTATTTCCCCATCCTGGGTGAGGAGTTCTCATTTCTCATCATGGACAACCTGCCCAGATCTTATAGCTGGGGTTAAGAGCTATCCTGTTATATAAGACAAAATCCTACCTTGCTGGCTGTTGGCCACTTCACTGATTTATCTTTATTGCATATGGGTTTCAAAAGCATTTGAAAACTAAAACCTTTAAAAATTTTATGTCTTTTCCCCCTTGACTGTCATCTCCTCTGTCCATTCCTTAAATAAAAACATTGTCCCCAGTTTAGTGTTTGCTCCTCTGCTCTCTCCCTCCCCATCTCTTAGGAGTCTCCTCCACAAAGGCTCATAGGATGTTGGATTTTGGTGGGACCTTGAGGATCAACCCTGCAACGGTTCTCTACTTCCTTTGCTCTTCTCAACGAACCTCCTTCCAAGCAAATCTTGCAGAGTCCAATACATAAACCAGACAATGGAAGGCTTCTGTTTTTTTAAGGGGATCAGGGACCCAGACCCTACCAGCTGCCTCTTTGTGCATCCATGCAGTAGTCCCTAATGCACTCAGTGTGTCCTTTTTTTTTTTTTTTAAGATTGTTTTATTTGTTTATTTGACAAGAGAGAGCACAAGCAGGGGGAGCAGCAGGCAGAGGGAGAGGGAGAAGTGGGCTCCCTGCAGAGCAAGGAGCCCGACGCGGGGCTCAATCCCAGGACCCTGGGATCATGACCTGAGCCAAAAGCAGATGCTTAACCCACTGAGCCACCCAGGCGTCCCCACTCAGTGTGTCCTAGACAGTGCTTCTCAAAGTAAGTCCCGCGGTCCTTGCAGGAGACTCAGACTTCTGCCTTCCGAAGCACCACCACCCCTGACCCACCGAATCAGAGTCTCAGGAGGGGGTCTGGGACTCTTCATTATACAAAACTCCTCAGCTGAGTCTCCTATTCATAAAACTTGAGAACCACTGCCTAGTACTCCAAAGGCATAGTTTAAAGCTGCTATTCTGAGAAAACACTCTTATCTTACAGAGGAGCCTTTTTTTTTTTAAAGATTTTATGCATTTATTTATTTGAGAGAGAGAGAGAGAGAGCAGGGGGATGAGCAGAGGGACAGGGAGAGAGAATCTCAAGCAGACTCCCCACTGAGCACAGAGCCAGATGTGGGTCTCAGTTTCACAACCCATGAGATCATGACCTGAGCTAAAATCAAGAATCCCACACTTAGCCACCCAGGCACCCTACACAGAGGAGGCTCTTGAGTCCCAGAGTGACAGACCTTCAAACAGAGTACATAGAAAGGTGCTAAGTTCATGCTAGGCTCCTAGGGACTAGTTCCAGCTGCCTGCAGGGCGTTACAATCAATCAGCATTTCAAACTCCACTTTCATGTGGAATTTGCACTCTGTTCCTGCCCCACCCACCATCCTGGGCTCAGTGTAGGCCTCCTGGAGGTCTCAAGCTTGGCCTTTGGACCTGAGGTTGTACTTCTGACCCATGACTCTAGGTGACTCCCTGCCCCCTCTGGGCTTCCTGGTCAATGTCCTCCTCTTGGCATTGTCACCAGTGTTAATCACAGACTCTCTCCAACACCACATTGCTGTAGAAAACCCCCAACATTCACTGCTGTGCTGATACCTCCATTCTTTGTCCTTACAACAGATGCAGTGATGTACCCATGGGTGGTCTCCAGTGTTGGTTAAACATTAGCACCACCCAGGGAGCCTTTTAAAAATACCCACCAGGTCCCACCCAGAGATTCTTTCATTGGCCTGAGATGGGCACTGGGCATTGATATTTTTTTAATAATCTTTACCCATGGCCCACCTCCTCCCTCTGCACTGCCTCTGATAAGCCCAATAGGGAGCACAGGGGGAGAAGCACTGTTCTAACTGGAATAGAATTAGTTAGGGAAACATTTGTCTCCCTAGCGAGACAGTGAGACCTGCCAGTGTATATACCGTGTCTTGATCACCTTTGGATTGCATTTCTTCCTTCCTCTTGTATTTACTGAATGTTTATGGAGTGCCTACAGTATGCTAGATATTAAAGCCACTACGTTGATGGGCCCAGAGGTATGAAATAAGTCAAAGACAACTACCATATGGCTTCACTTGTATGTGGACTCTAAAAAACAAAACAAAGGAACAAACAAAAACAAAAACAGACTCATAAATCCGGGGAACAAACCAATGGTTGCCACAGGGGAGGGGTGAAGGGGGTTAAGAGGTACAAACTTCCAGTTATAAAATAAACAAGTCACAGGGATGAAAAGTACGGCATAGGGAATAGAGTCGATAATACTGTAATAACATTGTATGGGGACAGATGGTGATGACATTTAACCTGGGAAGCATGGTGTGGAATTGGAGCATTGCTACCACATTCCTCTACAGCCAGCACAAGTACAAGCTTACATGTCAGCTGGGCTTCAATAAATAAATAAAAAAGAATAAGACTAGCATTTTAACTCATCTGAAACCCCAAAAGGTAGAAGAAGCTAATATTCACAGATCACTAAGAGAAAAGGACTGTCGTCAAGAACACCTACCCAAATGAGACACCTGTCACCTGAAAAAACAAAAGAAGCATATTTCTGGATATGTAGCCCATGTCTTCCCATCAGAGGAATTATGTGAAAAGGTATAAAAAAAAAAAGAGACACTATACTGGTCTCACTCTCTTGCACAGAAGTGACAGATAGATAGATGGATAGATAGATAGACATGATTCTTACTATTACCATTTATCCCATTTAGACTGTAATCTCCGGAAAGATCCATGCCTAGTTTTAACATACAAGCCTACACTCTCAGTGCCATATCTCGCCCCTTGAAAGAGAAGCAGTGCGGAGTGCAAAGCACCCTTGCTTTGGTAACTGGTGACCTGTGTTCATATTGAGATCTGACACTTCCTGGCTTCTTAACCTCTCTCCAAACCTCATTTTCTTCATCCACTAAAAATATTATCTCTCTGTGGGATGTTGTACAGGTGGATGAGAAGCGGGCCAGGTGTTCCCAGTGCCTGCCAGTCAGCGTGAAGCTTTGTCTCCTCACTTGCAGAGAGCACTCCAGCCTTTCTGGGTACGTCCAAAGTTGTCTAGATTGTGCTAGAGAAAGTCAGAGAGAAGGTGGGAGCTGCTTCTCTGCACATAGGATTGGGCAAAACACAAAGAGAAACAGTTTACTAGTGATTTTGTTTAAGTCAAATAAGAAAATGTTTGAGTGTTTAAACATGCTGCAGTTTCAGGGCGCCTGGGTGGCTCAGTTGGTTACGCATCTGCCTTCGGCTCAGGTCATGATCCTGGGGTCCTGGGATCGAGCCCCACGTCGGGCTTCCTGCTCAGTGGGGAGCCTGCTTCTCCTTCTCCCTTTGCCAGTCCCCTCTGCTCTTTCTCTCTCTCTCAATTAAATAAAATCTTTTTACAAATAAATTAAAAAACAGAGAAAGAAAATCTTAAACATGCTGCAGTTTTAAGATTCCCAGAAAAGGTTGGGTGGTAATGCTGTTCAAAAATATGGGAAAGATGGCAGACAATCACTAAAGAAAAAATATGTGAAATAAGAAAAGTTAGCTTAGTTTGGGTAGCAAACAAAAATAGCAGTAGTTTGGAGGGTTGCTGGAGTGGTCGGGGGTGGGAGGGATGGGGTGGCTGGGTGATGGACATTGGGGAAGATATGTGCTACGGTGAGCGCTGTGAATTGTGTAAGATTGTTGAATCACAGATCTGTACTTCTGAAACAAATAACGCAACATATTTTAAGAAAAAAGAAAAAGAAGAAGATAGCAGGAGAGGAAGAATGAAGGGGAGTAAGTCAGAGGGGGAGACGAACCAGGAGAGATGATGGACTCTGAAAAACAAACTGAGGTTTCTGGAAGGGAGGAGGGTGGGGGGATGGGTTAGCCTGGTGATGGGTATTGAGGAGGGCACATTCTGCATGGAGCACTGGGTGTTATGAACAAACAATGAATCATGGAACACTACACCAAAACAAATTATGTAATATATGGTGATTAACATAACAATAAAAAAATTTAAAAAAAAAGATCCAACCTTGTGACACTAAAAACAAACAAACAAAAAAAAATAGCAGTAGTTTGGGAAGTAGAAGACTAATCCTGGCTGAGCTACTAACTAGCTGTATAGCTTTGGAGCAGTGTGCCCCACACTTTACTCATTGATTAAGTCTTTAAAAATATAAAGCACAGTAAAAGTGCTAGCTATGTTATATTGATTTCTTGAGAGTGAGCAGAAACTTTAAACAAATACATCCAAATACTAATATTAGATCACATGACACCAAATTTTCTCTCCTGATATTTATTCTGTGGTTTTCTCTCAAGATGTGAGTATGAGCAAACCTGTTTTCTGCATTGGATGTCATGAATTTCCGGATCTGGGTTAGACAATGTAGCAGCAGCCTAATCTTTTCCTATACCCAAGCTCGACCAGAGAGGAGCTTACAGATTTCCAAGATGAAGACCTCTCTGTTTTAAATGGCTTCCAGCAAACTGATGTCATTTGACTTCTGTAGGAAACACCATTTTTATCATTTGTTATTCCTATTTCACTTAGGTCCTCCTGGAGGTGGCTCATTGTTTTGTTTTGTTTTGTTTTTTAAGATTTTTATTTATTTATTTGACAGAGAGAGAGAGACACAGCGAGAGAGGGAACACAAGCAGGGGGAGTGGGAGAGGGAGAAGCAGGCTTCCCGCTGAGCAGGGAGCCGGATGCGGGGCTCAATCCCAGGACCCCGGGATCACGACCTGAGCTGAAGGCAGACGCCCAACGATTGAGCCACCCAGGTGCCCCAAGGTGGTTCATTGTTAGAGAGCTATGGGGAGAGTGACTTATGGGCTAGTTTGCATCTTTTTTCCTTTCTTCTTTCCTTCCTTCCTTCCTTCCTTCCTTCCTTCCTTCCTTCCTTCCTTCCTTCCTCCCTCCCTCCCTCCCTCCCTCACTCTTTCCCTTTCTTTCTTTCTTTCTTTCTTTCTTTCTTTCTTTCTTTCTTTCTTTCTTTCTTTCTTTCTTTCTTTCTTTCTTTCTTTCTTTTCTTTCTTTCTTTCTTTCTTATCTTTTTCTCTTTCTTTCTTTCTTCCTTTTTTCTCTTTCTTTCTTTCGCTAGTCTTAAAAGTTCACACGCCAGGGGCACCTGGGTGGCTCAGTTGTTAAAGCGTCTGCCTTCGGCTCAGGTCATGATGCAGGGTCCTGGAATCAAGCCCTGCATCAGGCTTCCTGCTCCGCGGGAAGCCTGCTTCTCCCTCTCCCTCTCCCCCTGCTTGTGTTCCCTCTCTTGCTGTCTCTCTGTCAAAAAAAAAAAAAAAGTTAACATGCTAACAAACCTCTAAGTGTCAGAGAGGGGCAGTGGTGCTGAGGAGTTCAGCGAGAATCCTGAACAGCTCTATTAGCTTAGGGACTGGATCAATGTGAAACTTAATACTTAATGACTGAGCTTCTCTTGGGCTCTTCCCTCCTCCCCCCTCCCATTCCCTGGTCCCAAGAGAATCATTTTCTACTCTCAATGGAGCCTTCTTGAGCGGAGGAGAAAGCAAGGGTAAAATTGAGTCGGAAGGGGGTAGGAAGAGCTTCTGAAGGTAGAGGACAATCTCTCACACAAATGGCTGACAGCAGAGGGTGGTGGTAAGCACTCAACTTCTAGAATCAGACTTCCCCATACAGGTAACCTGGCTGAGGTACTCACCTGACTTAAGTCCCATTTTCTTCTCTATTTTCCTGCCCCTGGTTGGTTAGTGTGAAATGAGTTCCTCCCATAAAATATTGAGTACAGTGCTTGGCACATAGTGAACACTTACTAATTATGGGGAATTCTAACGAATCTTTTTTCTCAGTGTTTAACAATTTGCATGGTGGTTATCAGGGGTCAGCACATTTTGGATGAATGCATGTTATATGGCTGATGCTCTGAATGGCTCACTTTTGGAACAAGCTAATGAACTTACCATTATCATCAGAAATTGCTGACATATAGAAGCCATCTGAGTTTATAGGCACCTTTTCTACCCATATCCCCAGCACCTTGATATACACATGTATATTTCACCCATCCAGAATGGTTGCAAGTGCCACTGCAGCCCTGGCATTAAAAGGTCTGGGACTCAGAGAGAGATAACATTCACAAATAAAATGTATCAGTATTCAAGGAACCCTCTAAAGAAAATGACCACTACTTTTGTCCTGAAAATGATGCCAAACTTTACACTATCACATAATGTCCAAGAGTGTGAGACTGTTTTCCAGTTGAATTAGAGCAGTTCTTGTGTGACTGCAAAGCCAGGGAGAAGTTGGTGGAAAGCGAGGGAGGGCAGACACACCCATATGCGTATTGTACATAGAGTGTTTGTGTGTGTTTGGGGGTGGGGAGGAGGTGAAGAAGCCAATAGGGTTTTATGGCATCCATGAGCATTGAGTGAATTCTTGAAAGGGGCATGTTTACCTGGCCACTGGGGCTGAGAGGGAAAACAGGGGGATTAGTCCAGACACGGAGAGAGGCATAGCAAAGATACAGAGGAAAGAAATAGGCTGACTTCTATGGGCATCTGCAACCAGGTTGGCTAAAATTTGCCTAAAGTGTAGGGTGTACATGTATGGGGATGGAGCTGCAGCTTTAGCCTTCATTCCAACCACCTCTGTTTGTGTCCACTTGTACTCCTCTACCAGCCAGGATTCTTGGTTACAAGAAACCAACTCTGGCCATCGCAACCACAAAGGGTTTTAAGGAGTTTCTAGTTAAACAAGGTAAATTGAATTCATGTATTTAGCTATGCTCCCTACTGAAATTCCACTAGAAGCACAGTAAAACAATAAGGAATTTCTTTTTTTTTTATAGCATAAATACAAAAAGAGAATGAAAATGGGGAAAGAGATAACATCAGACATTTTTTGGAAGCTGAAAAGAAAATGGTTTACTGGTAACTGACTCAGAAGAGTTTATATACATATGTGCGCCATTATACAATTTGGTTTGTACCCCAGAAGAACCAAAGGCCAGGGACTGGTGACAAAAAGTAACTCTGGAAGTGGCACAGAGCTGGGCTGAAAACAGAAAGACTGGCTTGAAATCTGTTCAGTAGTAATTGGACCTCCAAATCCTGGCTCTGTTCCAAAGGGTCAGGCAGTTAGTCCTCACTGCCACCCATCAGAAGACCAGGTATTTGTTCTTTGGAGAAGGCAAAACAGGAATGTCTGGACTCGAGGCACAGCAGGCACGGATGAAAGTGGAAAAGTACACTGAAAACAAGGAATCGAATAAGGATTTCTACATTGAATGCTGGTAACCGCAGCCTTCTTCCCATAAGTAGCTGCCTGGATGCTGGTGTCCAGGTTCATCCCCTCCAAGTAGAAAATGGAAAGTTGTAGTAGCTGTTGCTGTTGATCAGCCCACAAAAAAAGACCTGTGGATGCTACCGTGGTAACACAATGTCCCAGGTGGAACTCCTTACAGTGAAACCCACCACCATCCAGCCCCACCCACATGGGCCTTCCAACTTCCAACTCAGCTCTTCAGTGCCCTATTAATGTATAGGAGGACAGCCTCTTATATCATAGACCCGACATTTGAGGAAAGCTCCAACATGAAGCTCAGAGACAGTTCCGGGTTGAATCACATGCCCCCCAATTTCATATATTGATACTAACCCTAGTATCTCAGAGCGTGAACTTATTTGGAAATAGGGTGATTACAGATGCAGTTTATTAAGATGGACCCTTAATCCAATATGACCGATGTCCTTATTAAAAGAACACCATAGGAGAGAGGCCTGGAATAGAACCTTCCTTCATAGCCTTCAGATGGAGCCAACTCTGTTGTTTGACTTCCAGCCACCAGAACTATGAGACAATAGATTTCTGTTGTTTGAGGCCAGCTAGTTGGTGGTGCTTTGTTACAACAGCGCCAGTGAATTAATACAGAGGAACAAGACAAATAATTAAGATAAAGAAAGTTGGGGGGAAAAGCCCAAAACAATTATATACTAAGATAAAAGATTAGAAAAAGGGCGCTGGGGTGGCTCAGATGGTTAAGCGTCTGCCTTCGGCTCAGGTCATGATCCCGGGGTCCTGGGATCGAGTCCCGCGTTGGGCTCCCTGCTCCTTGGGAGCCTGCTTCTCCCTCTGCCTCTCTCTCTCTGTCTCTGTCTCTCATGAATAAATAAATAAATAAAAATTAAAAAAAAAGATTAGAAAAAACCAACTATGACTAATATCCTCAGGGAGATAATAAAAGATATTCCATCCATAAAACCAAAACGATGAGCTCTTGAAAAACTAACACTCGGAGAACTATAATGAGCTATTGGAAATTAAAAATCAAATTTAAATATTTTTAAAAGCTTAATAAAAATATCAAAAGGAAAAAGTTGGGTTAATTTCCCCAAGACAGGTTTTAAATAAATCACGGTGATTTTAAAAAAGAGAGAGAGGGAAGTTAAAAAAATAATTAGGGGAGAAATCCAGAGTCTGACATACAAATAATAAGAGTTCTAGAGAGAACAGAGGAAATGGAGAAAAGGATACCGATGATGCAACAATTCAGAGATGCTTCCCCAAACTGATGCTCTTGTGTTTCTAAATTGAAAGAGCCCAGCAATTGCCCAACTTGATGGATGATACAAGACCCACACAAAAGAGTATCATCATGAAAACAGAACATAGAAGACAGAGTGACTATTTTTAAAGATGCTAGAGTTAAATAATAAATTATATACAAGATATCAAGAATTAGAATGGTACCAGGCTTCTTAAGAGCAGTCTCGAAGACAGAAGATAATGAATGAATCAATGTTTTCAAAATTCCGTGCCAAGGTTTCCTAAACTCACATTCTATTCCTGAACCATCCATCAAGTGTGAAATAAAATATTTCAGAAATTTTACCTCATAAGTGCTTTCTCAGGAAGGTAGTAGAGAATTTGTTCCATCAAAAGGGAAAGTAAACCAAGAAAGAGGGGGGAGAATGGTATCCAGGAAACGGGGGATCCAACATCAGAGAGGGAGGAGGGTGGGAGAAAGAGAGGTGAGGGGGGGAGAGATAGAGAGGTGGGGGGGAGAGAAACCTGTACCTCAGGCCTAGACAGCAACTAATGCAGGGAAACAGTCAAAGCAATAAAGGAATAAATGATGGATGGATAGATAGATGATAGATAGATAGGATGGATGTGTTCCCTAAGGTGTTCTAATGTATTGAGAAGAGATATCCAATTCTACACAAGCTCAGCAAAAGTGATAGATACATGGACCACCATGGAATAAATGAAGCAGTTGTTTACTCTGGATGGGGGAGTTGTAAAAGAAAGGAATTGTAATTATGGTATAGTATATGCACAGTTGGAAATAACTCTTCACGCTCCTAATAATACAAACTGAAAATTTAACCAAAAATTAAATGAATCACATTGTGAGGATGTCTATGTATGGGTAGAAGGGAGGACTGCTTTTTTTTTTTTAAGATTTTATTTATTTGAGAGAGAGAACAGAGAGAGATCATGAGTGGGGAGGAGGGGCAGAGGGTGAAGGAGTAGCAGGCTCCCCGCTGAGCAGGGAGCCCGATGCAGGGCTCCATCCCAGGACCCTGGGATCAGGACCTGAGCCAAAGGCAGGCACTTAACCAACTGAGCCTCCCAGGTGCTATTTTTATATGTATGTTAGAACTATCTAACTTTTAAATGATGCACATTTGCTCAGATGAAAATGGGGGCATTTATTGGAAAGATACAGAGGGCTCACAGCCTCTGGGAGGGACAGGCTTGGAAAAAGGGTGGGAATTAAGGGGGCCCCAGAGGCCAGGAGGTGGGAGCATGTGGCTAGAATGCTGCTCCCATCCCCCCACGACAGAACCCCACCTTTGAGAGGCTGAGTGCACATTCCCACTGTCTCTGGCTAAGTCTGGGTCACTTGCCCAAACCCTGGCTACCAGAGTGGGAGGGGAAGTTTCCCCCTTAAGCTTTCACAGTTACCAGTAGGTTCTGGATTCTAGCAATGAGGAACTTATCCTCAGGGCAGCTAGTAGGGTATAAAAAGAGGGACAGGCCACCCATTCTTCCATTTTTAGTTGAAAACTTTTTTCTGTAAGGTTTGATTAAAAGTGAAATTACTTTCTTAGCTGCTTGGCTCTGTACCTGCTGCCCATCAGCAAAGGGATGTTTCAGTATTAAAACTTCCACAAAGCCACGAGCAGCTTTGTAGGTTATTCTTTTATCATAACTTCTTTTCACCCTCCCTTGGGAGTGTGTCCCCCAAGATTCCAAGAGGGAAAGGAGGAAAGCTCACTCTTCACCTTCACTCTCCAGTCCAGTCCAGTAGGGCTTTATGATCCTGGATTTGAAAATGCTAGGATACCCCATAAAATTAACCAACTGTCTGAGAGGTGGACCCAGCTATTAATGTTCCATTGATATGTAACAGGGTCAGGCTTTCAAGCATCCCCATCACTCTCCTGTTACATCACCAGCACCTCTGGTGGCCCTTTCCCCATGTGCAGGTAAACACACCTATTCTAATGAAACCCCACATCCTGAATCTATACCAGTGTCCCTATGCCATGTAAAAATGACTCTGCTATCGCTTGGGTTATGAAAGTGAGGAAAACCAGTGGCAGGTATGGGAAATCTGACTCTGATGGATCTGTCTCTGGACTAGCAAGATACCCCAGCATAGGAAAAGTGATTTGGTCCATTCAGCGCTGATGACACATGCCCATTCTCGATTGTAGGGAAGAGAAAATATGACTTATTGTTATTTATTTACTTAGGATCTATTTCCCTCACTGCTTAAGCACTGCACAGTAGGAAGTTAGCTGCTTAGGAAGTTAGGATATATTAAAGCTGTTAGGTCAAGGGTACTAATTCCAGGGATTATTGTTGTGCCAGATGTCTCCTGCTCAAACCCAAACACTGATCACAGTTATGTAGGAGGCCATGTTTAAGTGGCATAGGAGTGATGGTATGGATTTCCATCAAGCCCAGGTATCACAGGTACACTTTCAGAACCAAGACTAACTTCTGGCTTCTGTGTCATGGCCAACCAATCATGAAGCAGTTGTATTATTTCAGCCTTTAGTTGTTCTTACTTGTGTTCTTTTATTGCACAGAATTTTGAATTTGTTCATTCTCTGACACTGTTTTCTAGATTTAGGATGCTTCTCCAGAACTGAATTTTCAAGACGGCTGGATGATGCATTTTAGTGAACTATTAATTACAGTAGTGTTGGCAGTGAACCAAGTGACTGGCACAATGCTATTAAAATCAATTCTTAAATACTTTTAATGATTGACAAACCAAATCATTGGTAAGAAACCATTATAATTATGTTCATTAATTGCTGTTATAATTCAATAGTTTAATATTATGTTATCTATTCCTGAATAACAGTATTACTACAAACTTAGCAGCTTAAAACAACACACGTGTATTACCTCTCAGTTGTAGTGGGTCAGGAATCTGGACACACTTAGCTGAGTCCTCTGTCCAGGGTTTCTCACAAGGCTATAACCAAGGCTGAGACCAGGGTTATGGTCTCATTGGAAGCTGGACTGGGGAAGAATCCACTTCTGACCTCATCTGACAGTAGTAGGATCCAGTTTCTTGTGGGTTATTGGACCAAAGACTTCAGTTGCTTCCTGGCTATTGACTGGAGATCACCCTCAGTTCCTTGCCTTGTGGATCTCTTCACATGGAAGCCTATTTCACCAGCCATGAAGAGAGGAGTCAAGGGAGAGAGCCTGCTTGAAAGATGGAAATTACAATCTTATATGACATAATCATGAAAGTGACACCCTGCCATCTTTGCTGTAATTTATTTTTGAGAAGCAAGTCATGGGTCCTACTTATACTTATGGAGAAGGTATTACACAGGGACAGGAATGCCAGTAGGGAAGGAAAATTGGGAAGCTCTTTAGATTCTGTCCACCATGAAAATATTGAGAAAGAACAAAATATTTGATCCTTTTTCTTTAAAATTTTTATTGTTATGTTAATCACCATACATCATTAGTTTGTGATGTACTTTTCCATGATTCATTGATTCTGCATAACACCCAGTGCTCCACGCAGAACGTGCCCTCTTTAATACCCATCACCAGGCTAACACATCCCCCCACACCCCCCCCACAGTTTGTTTTTCAGAGTCCATCGTCTCTCATGGTTCGTCTCCCCCTCCGATTTCCCCCCCTCCATTTTTCCCCTCCTGGTATCTTCTTCTTTTTTTTTTTTTTCTTAACATATATGACATTATTTGTTTGAGGTACAGATCTGTGATTCAACAATCTTGCACAATACAAGCGTTCACCATAGCACATACCCTCCCCAATGTCTATCACCCAGCCTCCCCATGCCTCCCAAACCACCCCCACTCCAGCAAACCTCAGTGTGTTTCCTGAGATTGAGAATTCCTCATATCAGTGAGGTCAAATGATACATGTCTTTCTCTGACTGACTTATTTCACTCAGCATAACACCCTCCAGTTCCATCCACGTCCTTGCAAATGGCAAGATCTCATTCCTTTTTATGGCTGCATAATATTCCATTGTATATATATACCACTTCTTCTTTATCCATTCATCTGTCGATGGATATCTTGGCTCTTTCCACAGTTTGGCTATTGTGGACATTGCTGCTATAAACATTGGGGTGCACGTACACCTTGAGATCCCTACATTTGTATCGTTGGGGTAAATACCCAGTAGTGCAATTGCTGGATCGTATGGTAGCTCTATTTTCAACAGTTTGAGGAGCCTCCATACTGTTTTCCAGAGTGGTTGCGCCAGCTTGCATTCCCACCAACAGCATAGGAGGGTTCCCCTTTCTCCGCATCCCCGCCAACATCTGTCATTTCTTGTCTTGTTAATTTTAGCCATTCTGACTGGTGTGAGGTAGTATCTCATATAGGTTTTGATTTGGATTTCTCTGATGCTGAGCGATGCTGAGCACTTTTTCATGTGTCTGTTGGCCATTTGGATGTCTTCTTTGGAAAAATGTCTGTTCATGTCTTCTGCCCATTTCTTGATTGGATTATTTGTTCTTTGGGTGTTGAGTTTGATAAGTTCTTTATAGACTTTGGATACTAGCCTTTTACCTGATATGTCATTTGCAAATATCTTCTCCCATTCTGTCGGTTGTCTCTTGGTTTTGTGGACTGTTTCTTTTGCTGTGCAAAAGCTTTTTATCTTGATGAAATCCCAATAGTTCATTTTTGCCCTTGCTTCCCTTGCCTTTGGCGATGTTTCTAGGAAGAAGTTGCTGCGGCTGAGGTCGAAGAGGTTGCTGCCTGTGTTCTCCTTTAGGATTTTGATGGAATCCTGTCTCACGTTTAGGTCTTTCAACAATTTGGAGTCTACTTTTGGTGTGTGGTGTAAGGAAATGGTCCAGTTTCATTCTTCTGCATGTGGCTGTCCAATTTTCCCAACACCATTTGTTGAAAAGACTGTCTTTTTTCCATTGGACACTCTTTCCTGCTTTGTCAAAGATGAGTTGACCATAGAGTTGAGGGTCCATTTCTGGGCTCTCAGTTCTGTTCCATTGATCTATGTGTCTGTTTTTGTGCCAGTACCATACTGTCTTGATGATGACAGCTTTGTAATAGAGCTGGAAGGCCGGAATTGTGATGCCACCAGCTCTGCTTTTCTTTTTCAACATTCCTCTGGCTATTTGGGGTCTCTTCTGGTTCCATAAAAATTTTAGGATTATTTGTTCCATTTCTTTGAAAAAAGTGGATGGTATTTTGATGGGGATTGCATTGAATGTGTAAATTGCTCTAGGTAGCATTGACATCTTCACAAAGTTTGTTCTTCCAATCCATGAGCATGGAATATTTTTCCATTTCTTTATGTCTTCCTCAATTTCTTTCATGAGTATTTTATAGTTCTCTGAGTATGGATCCTTTGCCTCTTTGGTTAAATTTATTCCTAGGTATCTTATGGTTTTGGGTACAATTGTAAATGGGATCAACTCCTTAATTTCTCTCTCTTCTGTCTTGTTGTTGGTGTATAGGAATGCCACTGATTTCTGTGCATTGATTTTATATCCTGCCACTTGACTGAATTCCTGTATGAGTTCTAGCAGTCTTGGGGTGGAGTCTTGTCGGTTTTCCACATAAAGTATCATATCATCTGCAAAGAGTGAGAGTTTGACTTCTTTGCCAATTTGGATGCCTTTGATTTCTTTTTGTTGTCTGATTGCTGTGGCTAGGACTGCTAATACTATGTTGAATAGCAGTGGTGATAGTGGATATCCCTGCCGTGTTCCTGACCATAGGGGGAAAGCTCTCAGCTTTTCCCCAATGAGAATGATATTCGCTGTAGGTTTTTCATAGATGGCTTTTATGATATTGAGGTATGTACCCTCTATCCCTATACTCTGAAGTTTTGATCAAGAAAGAATGCTGTACTTTGTCAAATGCTTTTTCTGCATCTACTGAGAGGATCATATGATTCTTGTTCTTTCTTTTGTTAATGTATTGTATCACGTTGATTGATTTGCAGATGTTGAACCAACCTTGCAACCGAGGGATAAATCCCACTTGGTCATGGTGAATAATCCTTTTAATGTACTGTTGGATCCTATTGGCTAGTATTTTCGTGAGAATTTTTGCATCCATGTTCATCAAGGATATTGGTCTGTAATTCTCCTTTTTGATGGGGTCTTTGTCTGGTTTGGGCATCAAGGTAATGGTGGCCTCATAAAATGAGTTTGGAAGTTTTCCTTCCATTTCTATTTTTTGGAACAGTTTCAGGAGAATAAATATTAATTCTTCTTGAAATGTTTGGTAGAATTCCCCTGGGAAGCCATCTGGCCCTGGGCTTTTGTTTGTTGGGAGATTTTTGATGACTGCTTCAATTTCCTTAATGGTTATAGGTCTGTTCAGGTTTTCTATTTCTTCCTGGTTCAATTTTGGTAGCTGATACATCTCTAGGAATGAATCCATTTCTTCCAGGTCATCAAATTTGCTGGCGTACAGTTGCTCATAATATGTTCTTATAATTGTTTGTATTTCTTTGGTGTTGGTTGTGATCTCTCTTCTTTCATTCATGGTTTTGTTGATTTGGGTCATTTCTCTTTTCTTTTTGATCAGTCTGGCCAGGGGTTCATCAATCTTGTTAATTCTTTCAAAGAACCAGCTCCTAGTTTTGTTGATCTGTTCTACTGTTCTTTTGGTTTCTAGTTCATTGATTTCTGCTCTGATCTTTATTATTTCTCTTCTCCTGCTGGGTTTAGGCTTTATTTGCTGTTTTTTTCTCTAGCTCCTTTAGGTGTAGGGTTAGGTTGTGTATTTGAGACCTTTCTTCTTTCTTGAGAAAGGCTTGTATTGCTATATACTTTCCTCTTAGGACTGCCTTTGCTGCATCCCAAAGATTTTGAACAGTTGTGTTTTCATTTTCATTGGTTTCCATGAATTTTTTTAATTCTTCTTTAATTTCCTGGTTGACCCATTCATTCTTTAGTAGGATGCTCTTCAGCCTCCATGTATTTGAGTTCTTTCCAACTTTCCTCTTGTGATTGAGTTCTAGTTTCAAAGCATTGTGGTCTGAAAATATGCAGGGAATAATCCCAAACTTTTGGTACCAGTTGAGACCTGATTTGTGACCTAGGATGTGATCAATTCTGGAGAATGTTCCATGGGCACTAGAGAAGAATGTGTATTCCGTTGCTTTGGGATGGAATGTTCTGAATATGTCTGTGAAGTCCATTTGGCCCAGTGTGTCATTTAAAGTCTTTATTTCCTTGTTGATCTTTTGCTTAGATGATCTGTCCATTGCAGTCAGGGGGGTGTTAAAGTCACCCACTATTATTGTATTGTTGTCAATGTGTTTCTTTGCTTTTGTTATTAATTGCCTTATATAATTGACTGCTCCCATGTTAGGGGCATAGATACTTACAACTGTTAGATCTTCTTGTTGGATTGACCCTTTAAGTACGATATAGTGTCCTTCCTCATCTCTTATTACACTCTTTGGTTTAAAATCTAATTTGTCTGATAGAAGGATTGCCACCCCAGCTTTCTTTTGGTGTCCATTAGCATGGTAAATATTTTTCCACCCCCTCACTTTCAATGTGGGGGTTTCTTTGGGTCTAAAATGAGTCTCTTGCAGAGAGTATATCAATGGGTCATGTTTTTTAATCCAATCTGATAGCCTGTGTCTTTTGATTGGGGCATTTAGCCCATTTACATTCAGGGTAACTATTGAAAGATATGAATTTAGTGCCATTGTATTGCCTGTAAGGTGACTGTTACTGTGTATTGTCTGTGTTCCTTTCTGATCTATGCTGCTTTTAGGCTCTCTCTTTGCTTAGAGGACCCCTTTCAATATTTCTTGTAGGGCTGGTTTCAAGTTTGCAAATTCCTTTAGTTTTTGTTTGTCCTGGAAACTATTTAACTCTTCTTCTATTTTCAGTGACGGCCTAGCTGGATATAGTATCTTTGGCTGCATATTTTTCTCATTTAGTGCTCTGAAGATATCATGCCAGTCCGTTCTGGCCTGCCAGGTCTCTGTGGATAGGTCTGTTGCCAATCTAATATTTTTACCATTGTAGGTTACATATCTCTTCTCCCGAGCTGCTTTCAGGATTTTCTCTTTGTCTCTGAGACTCGTAAGTTTTACTATTAGATGTCGGGGTGTTGACCTATTTTTATTGATTTTGAGAAGGGTTCTCTGTGCCTCCTGGATTTTGGTGCCCGTTTCTTTCCCCACATTAGGGAAGTCCTCTATTATAATTTGCTCCAATATACCTTCTGCCCCTCTCTCTCTTTCTTCTTCTTCTGGGATCCCAATTATTCTAATGTTGTTTCATTTTATTTTATCGCTTATCTCTCGAGTTCTGCCCTCATGATCCAGTAGTTGTTTATCTCTCTTTTTCTCAGCCTCTTTATTTTCCATCATTTGGTCTACTATATCGCTGATTCTCTCTTCTGCCTCATTTATCCTAGCAGTTAGTGCCCCCATTTTTGATTGCACCTCATTAATAGCCTTTTTGATTTTGACTTGGTTAGATTTTAGTTCTTTTATTTCTCCAGAAAGGGTTTCTCTAATAACTTCCATGCTTTTTTCAAGACCAGCTAGTATCTTTAAAATCGTGATTTTGAACTCTAGGTCCGACATCATAGTAATGTCCGTATTGAGTAGGTCCCTGGCCAATGGTACTACCTCTTGTTCTTTTTGTTGAGGTGATTTTTTTCCATCTTGTCATTTTGTCCAGAGGAGAATAGATAAATGAGAGAACAAAATGCTAACAGGGTAACCACGTCCCCAGCAAATATACTCTAAACAAATCAGAAAAGAGCTGAAACCAGGGGAGAAGAAAGGGAAAGAAAAAAAAAAGAAAGACAAAGACAAAGAAAAAGAAAAAGATAAAAACAGACAAAAACAGAACAAAACAACAAAAAAAAAACAGAATATGATCAAATGTGATCAGGCTAGTGGATAGATCAGTGCCACACACTAGATTTTGGGTGTATTTTGGTCTGTTAGAAGAAAGTGCCTCCCAAAATTTTAAAGAAAGAAAGACTTTTATATGTACAATATAAGGGTTGATATGATGAAGGGATGGAATATGACTGTAAAGATGATAATTATAAAAAATTTTATAAAAGGAATTGATAAGAAGTTGTTTGAAGAAAGAAAGAGGATTAAAGAAAAGAAAGAAAAAAAGGAGAGAATGTGATCAGGGAGGAGACTAGAACAAAGCCATACACTAGAGATTTAGGGTATATTTTGATCTGTTAGAAGAAACTGTATCTCAAAATTTTAAAGAGAGAACAACTTATATATATATATATATATATATATATGCCAAAAATAAGGGTAACTACTATGAAGGGATAGAATATGACTCTAAAAATGAAAAATAAAAATGTTTTTTTAAAAAAGAGATTGATAAGATGTTGGTTGAAAAGGGGAAAAAGAAAAATTAAAAAAAAAGACAGTTAAAAAACTTAACTTTGAAAGAGTAAAGAATCATGGTAAAAAAGCCATGAATTCTATGTGCAGTATTCTCCTAGGCTGGAGTTCTCCCGTTCTCACTGATCGGTAAACTTGGTCTTGGCTGGCTGTTCTTGCTGATCTTCTGGGGGAGGGGCCAGTTGCCTTGGCTCCCAAATGTCTTTGCCAGAGGCGGAATTGTCCCACCCTTGCCATTCTGGGCTAAGTCATCTGCTCAGGTTTGCTCTCGGGAGCTTTTGTTCCCTGCAAACTCTTGGTACAGCTTTGGAGGATGAGAGTGAAAATGGCGGCCTCCCAATCTCTGCCCCAGAGGAGCTGAGAACTCGGGGCCCCGCTCCTCAGTGCGCCCCCAGAGAAAAGCAGTCAGTCACTCCCGTCTCCCCAGTCTCTGGCCGCACTCCGTGCTCACCCGGCCTGTGACCGAGCGTTTGTATCTCTGGCACCTGACCCCGTGTGGAGTCTCCAAACCCAGCAGATCCCTGTGGTGCGCTCCCGCGCCACTCCTCTGGGGGGAGGAAGGGAAGTCTCCCCGGATCTGCTGCTTGTTGGGTCCCTGCTGGAGGAGCAGTGGCCCAACTGTGTCACCGATCACAGTTTATGGCAACCCCGAGCTGAGAGCCCACGCCTCGGCTCCGTCTCTGCAGCTGGCTTCCCCGCTCCGATACCTGGGAGCTCTGCCGCACTCAGGCACCCCCGGTCTTTCTGTGACCCCGAGGGTCCTGAGACCACACTGTTCCAGCAATGGTTCCACTCCCCGCTTAGCCACTGGAGCGACGTCCCTCAGTGGAGCCGACTTCTAAAAGTTCTGATTTTGTGCTCCGCGGCTCTAGCACTTGCCAGAAGTGGCCGACGGAGGCCCCCTCCCCCGCCGTCTATCCTCCCGAATATCGCCTCGGATTCACTTCTCCGCACGTCCTACCTTCCAGAAAGTGGTTGCTTTTCTGTTCAGAGAGTTGTTGCTATTCTTTTCTTCGATCTCCTGTTGAGTTCGTAGGTTTTCAGAATGGTTTGATCCCTATCCAGCTGAATTCCTGAGACCAGCCGAAATCCAGGTCTCCTACTCCTCTGCCATCTTGGTCCACCCTCATTATTTGATCTTTTTAAGAAAGATCCCTTAAAAGTTTAGGTCTAAACCATAAAAGGGGAAAAGAGAGTGGCAGCAGCTCAAAATAAAATTTCGCTGCAGGAGCAAGAAATCAGTAAAAATATAGATGATCTATTAATCAGAGGGAAAGAATAAGAAGAGAGATTAATAAGTTAGTCTTTGCAGGGGTGCCTGGGTGGCTCAGTTTTTTCTGCATCTACCTTTGGCTCAGATCATGATCCTGTGGTCTGGGGATTGAGCCCCGAGTCTGGCGCCCTGCTCAGTGGGGAGCCTGCCTCTCCCTCTCCCTCTGCCTCTCCCCCTGCTCATGTTCTCTTTCTCTCTCTCTCAAATAAATAAATAAAATCTTAAAAAAATAAGTTAGCCTTTGTAAACAAGTAAGAACAAAGCAAGCCAGAGTAACTCAATTCAACACATATTTACTGAGCATCTATATAACTTGTACTCTGCTGATGTGCTATGGAGAGTGAGGAGATTGTAGGAGTACAAAAAAGATGAAAATAAATAATACAGAGCCTTTTTTCTCAAGTTGCTTATAACACTAGCAAACATTTATATTGATTTTATCCAAAGCCAGACACAAATCCAATAACTTTACATGGATTATCTAATTTGAGCCTTAAAACCACCCTATAATGACCATAACACCTCTAAAGGTGTTATTGTTCCCATGAAAAAGGGAAAGCAAAGGCACAAAGGGGTTAGTGATTTGCCCAAGGGCACAGAGTCAGTAAATTAGGTAATGTCACTCCAAAGTCCATCATCTCCACCGGTAGTCACCATAGGCCAAATTGGAAAAGCTACCTGCTTTTGTAAAAAAATTTTATTGGAACACAGACATGCTCATTTGATTACATGTCCATGACTGCTTTCATGTAACAATGGCAGAGTTAAGAAGTTGCCCCTAGCACCTGCAATGCCTAAAATATTTACTATCTGGCCCTTTACAGAAAAGAATTGCCAGTCCTTGCTATGAACCAACATAGCATAAATTTGTCTCTTGGTAAAGAGACAGACATATCGTGTACTCAGAATTCTAGGATATGAGATGGAATATGAACTACATAGAGGTACAAAGAGAATGGAATAATGTTACTATGTCTTTCCTGAATATATGGTGGTGAGTGAAGATGGGTGGTAGGAGAATGGGGGTGTGGTTAAAAGTTCTTAAGGGCCATAAAGCTGATGTAATTTCCTGAAAAGTGGAAATAAGAATGGCATAGGGAAAGACTAAAGATGGGATATAGGTAGAGTCAGTAGTTTTAGAGAAAGAAGAGAAATTGGAAGAAAGATGTATGTCCTTCAGTGTTTCTAAGTAACTGTGTTACCGTGTTTATGCAAATAAAGGAGTAAAATCTAATGAAGCGTCTTGTCTTTTAAAAAAGCCAATTTCACCTCTAAACTTCAACACTTATATGTAAAATAGTTTCTACCAATAGAATTATGCAAATAATAGGGAAAGGTCACATGAAGTGTGAGAGTTCAGTTTGCTTTACAAATAGGAAACTGACACTTGAGTCCAAAAAAGCCCCTGAAGACGTTAGAACAAAGCTGACAGCTTGAAGCCAGCATACTCGTCGTCATGGCATTCATCTGTCCCTGCCTTGTTTGAGTTCTTTAACTCTTGCTCCTGCCTAGATTTTTCTTTTCTTTTCTTTTTCTTTTTTTTATTATTTAGCTAATTCTTACCAAGGGATGCAGCAAAGGAATAATCTTACACAAGACATTTAAAATTAGGTGAATATTTGCTTTGATCTCTGGTTCATCTTCGTGACTTGTTAATGGTAACAATTGGATTGTAAAGTTGACTTTCTGTTATTTCTGACATCAGGGTCCACTGGTGGGTGTTACGGCCCTCAAACAGAAATCCCCACCCTCTGGTGGGTTTTCTTTGAAAATGTACCTTATGTCTCTGACAGTAAACATCACACAGAGATAAAGCTGAAAGCAGAAAATTTAATAAAGTAAAGACATGTTTGACCATCTTTCTCTAGAGCTTCAGAAATAGTCCAGTGTTTCATAAGCAGTACATGGCATAGCATAGACACATCCAAAAGATTGATAGGCTTCCCACGACTCCAAGATTTCCCTTGGTGATCATAGCTGCAGAGTTTCACTGCTCGCCCAGTTGTTATTACACGATGCCTGCCTTTTCAGCCTTTTTTGCTATCACTTATGTTCTAGTTTTAATTCTGATTTTGTGTTTTTGGCAAAATAGAAGTAAGTTAAATGGGGTTGAAGGTACTTGGAGTCAATTGAAGTCAACTACTGTTAAATATGTATGAAGGTTACGGGATCAGAGCCTCACTTGCCAGAAGAAAAAAAAAATCTCTTATTTTGCACATTTTCTGCCCCTAGGCATTTTTAAAGAAGCTCCTCAGCATGCCCCAAGCTTCGCCTCAGCTACGTTCCATTCCATTTCTGGTCACACACTTTTTGTTCCTTAAATATCATCCCACTTTCAGAGAGAAGTTCAAGTTATGCCTAAAAACTTTAGGCACCCTTTCTGACAAGGCAGATGTTAATTGACTTACATAAGTTCTGAATTCTCACCTGCTTCTAAATCTTTCAGGATTTCTGTCTATTTCACTCTAAAATGAGGAAAGCATGAGGTTTGCCCAGGAGGTCTGCATTTAATTCCTTATTAAAATCTTGTTCCCCCAGAACTGGATGAAAGCAGGAGTCAGAAGAGTGACTGACTGACCCACTCAGTTGAACACTTCAATTTTCTTCTAAGAAATGAGATATTAGTGGTCTGTAGAAGGTGTTAAATACAGACCTTTCCCACTAGAAATAGAAGGCTGGCTTTTCTTTCCACTTGCATTTATTTCTGTCTTCCATGGAAAAGCCTAACTTTAGTATTAAGAAAACTCCTATAAGTGCAAAAGCTATCAGGAATACCATAAAGCATCAAAAGATGAATCAAAGGGTCAGGCTTAGGTGAAAAGGAAATAAAACCCCCCAGAGGGACGACATCATGGCAGACTAGTTAGGGTGCTCTCTCTCCCAGTGTGCATACTGCCTCTTCCTATAGGGTCCTGGTTCCCCAAGAATAAAGTTAGAGTCATCACAATTTCTCTTCATCTGCCAGACTTTATCAGACTATGTGAGCAAAAAAACTTCCTTTTGTTCATCTACCAAAGTTTTAGATGGCTATATTCTACGTTGTAGAAAATTTTGTATTTTAAAATAGTGATTTTTCTCTCCATATGCTTCTTTCTTTGGGGGGCAGATGTCTCCTGTGGGAGGATTAAACATCTCTGCCACTTTGATATCATGTTATTTGCTTTGAAGCAGAAATGATGCATGCTCCTTCTGAGCAGAAGCTTCAAGGGCCATCTCATGGCTCTGCCATGCTCTCATTTCCCTCTGCCAAGAGATAAGCAATGCTGTAATAGGGACTGTTACAAATGCCTGGACCCAGATGAAGAAGATATACAGCTGCCTTACAACAAGAATGTAATATGAGCAAGAGATAAACCTTTATCGGTGTCAGCTGCTGAAAGCCAGGGAATGTTTGTTACTGCAGTATAACTGAGCCTGAGCTGACTGATACATATTATTTGGAAAATTCTAAAGTCTTTTACTAAGTCCAGCAGCAGTCTAATTTAAAGTATTTGCATTGGCCTCATCCTACACACTTCTTAACCACTCATCCATATATTTAATCAGTCATTCAACAAACGTATCTTATGTCTGGAGAGCTTGCCATCTATCTTGTACACTGGTAAAAAATTTGAACTCAAGGGTACAATTGTGTGCCTTTGGGAGCAGACAATCTAGAGAGGAAGATGGATATTAAACAACCACACAGGGGCACCTGGGTGGCTCAGTCGGTTAAGCGTCCAACTCTTGGTTTAGGCTAAGTTCATGATCTCAGAATTCTGGGATTGAGCCCCGTGTTGGGTTCCCTGCTCAGTGGTGAGTTTGTTTGAGACTCTTTTCCTCTCCCTTTCCCTCTGCCCACTCCCCGCTGGTGCTCTCTCTCTCTCTCTCTCAAATAAATAAATAAATCTTAAAAAACTAAACAACCACACAAATACAAAATTACTAATTGTGCAACAAATATGAAGGAAAAATAAAGGGCTCAGCAAGAGAGTGTAACAGGGTACTAACTTAGATTGGGCAGTCAAGGAAGTTTGTGCCGTGGATCAAAAGGTGAGACCTGAAGGATGAGTCGAAGTTAGCCAGTAGAGGCACTAGTGCCCCGGGTAGAGAGAACAGAATATGCTGATGCTGTGCAGTGGGAAGGGATTTGATGTTTGAGGAATGGAAAGAAGGCTAAAATTGTTAGAGCATGGCAAGTGATGGGGGAGAAGAGAAGGCAACAGTGGAAGGATAGGCAAGATCACAGAAGGCCCTGGAGGGTGGGTAGCCACACGCTCCAGCTTGCCCCAGACAGTCCTGGTGAATGCTGGTGCCATCATCAGTAAGAACCCCCTTTCTCTATCACAGTGCCTCCATTTGGATGATAAGTTATATATCCACCTTACTTATCGGACATTGTAAAGATTTGGATTTTAAGAGCCAAGCGCATAAAGGGAAAATCTGTGCTGTTGGAGGAGAGTGAGTTAATTGGATGTGTCTTTTAAAAAAATGACGGGTTGCTGGGGGCGCCTGGGTGGCTCAGTCATTAAGCATCTGCCTTCGGCTCAGGTCGGGATCGAGCCCCGCATCGGGCTCCCGGGTCCACGGGAAGCCTGCTTCTCCCTCTCCCACTCCCCCTGCTTGTGTTCCCTCCCTCGCTGTGTCTCTCTCTGTCAAATAAATAAAATCTCTTAAAAGAATTAAAAAAAAATAAGAAGATAACGGGTTGCTGGTTAGAAGATGGCAAGAGTGAAGAGATGGAGACCAGTGTGGAGGCTATAGACATGGACCAGGAGAAAGGTAGGGGTGGAGATGGAAAGTAGTGAAAATGTATGGGCTGTATTTGTAATGGCAAACCACCACAAAGTTCTATCATTTTCTTTGTTGCTGACCACAGAAGCATGAAGGGCACCTCCTCAGAAGAAGTAAAACCATCAACTTTTGTTTTAGGTTATGCCAAATCACTCTGCCTTTACTTTTTATTTATCTGCATCCTTAGGAAAGAGAAACAGATGGTTTTACATATCACATCAATATTTTATTTTCCATGGACCGTTTTGGCCTCTCGCATCTCCATGCCCTCCTTTTTCTCTCATTCCACCTTTATCCTTGGCCTCATCTTCTGCCTCCCCATCAAATCCCTTTCCAAATTCCTTTCTTCCTCTCTTCTATACTTCCTTCTTCTCCTCTCAGAAAATAAGGGCAACACAGGAAATATTTTGTGTATAGAAGATCGAGGGAAATGTACCTATTATGTCAATAGTGCATTTTTATTAACTCAGTTTATACTTCACTAAATAATGTAGAGAGCTACTTTGTATGAATAAATCATTGATATAACTTTCCCCCTGTTTATTGACCAGCTTCCCATCACACGACACCAGAGAAGTTTGAAGCCCCTACCCAATATACATTGTCTAGAGGTGGGTGGGAAATCAGGGCAAGATGCATCCTCTAGGAATGTGAAGACAGCTTTCTGGGCTTCAGTTTCTCTACCTGAAAGAAAATAACTCTTCAAATATGAGGTCCAAGAAATATCTAACTTTATGACTCTCTGATGTCATTCCAAGACATTACTCTGAAGGTTATCACAAAATACTCCAGGGATAGATGAAGTTCAAGCACCAGAACGTAATGACTCTGGTTATTCAGTTTGGGTCTCAATTGTGTCCATTTTTACTGAACTGTGTATTATTAGTGAAAAAAGCTTATCTCTCAAAGACAAGGCAATCAAATGAGAATAAAAAGTGCCTGTCCTTCAAACTGAAGAAAGGAAAATGCTGATTGTTCTTTGGTGGTAGTTGGAAACCAGGAACACTCACCAGAACCCATTTGATCGATGACAACTCCATTAAACATTCTTAGGAATGTCAGCCAATCAGTGACAACCGCAAGCATCTGCTAGTCAACCAATCGGCAAGACTCTCACTCTGGAAACCTTGCTTCCACACAGACGCAACCAATTCCTAAACAATACCACCTTCCCCAACCCCATATAAAATCAGATGTTCACTTTGACTGCAGACCGTGCCTTCTAAGTATGGCTTTGTCTTACATAGCAAGCCATATATTCAGATATTGATTCATGGCTTTTTCCTTCAAGATATGGAATTTCTGGGATTTCCTTCAGTACCTGTATTTGGAATTTCTTCAAAATTTCATGTAATTGTATTCTTCTCAAACAGAGGCCCTTAGTTACGTATGGAACCAAGTGTGATTTCAAAGTTTAACTAATGTTTGTAACTATAAAGACCCACATTTAAAAATCCTCAATCAAAGCAAGTGTTTAAAGTTTTCACCCAGAAAATACAGAAACACCATAATTGAGAGGGCAGACTTCTAGGAGTTTGGGAAATGTGGGGCAGCAACATAAATTAGCTTTGAGCAATTGTGTTATTTTTGCAAAGAAAGTGTTCTGATGGTCTGTTTCTATAGGGCAGGAAACACATGGAGCCTGGGAGCTGGGAAGGAAGGAATCCATGCGAGATGAGGCGCAGATTTTTGGGAAGCTCTTAAGTATTCCAAAATTCCCAGCTTGGCCTTCAGACATATGAGTATTTTTACGCTGTTTTAATTTTCAATAATTATTTCCTTTTGTTTCGCCTTCATTCTGCAGTAGATCCTTTCTGAAAATGCCAGCCTGAGAGAAAGGGGAATGTTCAGTGAGTCTCCTTGAGGACCAACCCCTGAGGGGGTGGGAATGGGAAGTGAAAATTCATGGGGAATGTTAAAGTAATGTGAATTTAAACAACTACGAAATGACTTTTACCTCTCGAGTTAAATATAATATTCCCTGTAAGCAAATGTGTTAGAAAATGGTCACTCACATGTTCTTCTAATGCATATATAAAATAATTAGTTTTCTAGAGGACAGTTTTGTAGTATTTATCAAAAAGATTTAAAACATGCATAACATCTGAGCCAGTTTCTGAAAGCCCCTGTAGGGCTATATCCTAAGGACATGGTAATAGATAGGCGTAAAGTATACGTCGAAGGCCGTTTTTATGAAGAATAAGGGCTTGAGAAAGACCAACTTCATGGGGCTAACAGTACTTATATCTGCACTGTGCAATTAATAGGATTTTCATATCCTTTAAAAATTTTATTCTTGGGGAAGAAATACATTTCAGAAAAAACAGGGAGAAATTCAGGGAGAGTAACATTTTCCTTCTGGTGACAGTTGCCTTCCCTATCCCACTGATGCTGGTGGGCGGTAACCTCGACATTGGGAATTGTATGTCAGATAGGAGGTGAGGGGATTGCTATGGGAGCAGATGGTAAGGGAGCTAGAAATGGCAGCTTGATCCATCTTGTGGCCTCGCTCTGCCATTCCTACCTGTGCCTGGGACTAATGGAGGATGCCTCTGTAGAAAATAGCCTCTGTAGGAGGAAGTCCATAGGAACCCAAGATAAAAGAAATAGGAGCGCATATTACATTCACCCAAGGCCCAGGGCCCACTTTCCATTTGGCTCGCTGCCTGCTTTCCTTCAGGCTTCTTCTGAGGTCTTCCAGCCTTGCGGGGTCCCACTTTCATGGTTGGGTTAACTCCCTTTCCAGTTGGGTATTTTTCTTGGCTGCCATTTCCTTGGTTCTATCTTGCTTCTGAGGAGTCATTAAGCTACATGTGCAAACCATATTTAGGGTTGTGCAGCTGCAGAGGCCCATGGATATTTAGTGGTGAACAAACCTCCGCATTTTTAAAGCTCAGCTGTTTGAAACATGCTGAATGCAAAAATCATTGGTGAGTTACAATGTGGTAAATGACTCTAATTAAATGCCTCTATATTATGACACAGTTCATGATATTTCATTGCAAAAACTAAAGCTGGAACACCTAGAGTGGTGAGCGCTATATTCTTTACCCCCTTACATGGCACCGAGGAGGAATGCATAAAAGCAACACTGAAAGATAATTGTGTTGCAGGAAGAGGTTTATTATTCGGATTCTTTTAGCCTCTTTATAACCTTTAGCAAACGAGTTCTGTACAATGTTGTACATTGTCTCCATGCTTTTCATCTATTTGATAGAAGAATGGGGAACAAATTACATTTAAACAAAATTTCCAACAGATGATAGTGTCTAGATAACTGGTCTGTTGTTGTTTTTCTAATCTGGGTGTTTTACATAAAGCAGTTGTGAAAACAAGACATGAAATACTAAACTCACATTGAGTTCAGCATAAAATTGGCAGCTTGGGGTGAAGAGCTTCCTGGTCAGTTACTAAAGCATACTTTAACTTTTTCATTTAAGTAAAAACTCCTGGAATTTCCTAGGATCTCTTACTAGCATTTCCCTATTTTGTACCTAGAAACCTGTATTTGGTACAATTTTCTTTCTCCTGTGCATACCCCCGAATTTGGATCTGTCCCCATTAAAAATGTCAGTTGGAGCATCAGGTCTTAATAATTTCCGCAAATGGTTGAAACTTTCAACTTATTCTTAAATATAAATCACTGAGATTGATAGTTTGCTTTTCAGTGTGGCGAACTGATAATATTCTACGAAACCATAAATCATGAGCCTGATTTGACAAAGTTTTTAGTGCGGGAAATTATTTAGATTCTCCATAGTCATTCCGCTAGAGTTCAGTTATGGTGGGTAATAAATGTTCTGGATCCCAGCCCTGCTGCTGCCGTTGGCATTCCGAGCTAACCTTTTTATCTTTGTGTCCTCAAGGAGAAAGCATGGCTCCTAAAGCCAAACTTGTCATCAGGGATATAGAAAGAATAAACATAATTATTGTAAAATTCTTTATAAATAGAGGGTGATATTGCTTGCTACATCCTGAACTTGATACTCTAGTTTAATTCCAGACTGGAAGCCAAAAGTTTTGCCTCAGCTGAGAAAGCCGGCCCAAACCTCACTTCAAGCAGTGATTCTCCATTTAGATTTCTCTGGGACACTTTTAAGATATACAGGTGCCCAGGCCCCATATCGAATCAGGGTATTTGTGGGGGGGGGGGGGCGGTGGCTCATGGCATCTCTGTGTGTGATTCTTTATTTCCTTTCAAGGGGACTGAAGAGTCATTGCCCAATCACTATCTGCCCAGAAGGGTGTTACTGTTTTATATGTGTTCTTTTGTTTAGTTTTTAGAACACTGTTATTCCTATTTTACAGATGAGAAATAAAGATTTAGGACTCAGATGCTTCAAATTTGCCAAGGTCACAGTTTCCAAACACACAGCCAGAATGTAACCCAGCCCTCTGTGGCCCCAGACTCCAGATCTGTTCCTCTGCTCTTCTGCCTCCATACGCAAGAGTTGATATGCCTGGTGGAGGGAAAGAGCCTGGCAAAGAATTGGAGAAAAGCAGCAGGGTCTTCCTATCATGCCAGTTCCATCTGTTTTCACCTGGGTTTCAAGCTCCTGGGGACTGACTGGTGGAGAGTTTTCCAGGAAAGGCAACTTCTCGATTGACTGTTGATGAGTCAGGTTCCCACCATTGCTTATCTTTGTTACCTTCTGCAGCTCTGTGTAGACAAACTAAAGGTTCAAAACAGATGTCATTTGAACACAAGGTTCTGTTTAAGCAAGATATTTCCATGCATGGCCAATGGTAACAATGATTTGCAGATCTGGTTTCAAAAGATTCTACTAAAATGAAAATCCCATAGAACAGATGGAATCCCAAGTCTCTGTCCATAATGTAGTAAATATTTATAGCAAAAACTTTGTTCTGTTGCTCACATTGGTGCTGCGACGGCACTTGAAGGCAATGAGGGATTTTTTTCAAAAGGCATTTATTTGGTTCTGAAAAAGATGTGCCTATAATTTTTGATGTAATCATAAGTCTTCCCGAAGAAAAGAAGACGATTGTCAGTTAGGGGCTCAGCATTTATAGGGCAGAAGGTAAGAGTGGGTGAAAGATAAACCTTTGCTAATAAGGAGGAGAAGGAACACTGAGGAGGGAAAGCCTCAAGTGGAGGAAAACGTCACACAATGGAAAGGCATGAGCTTTGTAATTAGAAAAATCTGTGTTCCAATCCTGACTTTGCCTTATGTAAAGATTTATTTATTAAATGAGTTTGAACCCTGTGCCAGATACTGAGTTAAGCATTAGGCATACAGAGATAAGTAAGGAATAGTTCCTGGGAGCACACAGTCTAGAATATATACAAATTTTAAAACATTTAAATTGATGATGGCTAAGCACAATGACAATGCCCATCACTGGGTACTAAAGAGGCACAGAGAAGGGACGTCTAAAGTCAGAGGAAGGGGGCAGACTAGGAAACCTTGCTTACTGGTGACTTTGGGTGAGTTACTCTCTTTAAGCATCAGTGTTCTTGAGCTGATAATACTTACCTTGCTGGATTGTTGTGAGAATTGAATGAGCCACATATGATCTACCATGCTACCAGGCAAATAGTAGAATTTCTATGACTAGTTTGATGTTCATAATATGATTGTGGTGACAAAGATGATGTTGACATGAAGGACAAATGGGTCAAAGAACAAAGAACTCTGGTGGTGGTTAGAAGAGCTGACTGCTTTGCCAGTGAGGCAAGGTGTCCGTGTCTCCCCTCAAAGTGCTGCACATTATTGTTTAATTCCATGAAACTGTGAGCTTCCTGAAGACAGGCATGACTCTGTCTTATGAACCACTGTGTCTCCAGGATTTAGCCTTGATCCTGGCACATGTTCATGTTCATGGAGGGAAGGACATGGAAGACAAAGAAAAGATGGAAAGAGAATCAAACAAAAGGTAGAAGGGAGACTTCAGGCAAAATCATTTTTCAAGGATACTACACGCTGCTGTCCCTCACCCCTATTTCATGTTTCACAGCAATACCTTCCATGACCAACTCATCTTTCCATTACATGTCATTCTCTAACCCGACATCATGCACAGTCTCAATCCTGATTTCCTTTATCTTCCTTTTCCCTCCTTCCTAGAAGGTCGAAATTTCAGCCATGCTACTTACTGAGCTGTATGCCCTTACATAAGTTTTTAATCTCTTTGAGTCAAGTAATAAATCCAGTTAAACATGGCGGATTGAAATATTCTTTAAGTCTACTTACTCTTCCTAATATTCTATTATAATTACAGTGAACATGTTTTAAGTGGGATAGGTGATAAACTTAAAAGAACAAAAGTGACATCACAGAATAATGGTTAAAAGTTTTCGAAAGTTGGAAAGCTCATGGAAGAAAGATAATTGGCTGAAAACTCAGTCTGCAGAGGCAAATGAATAATGAGCAATATGACTCATTACACTGACTTGCAGAAATGCTCAGAAATTGTAGGTACCTCTGAAGGCAAAGGTGTGGGTAAGGCTTAAGAGGAGAGAGAGAAACAGACAGAGAGACAGGCAGAGACAGAGAAATAGAGACATGGAGAGAGTGCCAAATCTCCAGATTTCCTCCTTGATCTGTCCAGCCAGGCTACTACGACTTCCATGTCCTTGACCAAAATATGAATGTTTCCTCTCTTGAAGAACCAGAGGTGTTCTGGAATTGGAATGCCAGGTGGAGGTAAGTGGGATATAGCATCCTGCCAAACTAGGAAAAATAAGTCAAAGTCTACATATTGGGATGTGACAGTCCCCCAAGCCTTCCCTCCCCACTACTGCTACCAGAGTCCTGGTGGCCAGGCCTGTGCCAAAAGGAAGGGGAATTCAGGACTCCACTCAGGGAGGCTTAGCCAACAAAAACACCTACAGACTTTGATTCAGGAGTCCTCTAATAAAAGGGCATAGTCCCTACAGCAAATTCTCCTGGTTGATAATTCAAAAGAGCTTCCAACCAGCATTTCAGTGCCTCACTTTTAAATAAATGTAAGTATCCAAGAATTTCAAGACATTCGAGGACACTACTAATGTGAAGGAGAGAAACAAAAATAAGCAAATGAAAAAAAGAGAAACTTAGGAGAAATAGATATAATGTAGTAATCAAAAGAAAAATTCAATGAAATTATTATTAATATGACCAGAGTTATCAGAATAAAGAAAATAAAAGAAAATAAAGAAAATAAAGAAAAATGCCTTCAAAATTCTAAGAGAAAGTTATATCCAATCTAGAATTTTATACTCAAGCTATCGATCAAATATAGGAGTAGGATGAAAATATTTTCGGACATCCGAGGCCTCCAAATTTACCTCCCCCAATTTTTTCTTAGTTAGCCCCTGGATATCTTTCCACAATAGCAGCACGAGGCAGGGGGTAGGGGAAGTAAAGGAAAATGAATATGAAAATAGTGACCTTAACATAGGAGAAAAGATCAGGGAGGTTGGTAAGAGAAGTCCCAGGATGGCAGGTGTGCATCCTGCCTGGTAGTGATGTCCAGCCCCAATTACAACAGAATGGAGGGCTTCGCCAAGAATATCTTAAAATTAACAACAAAAACAAAAAAAAAAGGAAATCTATATTGTCCGGTGCACTGTAATATATTGAGAAGACATTTACTGTTGTGTTGGAGATGACTTAGTATTAGGTCCATAGAAGAATAAACAAAAAAATCATGGTATTATCGACTCCAGAAGAGAAAAAAGTTGTAAAGAAAAGAAGTAAAATTATGCTATGTAGCTCAGCTATATATAATAACATATGCATACAAGTAATATAAGCATTGCATATTTA